>NC_083738.1:20197000-20515500 GCF_033458585.1 Syngnathus typhle | reverse complement strand
TGTGTGATGTATCGTTAAATTTAGCAGGGCTTCAGGTTATAAACATTAGATGTAACGCCAGCGCTATAGTTTAAGAATGCATTTTATCTGAACGCTTTACGCTGTATAAATATCCTGTTGGGCTTTAATGGGGTACATTATTGATTTATGGTCGCAACTGTCTAGGGTTATATAAGCAATATTTCCAACATTTTCCCGTGTTTACTTTTACTCTGGAATGTAGGTTGGAAAATACGTAGCTCAAGATTACATTGTTTTCAAGGCTACTGATGGGCCTCAATGGTTGTCCGTTCGAAGGAAAAATTAATAAAACTAATCCACTCGATAATTAAGGTAAATTTAAAGACAACAACAACAAAAAAACTTTTTGTCATTGGCCATCAAAAAGCTAATTTCCGCAAAACACATCTAATAAAAGCCTGGCTTGATCACCTCTACTTCTAACTCAAAGAAATTGTGGCGGCGGTCCCAGTTATGATGGTATCCTCACGTTTGTTTCCACTACGTGTTGAATTAATCCCGACCAGACCGGGGTATGTTCCTTGGGAAGGACTATTAAATGAACAAAGGAAAACCTGTGCAATGAACCTTACCAAATGGTTAGAGCAAAATCATTGCCAACATGTACAACTGAGCCGCATCAGCATTTTATGCACATTTAACAACACTTGTGTTTACATCCTGTGGGATGCAATCTGGATGAATGAATACCATGGTCATTTCTTGGCATGTGATATGAACACACCACAGAGAAGGTCGTCCGGCGACATGACAAACTCAGGTCTTGTTTAGTCTCTGATATTCCAAGAGTTTCCTAATGAAATAATCCAAATAGGATTAGTGCAAAGCCTTTGAAGTTCAGGGCGCTCTGGTTCTGGCAAACTCAACACAGTGATTCGTTTGATCAGCGCAATCAAATTCAACTTTGGGAGAGGGGGTCCCGCAGCGTCCGAGCCATTTCAGGAACAGAGACTTTTGGGTCGCTTCAGTTTTGCAGTCTGAGCAGAAGTTCCCTCATTTAGCTCAAAACATGTTTCAGAAGAAAAATAATGTAGTTGGATGGAACCTTTTGGGTCCACTGAATTAATTTTTTTCCCAAGGACCCCTCGTAATTCTGTTGCCAATTGAACTTTAAATGTTGCCTATTGATCCCTCATACTCCTAAATGAACATTAAATCTTGTCTATTATCAATTCAAATAAAGATTATAATCTTTCCAAGAACAAAGATTTGTAATTTTTTTCTGGATAAAAAGTCGTGATTTTCAAAAAGTAATAAAAATGTCCTACAAATATTTTTCAAAACATTATGGAAAAAGCTTTTTGTTCTCAAATTAATGTGAATTTATTTCCGTTATATTTGGTGTTGAATCATCTTATTCAAAGCTTTAATTCAGGTCCCATCTAGTGTTGTGAAGAATAATTGGTTTATTATTTTTGTCTTATTGGCATGCCAGTTTCCATAATAAGTACGCCCACCTTCAAGTGACCACAATAATGTCATACTTTCGCATGACCAATAGTCTGGCCAGCTCATCTCTCCTGTCCCTCCCATCCCGTGAGCAGCATTTACGCTGATTGCCCGCCCCGGCTCCCAATTCCTTAGCCGCCCTATATAAAATCCGCACACTCAGATTGTTCTTTAGCACTCTGTGTTACCCTACCAGTCAGTTTGATAGCCGCTATGCTACCTGTCTGTTGCCCCACGTTGCCATCCCGTATGCTACCAGTTATAGCCCTCAGTTTAAGAACCACTGATGTATTACATCTTTTAATTAGGAGCCTTTGAGAGCAAATTGTAAACCTAGCATCCCACTTTCTTGGCGAACATCCGACTGTGCATCTCTATGGACATTTGAGATAATTGCCTCTTTCTTCCGGGCCAAACTGGCATGGTAGGGAGGATTTGGGCTTTCAATCTATAGATCAATTCACAAACGTCACCTCTGGGGCTGGCATTTGTGTGAGAACCGTTGCTTGAAGCTTGTTTTTGAGGCCAAACTCCACGTAATTGAGCCGGGATGGCGCTTTTTCTCGCTATTCATCGCGGCAGGCGGATTGAAGCCAGTGAAAAGCGTCACCATGACAAGCTCAGTCATCTGTGAAAATAAGTGCCGGTATACTTTCACAATCATCAACTGGCAGCTGCGTACTACGATGCTGTATTGCTGCGCGATGACGGCTTTACTTTCACAATGGGAGCTACTGATTTTGGGGCAGGAAAATAAAACCTTGAGTGTTTTGAACTGCAGCATTTTTATCGACAATAAATCAATTATCTTGCTAGAAAATTCAAACATACACACAAAGGATTCTCAACCAGTGTGCTGTGAGTGTGTCAATAGGAAACCTTTCACTTGATTAGTCCGAATATAATATTGGTGGCAACTTGTACGTAGTCACAGCCATTCTCTTCCATTAGAGGGCAGATGTACTTGTTACGTGGTTTGCTATGAAGTTTTTTCTCGTGTAAAAAGTTTTAGGGCTGACGTTCTTGAGTGTCACAATTCCAGTCCTTAGGGTTACTGGGTATACTTTCAGTTTCAGTGCTATGGAGCTAATTTAGCAGAGTGAGTGAAAACTTGGGAAAGCCTAGAAAATTCTCCCAAACATGTGTATTTGTCCAGATGGACTGGTTTAATGGTTAGGATCTATTCCTTACACGGTGCAGCATTCAAAGATTTACGAATTATCCTTTAACATGCAAACAGGTGCATGCGGCCAAAAAGGTAATGATTTCCCCGGGTGAGTCACACCCTTATAATAACAATTATCATTCCAAGCCCCGTGTAAGAGTCACACACTCAATTTGTATCATGCCCCAAGATATCTCCTAAAATAGACAAAAACATGATTGTTGTTTATGCGCAGAAAGCAATGCCCAGGCATGGTTCTTAATCAAAACCAGTTTAATTCAATAAAAACACATTCCAGGTTGCGTTCCCAACAGTTCCCTGTGCCAGAGTGAAAATCAAAGCCTTCGTTTTCAAAAACGACACCCCCCCCCCCCCCACACACACACACACGCTGTACTGCGTTAAACTTTATTAAACTAACAATGCCTGTTCATTTTATTGGCAACTTTGCATTGTCATTTATCTTAATCTAGTCAGAGTGGGCTGCCAAATTATCTTTCACATAGCAGACAGCTCTCATTTGAAGTACTTAAAACAGGTCCTCGCATATTTGCTTTAGAAGACTCGTCGGAGTGGTAGATCCATCAGAGGATGGGCTTCGGTATATTTAACAGATGACGTTAACATGTTGCCATTACCGACTCATCAACCGCTGATGCATGGTCAGCGGTGGTTGTTTCCGCGTCTTAAATAAAGTCCATCTTTGGTCTTTAAATATAATTACGGATGAGGTTTTGGAACACTACAAACACACTGGCTTTGTCAAAAGTCTACAGTTATTTTAAATGTCCGCAGCAACTGCGGCTACGAGCACGACTAGGACAGCTGCCCGTATTTTAGTGTTTGTACGTCCCAATCATCACCCTCACGACCTCACAATGTGGACTTACTTTCTATTTATACATCAATGCAAACATGTGTGCATAGAGTGGAACTATAAAGGTTGAACTCAGGAATAGTCATTGAGTATGTGGTCACATAGCAAAATAAGGCCTACTGTTTTTCATATTATGTTATGTTATGCCATTTTAATGCCACAACAAATGCTACAACAAATTTGGATTTTTATTTTTCCTGGATTTTGTGCATTTTACCATTCCACGCTAGATTGCAGTCAAACACATACATCTCACTGATGTCCAATAGATGCATATCTGTATGCATAGCCCCAAGGGTAAATGCGTATCAAGCAAGAGAGCTTTTCAAAACGTTATACAGAAAGCCTGGATAACTTTGAGTTTGCGGCCAATGCACCGGTGCACGTTCCAAACATAACGCTTGAATCTATCTATTAGAAGTCAAAGATAGAGGCGGCGTATTTATTTTTGACCTTATCTGTCATACAGACAGCGTCAGCCACCTCCGTGCAGCTGGTCCATCATGTTTTTATTCCACATTATACATGCTCATATATCACTTGTACGTACGTACGCACGCATGCACGCACGCACGCACACACACACACGCGCACACACACACACACACACACGCACACACACACACACACACACACACACACACACATATATATATATATATATATATATATTCATATATATGCATACAACCGGTTGCCTTTCTAGCATTGTTTGAAAGATTTAGAAAATCGTAATTGACACTGACAGGACTAAAGAAAAACGTTATTCAACAGCAACTGTGACTCATGTCAACAAATTAAATGAAGCAGAGTTATAAAAATAAATTAGAAGTATCGTCTGTGTCCCTTTGATCGTATAATTGCTGTTCTCCACAGGTGAATCAATGTGATGCTGGAAATTATTTTCCCTATTCATTTCCCTTTAATCTTTAACATAATTGAATTCCAATCAAAAGCATTTATGATTTTTTTCAAAATAAAAAAATAATCTGAAATGAGTGTGCTTGGATGAGTTTCTAAATAAGTACATTATTGTTGTAATATTCTTTCCTAAGAAAGGTCTTTTATTTTCTATTAGGAGTCTTATATTTTGTTTTCTATAGATTCAGACTACTCTGTTTCTACGGTGCTCGATTGAAATGCTATATGCTCAGTGTCAAGTGGTGTTTAAATAAAAATCTGTATTACAGGCCACTACAAGAGGCAATGTGGAAAATATGATAGGATAAGGATCTAGATATGTCTGATTTGCCGCTACATGAGTACTATTTGGGACAGAGGGTTTTTTTAAACTATAAACCAGAAGCAGCTCGTTTTCATTTCAAGCATACGCAGAGTATATGAAGCCCGAAACTCCAGTCGACATGTTTTGTAGTGAGGTTGTTTTATGGCAGCAGAGATGGACATGCAAGGTTTAATGAAATAATGTCTTCCAGAGGTTGTGCACGTTGACTATAAAACAGAAACCCCAATAAGTGAAAATAGTGAAAATAGTGAAATCTTCATCATCATCACTGCTGTTGAATTTGCCGTTGATTTTGTGGGGTTCTTGAAAGAAACTGACCCAGTTTCCACCCTCAGACATAATTAAAGTTCCGTGCATACCAGAATAAGTGTTGAATATTCATGTATTCCAAGGCTATAATTCTGAATACATGAACCGAGTCCAATTATTCTTTTTGGGCATAATCATTGCCAAGGCAAAAATTTGGGATTTGATTTGCAGAAACTCAAGAGGATGGTGGAAAAACAGCATGCATGAGGTTTAATTAGGGTGTGTTAGGGTTATCTGTTAAAGTTGAACTTAGTGTTTGTTCAGGGTAAAGGTTATTTTTTCTAATTTGGGTTTTCAGGGTGAGGACTAAATATAACATTAGACTTGGGGGAAAGGAGTAGAGGCCCAGTTTGTCTGAGTTTGAAGCAACAGTAAAGGTCATGTCTGTCAAGTTCCTTTATCTATTAAAAAACACAACTTTTAAAGAAAATAATTACAATTTTAAAACGTAGATACCAATGTCTGCCTAAAAGACATTTTTTTTACCATCTATTGTGCAGGTTGCATTGGTTTGTTTGTCATAAAGATTTTTTTAATAGAAATTTTGAGGGAGGTCATTGGGCAGAGTTTAAGAGCTCGAGTTTGAAATGCTACCGCAAATATCAATTTTCATATTGTGCATAAATGCTGTTTTTTTTCTTCTAATGTCCATGATTACAGTTAGAAACTTGGCCTTGCTGCATACTGGCCTTTGCTGCTATTCCCGCTTCCATCCATAGTGTGTGTGGCGGCACTTCCTGCCATTGTGTGCCAGGAAAACCCAAGCCTCTTTGGCTGCTCTCTAATGACCTGCTTTATGCTTGCCTGAAACTTCACACATGTTAAGAAAAAGAGAACGAAATAGAGCAGTCCAACCGCAAACACATTGAGTTTCTGGTGAAGTGCCTCAAACCGCTGACCAGGTTGGCACAAAAGCATCTTGATCTGACACAACTCTCTCAAAAACCCACCTGATTGACCAAAGCTGAGTCTAATTGAATTTTTTTGTACCTGGGAAACGCTCTGGCTCTGAATTTGAAAAAAAAACATAGACCCTCCAGACAGGAAATATTTCATCACCTCATCAACAGGCTAATTCCAACTTTTTTGATATGTCTGGTCCATGCAATCAAATGGGAGCACAGACTTCCTTCCGTGCCCGGCGCCAAATCTTGGGGATTGTGGGGAAACCGCCCTTAAATTATCTTGGTGGCGGGGGTGCCGGCCAAGGTATTTTCATGTAGCGGACCACGTCTTTGCGGACAGGCATGGTGGTTGACCTCTAACTGTTACATGTCTTTTAACATGGCAGAAGGTGGAGCCGCTCTCAGCTTAAGAATGTGGTTTTGTACAAGATCTAATGACTTTCTCACTTAGTCCAGAGAAAGCGTGAGTGCATAACTGGCATCTTTTTTTTTATCACGCAAAAGGATCCCAGAATTAAGGTCCATTTGGTCAAAAGAGAAGAGGTGTCTAGTACATGAAGACCATCCTTCATGTGTTAGTTGACAAATGCTTTCTACAATTGTACAGAAAATTGTTGGTGCCCTTCCGTTATAGAAAGAAAAAGCCACAGTGGTCACTGAAAGAACTTGACTGCCACAAGACTGGAATTTGCCAAAATGCATATTGACAAGCCACAAAACTTGTGGGCAAATGACAAATAAGACAAGACTTTTTTTTTTTTAGGGGGGGGCGCAAGTCACATTAACTCCGTGTTTACAGAAACAGCAATTTGAATCATCTTCCCGGGCCACTTTTATAGAACCGGTGCAGGGTGTAAGGGTTACAATAAAATCTCGAGACTATCCAGGCATTCTGGAACGAAATGTGCTGCCCAATGTCAGACAACTTGGTCTCATGGTCCTCCAACAGGGTAAAGGCCCAAAACACACAGAAGTAGCCCACGATGAGTCCATAGCTAAAACATTTCAGTCCACTCATCGTCTTGTCCAGCTTTGAAATACTAGTGCTGACAATGTCCACGGCCCTGATGAATGATGTTGTCGGAGGAACGTTTGGGAGTGAACCCATCATCCTTCATTTTATGTGCCCTCGCTCAAAATAATAGCCGGCCGCGAAGCCGCCTCTGTCTGCTAAGTTGTCAAACTAAATACGGCCTGGGGATAGGAGCGTGCGGCTGTGTTCTGACGATGTATTTGCTGACACTGTTCGGAAAAAACGTGAAGAGAACGTGGTTCTCTTTTGAAGAAGCCTCATAAAAATACTTGAAAGTGATCCAAGATTGACTTGTTGAAGTGGTGGGTACAACAAAAGCATTAATAGGTCCCATAATTGCTCCTTTATAGACTCTGCTGCTTTCTTTTTCCTTCGCAGCTGCTCAACGTCTTCTTGACAAGACAGAATCTGCTGCCAAATTCCAATAAATCTCTTTTCCAAATGGACTGGAGGTTCACCTCGACACCCCCTTACCCCCCTCCAAAGGCCAGCTCCCCCCACCCCTCGGTCCCACCACAATATTGTAGCGTATTTGAGATCTTGAGAAGGTGAAACCCAAGTAGAGGAAGATGCGGCGTCCAAAGAAAGCAGATTGCGAGGGTGGAATACAAACCAGGTGCAGCGTTTGGAGGGTGTTCACAAGACTTTCCGAGACCACTGGATTTGAGAGCACGGAAATATTCAGGAGAAGCCCATGTCTCTGACCTGTGAGCTCTCAGACGCTCTCAGATAACCTCGATAGCATGACTAGAAGAACCAATAATTGACATTATGGTTTGAAGATACCTTTTTCAGAAATTTCCGACATTTCCTGGGATAATACTTAAACTCCTCTTCGGAAATTCTCCTGATCGCTACCAAATTTGAAGTGGTTTCCGGAGGTTTTTAGTTCACAATGGTAGAGACATTCTCTTCCAGACTTGTAAAACACTTTTTTTTTCCATTCATTGATTGTCTTCGTCATGTATTTTTTTATCATGTGTAATACGTATCAGGCCAACCAAGTAAAATCGGATAATTATTTGGGCATGACTGACTCATGTAATCTTCAATTGCCAGGCGTCTGGGTTTTACTTCGGAGTGTTCAATCGACCTACCGAGTATGTCTTTGCAATGTTGGAGGAAATTGGAAAACCCGGAGGAAACCCATGCACAGAGGGCAGAGCCGGAATCAAACCCTCAACCTCTGGACTGTGAGCTGTTAACCAATGCATCACCGTGCCGCTCGAAATACACGTCCTTAAAGTAAAAAACTCGCCACAGTTTGGTAACAGGTTATTCGAATCACTCAGTTTCTTTACCTGCCGGTTGATATTTCCTACAGCCAAACTGTACCCTAATCTACATTCTGGACCTGCATTTGCCACCTTTGCTCTGGCAGTCAAATTATATTATTTTGAAGACTTCTTCAAAAACACAATTTAAATAAATCTGATCTTGTTACATATGACCCCCCCCCCCCCCCCCCCCCACACACACACACACCCCGTCCATTTATGCTACCATGAGGCATATTCAAATTGTTCTTGCTGAGAGCATCCTCCTGGACTTTTCCCACATTTGAAGATCCAAGGAGTCGTTTGTTCTCTTGCGCTGTTTTTATATCGATTCATCCCTCTCCAGCGTATTGTTGTCAGTCTGGGACGAAGGTTACAATAATAAGAACCTTCTCCTTTCGTCTGTTTTAGTTGGTCACTGTCAATGTCACTTGCTCGCCAACGTACCCAGAAATGACTTCATTGTCATCTCCACCTTTGAGTGGATGTTACTGATGCGTGCATGTGGTGAGAAGTCTGTGTTTGTGATGCTTTTCTTGGCTCTTCTTTGTGACAAGGTTGTCAATTAACGTCACTATAATATCATGCAAGTGCAGTTAAGAATTTTTGTTTCCCCACAAGCATGTTAAAAGGTTTTGTTCCAATTGTGGAAGCCAGACTTTTAGTGACTGATACATTCTAACGTATTTGATGGAAAATACTATTATATAAAAATATGGTACTTCGTTTTGAAAGAAACATGCATTCCACTGCAGATTGTCGTCTCTTCCTCCTCTTCAGTAAAAATAAACTTTTGTTTTTGTTGTACAGGCGATAAATACATGTTGCTGAATTCCAGCCTAAGAAGGGAAAACGTACTGGGCCACTTCCTGTTTGGTTGCTTAGCAACTTGCAATATATATTGAAAGCTTGAGCTCGGCCGCCGTCGTCCTTACGCGCTACGCCGCAGTGAACGCCAGTCAAAGCACCACGACATGCTTTTCATTGGATTGTGACTACTTTGATCTTCTGATGTTGAACTTGCAATCTTCTATTCTGTAACTCAAGTCTTTAGCATGAGGAAGGCAACAAGTTGTCCTTGCGTCATATCTAAAAATGGATTCGGAATAATAAAGCGTGAGGGTTATGAGTTAGGGTTTAGGATTCGGGTTAGGGTTAGATTCCAAACAGTATCCAAATTATATGAGTCAGGGTTAAAGTTGTTTTGAGGGGAAAACCATTGCAATAAAATCTTGGACGGCGATTATATTTTGATCTTTTGCTAATGTTGAACCTGCAACCACCAGTGTGTAACTCAAGTCTTTACTGCATGGAAGGCATCAAACTGTCACTATGCAATATTTAAAAAGACATGAAAAAGATATTTTTTTTGGTCAGCAGTCCTCAGACCACTTCATCTAGTTTGTGCCGCAGTGGTGGAGTGAGTGTGGAGGCGAGTCAAGGTCATTATTAAGTCGCACGAAAACACCAAACACGGCCTTTGCGACGGGGAGAAAACGATTCAGAGAGACAGTTGAGTTGGAGCTTTTTTTTTTTCTCCAAAGCTTCCATCAACGGCTGACCCTCTGCTGAACTTGGAGAATTCACACTGGCGGCCAACGCAAGCAGATGCCTCGCTGTCAGTTTCTTATTTATGCATTCGGCCATAGTGCGAGGCTGCATGTGATACCGAAGAGTCAGCACCAAATGGAATAAGCGCTAAACAATCGGGGCTGTCCTCCTCATTCACGGAGAAACCACACAGGCTTTTGCAAGGCAGTGTGCTGAGCCCACACACTTTTTGCCAAAGCAGATTTGGCCCAATTAACGCAGAGTCTCGGAACGTCATATCACCAGCTGGGAATGCTCAACAGGCTCAACTCCTAAACTGGGAAAAGCGTTCAAATGATATCCAGACTAGAAACAAATAATCTCAAATATTGCAGGTTTATACAATTTTATAGTTGCCATCAGAAAATTGGATACACTTGACATACTGTAATCAAATTAACGTCAATACTATCTATAATATCAATGTTACATTAGCACGATGTGTTGGCAGTTCGATAATAATAAATTAAAAAAGAAAGAATACTACCAATATCTGAGAGGGCGACACGGTGGGCTTCTGGTTAGCACATTCGTCTTACAGTTCTGAGTTTACGGGTTCGATTCCAAATGTGGAGTTTGCATGTTCTCCCCGTGCCTGTGTGGGTTTGACATTCCCAATCGCCAATGCAGTGGAAGGAAAGCATGATTATTGCTAGTGACGTCAAAAGTCCATCTGAATAAAAGCAGAATCACAGTGACATAGACGAGCTCCTCGATAAAGATCATACTGGGGCGAAAAGCAAATATTCGGATAGCGATTTAGTGCTAGAATGAAACGCTCTGAGGACATAAAAATAACGGCAACGTGGAAGCAATTTCTGCTCATTAGGCTTCTATTTGCACTCCAATTTGAATTGTTGGTTCTGCATTTTCCGCCAGAGACGATGAAAGCGTCGCCTTGATGTGGATGGCGCACGGGCGCTGTTGTCTCAGTAGTTGAGGGCTTGAACTGCGCACGGGAAAAGCACCGCATTTTCCTACCGAAGAAACAATGGAAGCACATGAGCACATTTTTGTGGGCAAACATGCAACTTGTAACTGCTATTTTGAAATTCATCTCGTAAAGATGTCAATGTTTGAGTCTTTCAGATGATCCAAATCAAAGTCTTTTGTCCAGAAAATGCTGGCAGAGAGTCCAAGCCAAAACATACAAAGGAGAAAGAAACCTACCAGCCAGTCGCAATGGTACACCTCAATTAACAGACTGGACAAAAAGATCAAGACTGAGGTCTTTGTTTTTAAACTTACACGATTGTGAGTTACAAATTGTGCATTTTAGGGGAAAAGTAAAATGACTTTTAAAGTATATATTTTTCAGATTTTTAAATTAAAAAAGAAATAAAGTAAAAAAAATGACATCAAAAAAGAAAAAACTTTTTGGGCACTTAAGACTACATTTTGTGAAGAAAGTGACTTTAATTTATGATTCTGACTGAAAATGACGTCACTTAATTCAAACTCCAAAAACATACATTTGAAGCACATCTTTCAAAAAAAATTAAGTCAAACCCAAAGTTTGCAGCATTCAAACTTCAAATGCATCACAAGATGTTTTTTTTTTTTTTTACTTGAATCTTGTCATTAGCAGAGAACCTCCCATTTCACACTCTCATTGAAAATCTTCCTTTTTGATTTTAGTTTACTTTGTGTGGCCGTTGCCTGGGGCGTCCCGCTTGCTCCTCCGTTGAATGCGAATGAGGCTGAGAAGGAAACAAGGTGCATTATGTAGATGAGAGGTAACCAGGCCATTGAGCGACAATTAGCATGAAGCCTAGAGCCTTTTATAAAGACAAAGTGAGAAGATTAAGACTTGAGAACAGATAGCAGGGCATGGGAATATCCACCACTCAAGTGAACCAATGAGCAAAACGAAGCACAATGAAGTCATGAAGCTTGTTTTTCATTTTTTTTAATTTATCTCCCCATGCAAAATGAATGTGCTTCACACTCAGCTGCCAAGTTGGAACCGCATTCCCGTGTCCTTTTGTTCACGATAGCCTAAAATGGATCTAAAACCTTGAGTCACTTGTGCGTCAAAGCACTACTGTATGTACTTAATTACTAAGTTGATTCACATTGTGCGCATTTTGATTCTCTGTCATTGTAGTGTCAACCGCGATATTTGCATAGATTCACCCCTGAAGGCATTCTAATGCTTCTTAATGCTGCACACATGATCAGCAGCCTCTGTCATTGCTAACACGTGTGGGGAAGCTGTGTAGCTTTGTGTGATTGCGTGTTTGCATTTGTGTGTGTAGTGCGGCCAGCTTCAAGCCTTTCAACACACATGAAAGCGATCCTCAGGAGCTGTCGGAAGAAAGTTGCGCCTCCACCGTCCCGTCTTATTTGGCCTCTCTTCTAGTTGTAACTTTCAATCTTTGAGGCTTGAGATGTGGAGGCCAGAATGGCGCAAGCGTTGTCGTCACAAGCTCATGCCGCAGACTCGCCGCGCCACGCCATGTGTTTGTGATGCCCCGTCACACTATGCTACTTCAGCGATATTGCGCTCTAATTAGAAGCTACTGATTTACAGTTTGCGCCGGTCAGCTCGGCGCGCCTGTTTGCTGCCGTCTCACTTTTAAAAAGTTCTCTCCTGCCACGGTTGGCGTCGCTGACGTCGGCAGCGCCGCTTTTAGCCTGCGCCGGACCGCACGTCCGACAAACAATCAGTCATCATCCGCGACCACACCAAAACATCGGTTAATGATGTTCGACAAGTGTGGCGAAAACTGCTTGCGCCAGCAAGAAATTTAGCACACAGCTTTTGGCTTTACTCACTTGCATAACATCGTTCACAGATTGTAAACTATTTAAAAAAAAAAAAAGAGGCTTCAAACTGTTTACTGCTATTTGCAGGTAAACCTTTTGGGCAATTGAAACCGTGAACTTATCGAACTGAACACAACCGTATAATTTTGTCTTAAAATGTGCTAGCTAAATGCTACCATGGCAGAGAGCAGTTAACGAATAGCATCTGCAGTATGTAGCAACCCTTTAAAGGGTTCTATATTGCCGCAAACGTCACACGACCAAAAACCAGAAAGCAAGTCATTCGTAACGTTCGCAATGCGGGTCAGAGGTCAATTTCATATCAATTTGGGTTGACAGTGATAGGACGGTAAAAGACAAAATGGCACCGCCCTGAGACAGATGAACAACTGATGCTTAATTGTGACAAATCTTACGTTGAGTTACATTAAGCCTTTCCCATCATTTTAATTACGCAACGTTGTTTTATGGGCAAACATTACTTGAAACCCTTTGTACGAAAATAGGCCGCACCCTTAATATAAACATCATTGTAAATTGTCCACTTTGTTGTTCTAACGACCATTGGCACAGCTGTAATGTTGTCAGCAAACAGTCGTATTTGCCCAGTACGTACGTGTCTACAGGTTGACTCATTACCGGGGACAACAAGGCTTGATTTAAAGGCCTACAAGTCAAACAGAGCATGCGGCAGGGTGGGAACATTGACACAAGGGCGCTGCGCAGCTGTTTTTGGAGCTCGCTCAAGCTAAGTGCATCCTGTGTGGAGGTGAAGTGGGTTTACACTGGCATGGGCCGCGTCTCGCGCTGACGTTCAAGGACGGCCGATTGATGTCACACAATGAGAATGTATTGTTTCTTTTGGATTCGATCGTTTGGGACCATTCAACGCATACTCGAATAAATCTTTGATTAAGTACGCTAATATTGGTGTACCAGCGGCGGTTCATGGTTTGTCCAAATTTTTAGCTACTAATAATGATAACGTGTACTATACAAGTAAACATAGAATTTTAGATGAATTTTGTTCAGTGTTTCAATTTTGTCTCAACATCATATTGGATTTGATAAAAAAACTATATTTTTATACTTTTTCATCTTATGTTTTTAATTTTTTATAATAGTTCATTTCAGTCATTATTCCCACAACTAATCAGTTATCTAATTAAAGATATGTATTTTAGTAATAAAGCAATCGTATGATACCATGTTTAATTAAAAAAAAACATTTGCAAATATTTGTTTTCATGCAAAACTCATTTTTGTCCATTTTGAGAAAAAGCAATGGAATAAAAGGACAAGTATTATTTATGAATCCTATCCAAATCTACAAATAAATTAATAAAAATGTGATTCATTGGAGCACTTGTAGTTAGTATGTAACTTTTACTAAATAGTATAATAGTATGTAACTTTTACTAAATGAAGAAAATGAAAATAGGCCTATTCTATTTATCTTGTTTTATTTAGCAATAATACATCACATGCATGTACGTGTTTATCTCCAAACGTGACACAATTCAAGCAAAATAAAATTGCATTCTTTAGAGCAGTTTTGAGTCTAGAACCAGTGGGTGGACTCAAGCAGACAAGCGATGTGTAAGTCCATTGAAACTGTTGTTTACATGTTGACCCACATGAAAAGTAATACGCATGAAAGATACATGACCAGCATGTGTATTATTATTATGCATCCTTTGGGGGGTGGGGGGTGGACTCCTCCAGGGTCCCAATTAGCAGTGTTTCACGGCCGTGCCCTAATTTGATTTAGTCCGATAATTCCAACATTAAGCAACCTTCAAGGACAAATTAGTCATCATTGGTTTGGTATTTCTACCCAGTACTCTTCCGAAAGTGCAAAGCTCGCAACAGATGTTGCTAATTTGGCTTGCACTCGCGGATGATGTGTTCACAATGGAACATCACAATGGCTTAACAGGATAAGTGGAGTTGAAAATGGATGGAAAGATGATTTCAATGAAATTCAGCATTCCAATTCTATGATTAAAAAGCATAAATAAAGACATATGCTTTTATTTATTTTTACACCCATTAAAATGAGAAGTCCTTAAAGTGTAAATATCAAATAATTTCCTCCCCTTTAATTGTACACCATGCCCCAATTAATAGCCGTGGTGCTGTTAATACTTTTACTGTGCCTAATTGTGTCCACGTGTTAGGGTTGACATCCTAACCACAACACGCACAGTCTGTGGAGCAGATGTGGCATCTTTAAAGATGACCTTGAAAGGTTTTCAAGCATAAGTGACTTTTAAGATTAACCTGAAAGGAATGGGTGATCTCATGATATAATACATATATACTTTAATATGCACAGTAGTAAATTGGGATCTATATTGCTGTAGGAAGTATTTATCTGTAAAGTAAATTACAGGTGTTATTTTTATTGGTCGTATTTTATTTTTGATGTATCATTATGTAATATAAGAAATACTGTAGGATGAATGAACAATAAATATGAGGGTATACAATAAGTGATACAATAAATAAATACACATGCTGACCATGTGTTTGTTATTTTATTTATCTTTTTAGAATGCTATTTCATTTATTAATACCGTAATTTTCAGACTATAAGTCGCACCGGAGTATAAGTCGCACCAGCCATAAAATGCCCAAAAAAGTGAAAAAAAAACATATATATGTATATAAATCGCTCCTGAGTATAAATCGCCCCCCCACCCAAACTATGAAAAAAAACGCGACTTATAGTCCGAAAATTACGGTAGTATTTTTTTTTTCAACTGCATAGCGGGCTTCTATTGGGGGTAAGCCCTTTATTTTTCTGTGACATATTAGATCTATTATGTGATTGAATTTGATATTTAATAGCAGTATAAACATTTTCAAGTTGAATGCAAGTTTAACAAGTAATTTTTTGTATTATTAAATGTGTCTATTTATTGGTTATTATGCACTGCATAAATTGAGACCTATATTGGGGTCTGGCGTTTATTCATGGCAATTTATTTTGTTAGTTTACCTATTACTAAATTATAAAGAAAATAAACAAAAACTAACAATACATTGATTATAAAAACATGAAGTTACCTATGTATAAATTAAATAAGTAATTAATGTACAAATAGCCACTCTTTTTGTACTCTTCTGAACTAATAATTAATTGGCAGACATGTTGGTAACATGTTAGAAAGTTACACTTTACTCTGGTACATCCATTGTTACAGTATCAACTAATCTAACCCGGATGTGGCTTTTTGTTTTTTTACTGAGGATGAACCTACTTCAATAAAATAAACTGTATATTGTGGCTGTTTTTCAGAGCTGCATCCAAGCTTTGACTCAAGGCAGATTGGATGCAATTAGATTGTAAATCTATACAACAGTAGACAAACTCTGCTTTTTATTTACTTGTCAGTCCTCTGGAGAGTTTAAGTAAAGTTTTGTTTACACACCATCCTTGATTTTTTTTTATAGTCAAATGCGGGACATGTCTTCTCAGTCAGAGCTACATTAAAGGATGGACGGATGAATGAATGCAGACGAAAGGAGGTGCTATAGATGTAGCTCATAATCATCAATCTTCATAAGCATTTCCCTGGAGAAAGGTGGCGGTTGAACTATTTATTCTGAGAGGCCAATGTCAGCAGCTCCTGTGCCACATCCTTTCATAAATACTGCTTAAGTCAACACGGAAATCATTTGAACGGCGATTCGACGTTTGATGAAATTTTGCGGCTTCGTAGGAAAACGCTGCGTGAGATCTATGGGAAGTTGAAGGGTGCCTCAGTCCCACTTTCAATCATGGGTTGTAAAATCTTCAAAGAATGTCAGCTGGCAGGATCGTCATATAGTGTGGGAAACATTAGCATCTGTATGGTTTTCGGTTGTCGCAAGACATTTTCCAGATTGCATTCTTTTTTCTGATCATGTTCAAATTTGTTCTGCGTAGAACTGGGCTTGATATTCTGACAAAAAGTCCATCTTCAGGTTTCATCAAGTTGGCCATGTATAAAGTCAACATTATTCAAAAGTCAATATTCAGAATTATTTACACAATTGTTTGTAACAGACTAAACTAAAGGGGAAGTCGCACCTTTGATTTTTTTCATTTTTTTTAATAATATTACAGTTTTGGTTTACCGTGGCTTTTTTCCATAGTACAATATTACTCCTATATTTCTTCAAAGTATATAACGTTGTCAAATTGCTGTACAGTTTTTTCTCTCAATTTCCTTTTCATTAATGCTTTTCTTGTAACATTACAAACTATTTTCACAACTTTCACAGCTATTTTCATCTAATCATAGCCACTGGTCCCATAAAATAAGAGCATTGAAATTCTACCGTGTTATGGACAAAAGTAAATTTTCTTAAAATATGTTTCTATTTTGCAACTTCCAAATTAGTACTGATCGACTGCACTGACTTTTGTCTAAATGGTTGGCAACAAGATCAACAAGCAGCTTTAAATAAATATTTTTTTTATTATGTTATTGGCTTTTTACAAGTACAAAGCATACAACATGTTATAGTTTTATAAAAAGTGGAAAATACTGACATTACATATGTAACACATGTAAAAAATGTCTTTTAACCTTACTTTCCCCGAAAGTAAGAACATACATTTCGGCTTATGAAAAAATATCCATAAAAACACAGCTTAAGTAATTTAAGTTAATAAAACGTACAAAAAAAAAAACAAGCAACCTTACAACATAATATCAACATAATGGACAAAGACACCAATGACAAATGACTCCACGTTTGAATTGTGGGAACAATATACACAGTTGTTGTTTGTCTGTTTGGGTCGTTTAATAAAAAAAAAAAAATCCTTCGGTTGTCATCGTGTTGATCGAAAATCAAAATGGCAAAGCATTTGAAATGCAAACTATACCACCCAAACAAACAACATATTACTCTCCATGCTGTAATCCTCAAATGTGTGTAAGGCAGACGACTTGATTCATCGTCACTCTTGGAGCAATTAGCCAGTCTTGTGTGAGAAAACGAAACCCGAGGTGAAAATCGGTGTGTGCTTACTTTCACGCAGTGTCTGCAGGTGCGGTCCCGTCAAAACGCACTTGCTTTCTTTGCCGTGGAATTAAAAGTCTACGAACAACGTATGAACAGGAGTTTTGTTTCGTTCAACAGCTGAGAGTGTTAATTTAATCTGCCGTCTTATCTTTCAGGCTGTGAGGGAGAGGCAATATAAGTAATAAGAAACAGAAAGGTTTCAGAGAGATAACATGTATGGAGGTCAATTGAATTCAGACGTAGGCTTCTTCAAAGGTTGCAAACGACACAGGACGGAACAGCTGGACGGAGACTGGCATAACCTTTCCAAGGTGGATTCAGGTGCCGTTGGTACTGCCTTACTGCATTGAAAGTCGTCATTTTTCAATTAAAAAAACACATAGTCCCATGTTCTTTTCGGAGGACATTGCCATAATCTACAACGTGACAATAAATAGTCTCATACGTATTGTTCCGCTTCTCCTTCATTTAGAATGGTGACTGAGCCATCCCCACTGTTCATTTCAATGTCCTTTGGGGATGCATTTTCAGGAAGCATTGCTAAGTCCTTGAACACGTCAACATAATGTCCAAAACCGGGACCCCAGCTCAAAAGGTTGTCCCAGTTGAATGCCCCAGCTGGCGGGCCCAGTTTGTGAGCCAGTGTGTTGTGATGCTCAGTAGGCGGCAGCTGGGCCGTGCCAGGACCACCTTCCGCCCGGCGGGTCGAGTACCGCCTCTGCTTCAGCCTCCCGCCGTAATCTTCATCGTCTGCGTCAGACTCATTGACTTGCGAGAGCTTGGGGACCCGAGAGCTGTAAGAAACAGGTTTTTCCCGGTCATACTCCATCTCTGAGCAGGTGAAGGAGTCATGTGAGTCACTCTCCGAAGAGGACTCTGGGGCAGGGATGCCGTCCGCAGGGTTTCGGACCCGTGAGAGAGGCCGGCGGCAGTCCTCTTCTGAGCTGGAGCGCCCGTGATCGGCGCTGCAGATGCTGGGGTTGCGAGGACGCGGATTGTTTAGCCGCTCCACTTCCTCGATGGACAGTCCTACGGGGGGGCCCGTCTCCAGGGGAATTTGCTCAATAGGCTGCTTGAGCCGACTCCCGGGGCGGGATGTGTGGCCATGGCTTGCCATGGTCTGTGGACTCTTGCTGCGCCTCCCCAGCCGGGTGGCGTAGTTGAACATGGGCGGTGGCTGGCACATGTCATTGTGCAAGTCGAGGGGGCTGCCCTCACGGCGAGCAAGATTAAGCTCCCTGGTCGGGGTGTTTCTGTAAAAGGAGGTCGGCTTGGTGAATGGGGCCGGGGAATGTCTGGAAAGATGGTTCGGCGTGGGGCAAGCTGAGTGGGCGTGGCTGAGTGGGGTGGATCTTAGAGCTTGAGTATACTGAGGTTGGTAAGAGTAACTGGTGGCACCGAGTGGTAAGGGGGACTGCCTTGCAAATCCCAGCGGGCTGTGCCTCTGGATGGAGAATTTGGGAGTGTGGCTTCGGAACTGCTTGTAGTGCTGGATGATGTCTGCGTCAGACGGTGCAATGCTACTGGCGTTATCAATGTCGTAGTGCTCAATATCGGCCTCGGGACCATTACAAGGGGCACAAGGAGCACTCGGGACTGCCTCATTGTTGTGAGGAATGTCAGATTCATCGTAGATCAGATATGGATTCTCCCTCTCAATGATATCCGGCTTGGGATTCCCTTCTGGTTGCTTTCGGACAGTCATGTCATCTCCATATGGTGGGATGTTGTCTGGGTCATCGAATGCCACGTTCTCACTCCCCTTCTTCTTTTTCTTTTTCTCTTTGGGTTTCTTCTCCTTGGAATCCTTTGGCACTTTGGTTTTATTGCGGTCCTTGCAGTGGTTGCACAGGATGAGACTGAGCACAACCAAAGCTAGCACTGTGGCACAGCTACCCACGATAGCAGGTACGGCCCAAATAGGGAGAACCATGGCTTCCGTTGCGGGATTTGGACGGCAGATAAAACCACCGTTGTTGGCCGTGTTGCAGGTAGTCCCTTGAGGGCACTGGACACCCAGGCAGGCCACCTGGGTCTCGCACGTCTTTCCGGTGTAGAACTCAGAGCAGACGCAGGTGAAACCCAAACGGGAGTCTGGCACACAGCTCCCGTGGTTCTGACAGGGACTGGAGGCACAGTCGCCTGGTGGGACGCATTGGTATGTGTACCATTGGTTGATGCACATCAGGCCATCCCAGCATGGGCTACTCTCGCACAAGTTTGGACCTCTGCAACCCATCTTGACTGACGGACTGGTCTTGGTTAACGCAACAAGGCCATGTTCTCCGGTGAAAGGCAGATTCTCGCCATTATACTTCACGTAGGCCAGGCAGCCATCAAAACCTACGGACAAAAAACAAGAGAAAATAAACAGCTTTTAGAGGCTAGAAGGGCTAAATCATTTTCTGAAGTGATATCAGTACTAATTTGGTGATTTGCTGGGGCTGATGCTTCCTAGCTAATTGGTAGAGAAAAAATACATGCTTAGCTTGGGGATTTACATAAAGAAAAATGGAAAGTGTTCTATGAAAAAAAACGAGAGTCTATTGTCTGAGCTGTTGTAGCTTCCAGACATACATCTGTGTTCGATAACTACGTCTGTATGTAATTTAATCTCTGGCTTTGTGTGTTGTCAAACAACACTGCCTCAGTGATGTTAATATAGTTTTTTTTATTATTAAATTAATTGCAGTGCATATTCAGGCCGTTTTGTGTTTGGTCGTAAAACACTGAAGATGCGCTGCACTGCTGAGGTCAGAGTTGACAGAGTCTGCATGCTCGGAAAAATGCCCTCCCTCAACAAATCATGATTTTTACCACATTAGTCTGTGGCATTAGATTCATTTTCCGTCCCCAGAAAAATGGAAAATTTACTATGCCACATTCCATCTGTCTGGAAATACTCTGTTTCACCTTTTCCAAAGAGTCCCTAACACAATTTAGGGGATATCTGAACCATTATTTAGGCCAAAACCACAGGAAACAGACAAAAACACCCCCCCCCCCTTTACTGATATTTAACAAAGCAACATTTCTTCAACTATTATAAATTCAAAACAGGCACATTTTAGCAGTGTCAAATTTCAATAAATTGGCCACCAAAAATGGTTGGCAATCAGAAAAACATTCATGTCTTTGAGTGAACAAAAGTACTGCCTAACACACAAGAGAAATATGTACTTAGGTGTGCTCATGCATAAGAGGCACCAGGCTCCACTGCAGTACTGCACCAATAATCCAAAAACACCACAATGAAGTGAGATTTACACTGCAGTTCCAAGTGCCTAATTATGATTTGATGGCAAAATCTGAATTTTGGGGACATCCCTAATGTACCATCTTTTGACCATATTTAATAGTCTGTATGTTCACCACAACTTCCATCAAGAGCAGTAGTCAAAGAACCCTTGTAGAACCTCACCTGCTGCAGTTTTTTGCTGTGCAGGAACAGGCGGGATCCCTCCGAGTGAAATAGTGAGGACGCCAAGACCTCCAAAGTCCTGGGTAGGAAGCTGGATTATGCGGGAGTGGCTGTTGTCCACTTGCATCAAGGTGTTGGAGCTGTTCTTCACCAGCAAAAGGGTGTGCCACAGTCCATCAGACAGCACCACGTCCCCAATGGTTCGCTCCACTTTGCCTGCCACGCCTGCATCCGAGATGTAGTGGATGTTGCCATTTCTCATCTGAGGGAGGATAACAGAGATTTTGGCCATCTATCAATTAATTGAGGCTTTCCTTAACTCACAGCGCCCTTCAACATCCTGACATATTTGGCACGCGCCACCTATTGTACAATGCACAAAACATCAAGCATATTTTGACTTGGTCTCTCCTCACAATCTTGGTTTGAAATGGGTTTTATTCTCAATCAGGGAATTAGTCTCAGTAGGTCTAGAAGTTGTTGAAACTCCTCATAGTCTTGGTCTTGACTTCGTTTTAACAGCTGAAGTCTTGGATTTATTTTTAAGGCCTTTCTTTTTACTTAGTCTCAAAGTCTTGGTCATGATTCTTGGTCAAGTCCTCAAGTAGTGGTTTTGACTCGGCCTCCACTCGTCCAAGTCTTGGTCTTGAATTGGACATAACTTCAAAATCTTGATCTGGATCCATTCTTAACTAACTGAACAATTAGTTTTGGTCTTAACTTCTCACAGACTTAAATCCCTTGAGTCTTACTCTTTACTCCTCAAAGTTTTGGTCTCATCATCGCAAACTCTATTTTAGGAATCTCTTGTGTTGTTGCTGCCATCCACTCTCCAAAGTCTTAATCGTGTCATAATTTTAACTCCGTAAGGTATTGACTAGGCTTAAATTGGGTACATCATTTTTAATTTTATCTCCAAAAAACATGGTTTTAACATCTGTCTTGTTCTTGATGTAGTCTTAACTCAAGAAGTGGAAAAGTGGATCTTCTATTTGTCTTTTGACTTAATAATCCACCTGAAAAACACCAACAGAAGTGGATTTTCACATATTGCCGACTCAGTCGTCCTTCTTAATGATTGTTTTGTTCCTTGGCGCTGATAAGTCAAACTCCAGACTTCCTCCCGTGATCATTTTCAATACTTCAGGGGCATTAACTTCCCTTGGAAAACATTTGATTCCAGAGCTGCTGTGTTTCATTATTTATAAGTCAGATCAATCTGATGCTGTTTAACTGAAGCAACAGCCTGTTTGCTACTCACATGGATCTCATGCGTGGAAATGGCTGGTCATACATTTATAGTACTGGACAAGTAGGAGGTGAGAGCAGAGTTTATTTGATACAATGAGAAAATATCCGTGTTCCTACCTTAACAGTGGTGTAGTTACTGTTCTCCTGCACGTGCAGCAATGTGCCACTCTTGCCACGTGTCCTGAACTTGACCTCCAGACGGCTAGGGATGACGGGGTCATGGATCCCGCCCTGCAATGACCGCCTGAGCAGGACGTCCCGCTTGGGGCCCTGTTTCAAGGCATAATCCAGGCGGCCGGTCCCATCCAGGGATAGCGCAGTGTCAGCCGTGATATCTGCAAAACAGACGGGCCAAAGAATCTTCATCATCTGTTTCATTGTTCAAAGTTCTCCAGTGGCTTTGAATCGTTGCTCACTCTGCAGCTGCTGCGCACTCATGTGTCAGTTATTTTCCTTATTCAACAGCCAGAACCACAAATTGGGCCTCCATTTCTCACTCATAATTACAGATACCAAAGCCAAACTGAAGTATGCAGGCCGTTAAAAGGGTCCCATGTGTCAGTGAGATGAATATTAGTACAGTACACGTGTAGCCAAAGTGCCTCAAAGTGTTGCTTGAGTAGACATGGAATGTTGTAATATTTGGAATTCAATCTCAATCGTAATTCCTCAAAGTTGAATCCTTATCTAATCTTAACTCTTTAATATCTTAATCTTAACTCCTTGTTCTTGACTGGATATTTACTTCAAGTTTTTTCCCCCTTTCCAGACAGAACTACAAATCCAGCTTTTATTTTTCAAAGTTGTCATTGGATATGAAATCTGTCACAGGTCTCTGTCCGGGCTGCTTACTACGATTTATAACATGAAATACGCCGGAAAGTGAGTGGCATGGCATCTTTTGGTCTCGTCTCATGCAAGTTCGTCACTGCTTCAATGACTTGACAATGATTTTGTTGTTTTAACGTTACATCGGTTCCCTTCTTTTTACAATGTTAGCACATAACAGGCCTTACTTGAACAGAGTAATTATTTCAGGAACTATATCCTCTATTACGAAATGTACTCTAGGTTGAGGTTTGCCACGGACAATAATATCTAAAACAATGCCACTGTGATAACGCTGCCTCTGCAGAAATGCCAGGCAGGATCGCTCCCACCAGCTATGTCAACACCATCACTCTGTCTTCACCTTCCGAGGTGCTGAAAGATGCACAGCTGCACCACACATTTTTTTCTTCTGGGTCTTTTATATGAAGACAGAAGAATAAGACACACAGCTGTCAAACACCCAGTTTAATAAACCTCATCTTGGCCGTCTCCATTATGAGCTGCGTGCAAGAAAAACAGCAGGGTTGTTGAAACCCTTGAAATTTGATAGGTGGTGATGTCGCCTATACTCCTTATACCCTATTAATCTTGTGTTTATCCACAAATGCATGGTTATAGACTATCCCATCCGGCGTCCTCCAACTGCTTATCTATTCAACTATTTTCTTTAGTGTTTTTCTGGTGAGCTGGAGCCTATCCCAGTCTACTTTGGTAGACATGTGGGGTGGACCCTGAACTTTTTGCCAGTCAATCACAGTCCCAATTGTGTATTTAAAAAATAATGTCAATACTTCTTGGTTCTAGAACAAAAGTCATTTTGCTCGCAACAACATAGTTGATAGTATAAAAGTACTACATAACACATTAATGTTGGATGGACAATTTTTGGATCATAAATAAGTTTGGCACCCCTAACAGTGTTCTTGCTTTAGTGTCCAAAAACAGCTCCGAACAGTTTGAAAAAAAAACTTGAATGTTTTTTGCTATCTAGGCCAGCTGTTAAAATGAACAAGATTCTTTCTTTCATCTAAAAACATAATGACACCATCATCCCGCAACATTGCATCTATTTTCTTTCATTTGATAACCTAAAATTCAGAAGTAGGTTTCCAGTGTCCAAAATGACAAGCCTGTCCCGCCTCTGCTACTGCAGCAACGCCGGAAAATAGCCAGGTTGACACAGAACAGCGGCACCCGGAAAAAGTCACTGGCATTACAATTGTGAGTCGTCACTGTGAATACTTTTATAATTAAAGACACAAAGCTGAGATGGAGGCAGCTGGCGTCATGACCAACACAATGACTCATACAATGGGGGAATCATTAATAATATTGAAAGCATAATTAAATTCATTATGGAGACACCTCAAAGGCACATTGACTTACATTTTTCACAGTATTTGCCAGTGAAGCCGTCCACGCATTGGCACTGCTGCCAAGACCAGTGGTCCAGACAGGTCCCCCCATGTCTGCAGGGGCTTGCGGTGCAGGCTGCCTCCAGTCTTGGGCATCTAAAATAATAAAGGACAATCGGATCTGTCGGTTTGACAGGCCCAAAAGAATCTCCAAGAAAAGAGGCAGATGCACACTCCCGGAACGAAATTCGGATTGATTTGCATATAAAAGATTTCCCCTCGCTTCTACGAAAAAAATCTGCAACCGGTTTCTGGTATCGCACAGCTTTAGAGAATGTCTGCAAAAGCCGAGCAGATGTCCCACAGCGAGACGCAAGGCAGACAGATGGGAGCAAGCGGTATAAGATGGAGAAAGGATGAAATTAGGACTGAAGGGAATTGGGGTGGGGTGCAGACCTGTCAAGGATGCCATGTGATGCCAGCGCCTGACTGGGCTCCAGCGGGCGTCCATTGACAGCCAACTCCATGATGCAGCCCACAAAGTCATGAGTGGCGACCTGACCGGGGCGGTGGAGGACAGACTCCATTGACCTGACGCCCCCCACTGAGAGCCGGTTGGGCTCCACGTCCAGGATCCTGCACGTACAAAAGAGATCCACAATCAAATGTTGGCATATTGTGGCTGTGCAATAAACACAAAATCAGTATCCACATAACTGTCCTTCACTCAGACCACATCTTCCCCATTTCTGAATCCAAGCGAATGGAAAAGCAAACTCCCTTTTTTTCCAAGTGTCGACAACCTTTCATAATGAAGGTCATGTTTTAAGCAAACGATTGACGGCGAATATATATTTATTAATTGATTCATTCAGATCAAAAGCAAGTGGCTAAATGACCCATTTAAGTACAATGTTATTTTGAAACTTTGACAATATTATTACTGTTGTCAAAAATTGACAAAATTCTTTGTACATGAACAATTAAGACTATAATGAAGATCATATTCATCAACTCCTCAAAGGCTTAGTTTTAATCAAGAATTTGTCTTGAGATATCCACAATGGCTCAAAGTCTTAGCTTCTCAAGGTCTTGGTTTTTCTCAAAGGGCTCCCTTGTGATTGATGTCCACTTGTTAGCTTTGCAGAAACTATATGATGTGTCTCAAAAATAACTTGTATTACTAAAAAAAAAAAAAAAAAAGTAGGTATATGGGATTTTAATCACGAACTTCCCAGCACAAAAGTTGTTCCGAGCAAAATTTCTCAGGCGTTGTGTTCCTTAAGGATGACAAATGAGCTCACGTTCAACCTGGAACAAACATATTGTTGAGAAGAAAGAAAAACCTTTCCAAATTTTTATTTGAGGACAACTTGGCATGGTTAGCCACAGTGACCTCAGCCAAGTGCGCTTCTACGGTTACCTCACTTGTTCCCGCTCGGCACGGCGACTATGAGCTGTTGCGAGACAATAGCCGAGCCAGGATGAAGGAAAACTCATTAACACCACACAAAAATTACACTGCTAAGTCGTTCCTTGAGTACTCTGCAATTTTGCTGCCGCTGTTATTGGCGGGATAATTTTACGTCCCTCTTATAAAGGCCAGAAACGTTTTTGGTTAAACGATGACGATCGACAGACACGTAAATCCTGACAAAACTTTGGCAAATGCTCAGCTAGCATGTGCTGATTGGAAATGTGTATTGAATTTTATTTTATTTTTATTTTTTTTGGGCGGGGGGGAGTTACTGTGCTACACAGCAGAATAAACAATATAACAGGTGGAAGAAAACATTTGGATTCTACCATAATTATTTAAGTTTTCCAAGCTGAGGAATTGGATGTGTCAACTCAATTTTAGTGCATACGGTTGAACTGAGGAGTGGAATGGAAAAAAACAACTTCTAGCATGTGTGTGTGATTTTGTCTTACCAGTCGGTGTGAACAGCCACGTTGCTCACGGCACAGTAGCCTGGTTCCTGGTCTTCGCCGCACAGATCTACGGTCAATGAGGCGGCCTGCGGGATAGCACATTGTGGGTCACGTGGCGGGGATTCATCCCAGACAAATCCAATTAACCAAAGTTTCCACTTTGTACACATGCCAACAGTTTTGGAAGTTGCAAAGAATCCGAATCGCACAATCGGCCCTTATGTGCAGCAGTTGTTACTCCGTCAAAAGTACAAACAGCCTGTCAGCAAGTTTCTCACTGGTGATAATTAGGGTCAGGCAGAACCTTCGTCGCATTCCACACACAGCTCAGTTGAACTTGGGTCTGGATGAATATTTATGGAACGCAGTAGTACGAGTTGACTAATGAAGGTGCCAAGCCTGGGCACTTGCTTTGGACACTTTTTGAGATTGAAACACAATTTAGGTATGTAATCTAATGTTTCATACAATCATGAGGGAAGGGCCCATTCAAATTTAAATTTTTTGGCGTAGTACAAAGGCGGTTTACGTTCCCACGCGGCTGCTGTGAACAGCAAAGAAACGCGATTGTAAAACAAAATCTCATAGAAATCCATCTGTCTCATTGTAATTTAGTCTCAAACCTTTTCCAAATTCTGCGTTTTGTATTTTACTGAGAGTCATTCTTTGTCTTTCTCACTCAATTTACACAGTTGCCGTGAAGAAGCTATTTGAGTGGCTTCAATGAATGCTATGAACTGTATTTGCTGTGAATTTCGGACCATATTGACCAGAAAAGACAAAGTGGTTGAATGGCAAGGATCTTATTCAGGGGCCATCAATTGAGGACCAATGTTCAGAATGGTGTCAAGTGATTATCCAGCAAATGCATGTAGGAGGGTGCCATCATAATGGACTACATTACAGGAAACCTTTCTTCAGCTGTCAAACTGATATGGTCACAGCTCTGTGCTTCGGTGAGAAAATTACTCGATGATTGCTAAAACAAATAAGCTCTCAAAACTGTGTGAAAGTGCAGAAAAATCACAAAATCGAGAGGACCGCACTGCACCCCTGCTGGATCGTATGTAAACATGGAGCACACTGGCCTTGGATCTCAGAACACAAATCATCCACAGCCCTGATGCATTTCTCTCCTCGCCACACATGAGGCACACACACAACAGCATGACCCTTTTGAAGCACCATAAAAATGTCCGAACCACATGAACATTGTAAGAACCTCGAGCAATCAAAGGCCGTAAACCCTTAGAAATGCTACTCACTATCCTGTGTCTTAATGCGGTCTAGAGGTTTGTTTTTTCTTTTTCCGCAAAGGCTTTGAAGCATTGTCCACAGTGCTTTTGTGTGTGGCTGAGGGAATATGAGGAGAGCACCAATGTAGCTGTTTTTGGAAGAACCCGTGGCGCTGGTGTCTACTGTAGCGGAGGTGCTGGACGTGCCGTTTTAATCTGGCTCTAATAGTCCAAGCAATCAAGAGTTCAATGAGTTGCACCGAAGGCTAATTCGTCAAACTCTACATGCTCACATGGGGGGTTTGTTGGTGATACTGATTTATTGGACCAGTCATTTAGCAGTAAGTTTTGTACCTGTTTGTTTTATTGTTTCTCTAAACAAGATTGTGATTGCAGATTCAGTTGTGGCTAGAAGAATTGGGCAGCCCAAATTAATCAAATCTTGGAGTTTTCCCCTTACTTCAAGAGAACATTAGCTTCTCATGTTAATCTCCGACTGGCCCACTGCCTTGTGATCTGAAAACTGAAGGATCCTATTCTTTCCGTTCACTTCCACAGTCCCCATATTACTTTACAAACTATCAGTCAGCACTCAAACTAACAAATTAACTGTTCTAGCAGGTCCCCCAGTGATGTTCCCAATGCTCTGTGGGAGAGATTTGCAGTCCAGTGGGATGCCTATTTTATAAAAGCTTGGATGGATTCGTCTCAGTTTCCTTGCCGCTGAATGTCTGGCAGGGTGTAGCTTCTCATTCAAGAGACACAATTTCAATGTTTTAACTCCTTATATGGTAACTCACAAACAAGCAATAGAATTGTAATTACAAACCATGGAAGCTGGAAGCCAAGCTACCAGTGGTCTGGGAGACTGCAATTATCTGATGGTGCAAACAACAAGCTGGCTGCTTTTGAGCAAGGAAACCTCAGGACATAAACTTGTGTTCTATTCTGCATTCCTCTTCCTTTTACACAATTTAGCTGTTGCTTTAAACCTCAAACATGTCCCATAAAAGCGTCCGCCCTTACCATCCCAGCCCGTCTGGCGATGATTGTGTGGAACTGCCCGTCGGACACTTTTATCATGGTCATCAGTTTGTATGTTCCGCTTCCCAAGTTGAAGGAAAAGCGCATCCGTCCCTCAAAGATCTCCAGGGCCAAGAACTCAGCCTTGTCTCCAGTCTGGTTATCGTGGTTGTACATGAGCAAGGCATTGTTCTTCAGGGTTGCAAACTTGATGTAAATGTAGTTGTTGTTAGGGTCCAGGGACGGGAACTCCATATAGGAGAGCTCCTCGAAGCCATAGCTGTTCAATTCACAGTGTTTCCCAAAAACACCTGAGGAGTAAAAGAGAACAAATAAGAAATTGACAGATGACTTTAAGTTACGTTGACAGCACAGAATATTTGATGAATGGAAAATGGCCTCAACGGAATGAGGTTTCTAATACATATGCAAGTTGCCTTCGTTGTTACTCACCAAATGGGCAATGACAGTAATATCCATCCACCCTGTTCTGACAGGAGCCGCCATTAAAACATGGGTTACACTCACAGTGATTGATGATGGAATCACATGTTTTGCCTGGGTTCACAAGACAACACACATTAACACAATGGAGTGGTGGAAAATATCGGAAAACAATAAATGGGAACACAGGGTCAACACAAAGCTTTCATTACCTGATTGTGAGTTGATCAAATAAGTTTGCCCTCTTTATATACAGTATCTGACAGAAAAGTAAAATCCTCCCAACTCAAGTGCATTTTCCCATTTAAAATTATGATTCCCAGTTCAAATTGAGCCAAAGCATCTTGAAATATTCATAGGAGGAAAAGTCAACATTATTGGCAGACTCTTCACACTAAACATATTGGGAGGCCCAATCCAAGATCTGATTATTTTAGAACAAAGTGAATTTGTTGCAGTGCTGAAAGACAAACATCTAAAATGAACACGAGTTGTTGAAACGAAACGGGCTGGGAGAGCGTAATGAACATCAAAATATGAGGAATGTGACATTGATAATACCAATGGGACTCAGACATGGCCAAGGCAAGAATGGTGGATGGCAAACAGGCAGACGATAAAGGGTTGCGAGTACGCTTGCAGCGATAAATCCTGAAGAAAAGTTGTTTAATGGAGAGCGAGCTGACTGCCAAAAATTTCAGCGCAGGAAAACAGGAAGACTAAAGTTCACAGCGCGGGCATGCAAACTACTGTAAGTCAATAGGTGCATTTCCTCTGGAGGGCCATTTATCTTGATGAAACTTAGACGTGCTCATTTTTTTATTGTCATAATAAAAATGGACAGTAATGACTAGACTGGGGGAAAATTGCCTTGCTTTGAAAATGTCTTTCAGATGTGGCAACTGGACAATGAGCCCCTATCAAAATGAGTGTCCTAAGTAACGCCAATTAAAATCAGCTCCCAGTTTTAGCCAAGCTAACAAGTCTGAGTGGTCATTAATTTTCCAACATAAAGCCCTGATTGGATCTTGTATAAAGCTGCCAATTTGTCAAGCGCCGGGATCGGTGATTAGTAGATCATACAGTACAAAGTTAGATTACAGTTGGATAATTGCGTCGGTGTGTGTGGTCAGCTCTGTGTAGGCACATGATGCAATGTGATACAGACTAATAGCCGCCACTCTGGAGCAGGGTCAGCTTCACAGCTTCCTTTTTATTAAAGCAAACATGGCTGCCTGATATTCAGTTGATACTCCACCCCATCAAACAATCTTAAAGATTTTCTAGCAACTATAGGAATGTGACACCTCAGACTCAAAAGCAAATATTGTCTTTGGAGTGTGAGCTGTCAGCTGTTGGAATTTCATGAGAGTGTATCCTATGTCCTGCCTATCTTTTTTTATCTGCATCACTGACGGAGTGGTCTGACATAAAACGTGTCTGCTGTGTCTGTGTGTGTGTTGTGTACATGTAGTACCTGCAAATCCGGATTTGCACAGGCAGTTGAAGCCGCCGGGGAAGTTCTGGCACAGTGCCCCATTCTTGCAGGGATTGGAATGGCATTCATTTATGTCCCTCTCACACGCCATGCCAGTGAAACCTTCAGGACAGGTGCAGGAGAATCCCCCAACCAGATTGTGGCAAGTGCCGCCATTGTGACAAGGCGACGGCTGGCATTCATCGACGTCAGTCTCGCAAACAGCTCCTGTGTATCCTGGCCTGCAGCTGCAAGCGTAAGGTGGCAGCGGGTGGTTGGATACCAGGATGACCGGGATGCTTTCCTCTGTTTTCATATCAGGTCCAACAGTGAGGCGCTTCTTGCAGCTGCCTCCGTTCTGGCACGGGTTACGTGTACATGGATCGTGGTCCACAGCGTCTATTTGCACCCCACTCTGTCTATTCAAGATATCTTTGATACTCTGGAAGAATGTGGCTACACCACTGGGGTTCACATATTGTCCATGTCCTCGTTTGATAGCTGCCATCACGAAAGTCTGGTTGTTGAGCTCAAACGCACCATAAAGCAGGACCCCGGTGCCCAGTCCGGCTAACTGAGAGTTGGCAATGCGTAAAAAGCTGAGGTAGTGGTCGGTGAGGAAGTTTCTGACTCCATGAGACTGGAGACGGATTAGAATGCTGTTATCTACGGTGGCATTTGTGAAACCCATGAAGAGAACCCGGGCTGTGTTGCTGACAGGACCATGGACACCATCACTGCTTCGGATGGTTAATTCAAAGTTTCCATCCGCTGAACGTGCTTTTGAGTTTAGGTTGCATGTTCCAGTAGGAATATTAAACAGCACTGAGGAAGGTGGAATGAGGGAGCAGTGGAACCTGTCTTGAATGTCTGGGTCTTGGGGTTTAACGTCTCCCAAAGAACCTCCAGGAAATATGTTTCCAAAGTAGTGAACAAAGATTTCCATTGACCTCGGTGCTGAAGGGTTGTCATTTTGATCATTTATTTTGACGTGTATGGTTCCTGTGGAGGACATTTGAGGTGTACCAGAGTCCTTGATCACGATGGAGAGATAAAAGTCACTAATCTGTTCTCTGTCAATCTCCCGACTTGTGGTTAGCATTCCAGTTGGACTTAGATTGAAATAGCTGTTGGCAGAGCCAGAGCTGAGAAGACTGTATATGTAAGGTCCTTGATTTGGTGGTAAGTCTGGGTCGGAAGCTGTTAACATGGTGACCGCAGTTCCAGATTTCTGGTTCTCCATTGCTTCAGCGTACGTGGTTGTCAGACTTGGACCGTTATCATTGATGTCTTCCAGGTTCACAATCAGCATGGCGCTTCCAGTTGAAGGAGGTGTGCCAGTATCCACAGCGAGAATGCTTAGATTATACACAGGCGTTATTTCTCGGTCTAGCGCAGCTGCAACAGACACTTGGCCAGTTTTGGGGTTAATAGTGAAGACCTTTTTATCAAACTCTGGTGCAATTGAGTAGGAAAATCGGCTCCAGCTTGGGACAGAGTCAGAGTCTTCAGCACTCACGAACGTAACTAGACCACCAGGTGCGAGACCTTCACTAACTTGCACGTCATACAACTCTTGAGAAAAGACAGGAGGATCATTGGCATCAAGTATTGTGATGTTCACAAAAACCTCATCAATATCCGCACCTCGGATAGCGCCGGCGTTTTTGGCCAACACTCTAAGTGAAATCTTTTCCTCTTTCTCGCGGTCCAGCACACCTGCGACATAAATCTGTCCGGTTTTCTTGTTGATGCCAAAACCTTTCCTCCTGCTTTTCCCAAAAATGAGGTAGTAGACTAATCCGTCGTCACCTTGGTCACGATCACTTGCAAAAACTTCCCCAACCACTGTGCCTTTTGGAGCAGCTTCAGAGATTTCAAAGTAGTACTCTTTGGAGACAAAGCGAGGTACATATTCATTGGCTCCCTTTAGCTGAATGTTGACATTGGCGAAGTTGCAGCGTTCCTCGTCTGGGACGTTGAATGCCTTCACTGTTAAATAGTAGACCTGTTTAGCCTCATAATCTAAGAAGCCCTGAGTGGTGATGGTGCCTGTGTTGGGATCAATAACAAAGAGATCACTGTCTGACGATTGTATGACATAGGCCATGACTGCATTCGCTCCTGAATCGCGATCAATGGCATTCATTTTCAATACAGTGGTGCCACTTGGAACATTCTCCTGTACAACAGGGTAGTACTCATCTGGATCAAACATGGGAGGGTTGTCATTCACATCAGTCACGTGAATTATGACAGTGACATAGCTGGATTTTGCAATCCAACCACCATCTGTGGCTGAAACTCTCAGCTCATGTTGTTGGTTTTCTTCAAAATCCAGGGGCTGCGCTAAGGATAACACACCTGTTTTACTATTAAGTGCAAACAACCCCTTGCTATTGCCTGACGTGATATTATACTTGATGAGGCCATTCATTTCTTTATCTTTGTCTCTGGCTGATAGGGTCCTTATTGCTGTTCCCACAACAAGGCTTTCTGGGACTGTAGCTGTGATTTGGCTTTGCGAGAACTCGGGCGTGTGATGGTTTTCCTCCGTGACGGCGATTCGCACTGTTGTTTGTGCCGACAAAGGCGGATTTCCTCTGTCGTTGGCTGTGACACCCATGAGGTAAAGCTTATTTATGTCAGATGTGAGGGGTGATGCAACAGTAACCCATCCGCTGATTTTATCTAATTTGAATTTACTAGAGCTGTTACCTCCTGTAATTGAGTACTCAACTTCCGAGTTGAGGCCAAAGTCTTTTTTGTCGAGAGCTATAATTCTTAAAAGTCTGGTACCAACTTTGACACTCTTTGTGACAGGTGTAAAGTAGTTTGGTGAATCAAACTCAGGAGGATTATCGTTACTGTCAACAATATTCACAATGACTGTCGTCTCACTCATCAAAGGTTTGAGGCCACGATCTGAAGCCGTGACAATAAAACTGTGGCGATTGATGTTTAAACTGCTCGCGCCTGTTGAATTTAAATATCTCAATTGTTGCTTCACAAATATTTCTCCAGAGCTGGCGTTAATTCTGAAATACTCCGACTGGGACCGAATAAAATAAAATATCTTTCCATTGAAACCCTCATCGGGATCGGTGGCTGACACCTGCGTCACCAAGGAGCCCACCTCAGTCAGTTCGGGGTAGTCAAGGTAATATGATGGGCGACTAAATCTGGGGGCGTTGTCGTTGATATCTGTTATAAATATGGTGACATCTGTGCTAACTGTCCAGCCGGAGTCGTGGGCGGACACTTTGACAATGAAGTGGTCTGTGTCCTCCCTGTTGAGTGGCCTACTTATTGTTATGTCTCCTGTGTATGCATTAATACTAAATGGAAGGGTGGTGTCTGTGATTGAATAGCGGCTGATAGCGTTTGCTCCAGCATCCTCATCTGTGGTGGTGACTCTAGTGACTGTATAACCTACGGGTGCGTTCTCGGCCACAGTAGCGCTAAAGATCTTTGAAAACCGGGGGGCGTTGTCATTTACATCCAGCACACTGATTTTCACTTTGACTGCAGAGTTTTTAGACGGTGACCCTCGGTCCGTGGCTTTGACTTTCAATGTGTACTGGGCAACCTTCTCACGGTCAAGCGGCCTGGTGGTTCGTATTTCACCGGTAGCTCGACTGATGCTGAAGCTGTTGTCCTTGTTTCCATCCATGATGGCATATTCGAGCTGCCCGTTAGGTCCATTATCCGAATCTACAGCAGAGACCATTAGCACCCGCTGGGGTGACAGATTCTCCAGTATCTCAGCATGGAAGGGGTCCTTATCAAATGTGGGGTGATTGTCATTCACATCCAGCACAGTAATGTCCACTCTTTCATATGACGAATATGGTGGAAAGCCTTGATCTCTGGCCTCAATCCAGAGAACGTATTTCTGAATATGCTCATAATCCAGAGGATGCCTGATGATTAGGTCGCCTGACAGCTGGTCAACGTGAAAGGCGTTGTCCAGGTTACCACTGGCGATGTAGTATGACAACGGCCCGCCCCTCCTGGAAGATCCTGTCACGGTTGTGACAAGGTGATTGGTTGGCTGGCTCTCAGGGAAGGTGAATGCATGCTCCTTTAACTTGATGACAGGGAAGTTGCCTCCGTTGACGAAGCGGACCGTCACAGTGGTCGTGTCAGTTTTGGGGTTGGCTCCGCCATCTTTAACCCGGACCGTGAGGGTAACCTCAGAGGACCCCGTCAGCTTCTCATTGGCAGTGATGGCACCTCGTACAGGGTCGATCTTGAATTTGTCAGAATTGTGTCCCATCAGGGAGTAGTGTAACTGGGCGTTGGATCCAGCGTCTTCGTCTGTGACCGTAACAGCAAAAACCAAGGAACCTGGACACACAGAATTACTCATTACATTTGTATTTAAATTTGGTTGGTAGGGAACGGGCTCGTACTGGAGTTGCAGTCTTTGCCTTCAGCATGAACTCTTGGCATTAATATTTGCACACTTCTGTATTACCGCACTGTTGGACACTTTATAATTCTTAGTGGCTCACTTTACTTTGTACATTTGTCGACATACATCCATACATGTTCTTCTTACTAAGTTGTATAATTTTAGAAAATACTCAACTGTATTTGAGCTTTTGTCCAATTAAAAGCAATTTCCTTGGAAATATTATGACCGATTTTTTTCTTGAAAAAAAAAAAACCTATTCTATTCTTTAAATTGGTTTTTCTTTGAAAAATCTTATGAATTTTTACTCACATTTCAACTTGAAAAACCATGCATATTTGTGAATCCTATTTCATATTTCAGCTATACATGTTTAACTGTCATTAAGATTATGAGGCGATCCTTGGAAATGTTGTTTCTAGATTTCAAAAGAGTGTCTAAATGTTTACCTGCTGCTGTGGAGGCAGGGATGTGGGTGACATAAGGGTGGTGATGGAAGCGCGGTGGGTTGTCGTTGATGTCGGACACTGTCACGGACACGGTGGCTGAGCTGGACAGGCCTTGCGGCAGCCCTCCATCTGTCGCCATCACTAGCAGCTGGTAATTGGCTCGCTCCTCACGGTCCAGCAGGGAGCTGGTGATAATCTGTCCGGTCGCTGGGTTGATGGAGAACTGTCCGTGGCCTCCAGTTAAACTGTAGCTGTTTGGGGAGAAAAGGACGAATTTGAGGAGGAATTTACATTTAACAAACACTAAGGAATGAAAGCAGAATGAAAATGATGTCTAAAATACAAAATTCGATATTATTAAATACTTCTCACATAATTCTCGCACAATCCTCTACATTATAAAATATTTCTCCCTGTTAGTGTCATGTGTTTCAGTTGCATGCCGCCCAAAATAAATTTTCAAATTAACAAACATGCTCTGAGGTCTGTGAGGTATTTTATTGTTTTATAGAAACTGGTGTTTTTGACTAAATAAATACATACATTAATGAACTCATGAAAAAATAATTAATAAAAACACTAAATTACACAGCAAAATGCTTTCTGAATTAATTTAATGTCTTGAATAAAAAAAAATTAGACAAGTTTAGTTACATATTTTAATAAATTATTAAATTAAGAATTGATTAATGTAAATACAAATCATTAAAAAACTTAAAACACACCTACAAATTAAAACAAATGAATAAATGAATAGATAAAGGAAATTAACACATAGTTGAATAAAATTAAATTTGAATATCTTCCCAAATATATTACCTGTTTATTTACCTCTATATTACCTTCTTCTTCTAAAAAAAAAAGAATAATTTATTCAAACTTTTTAATGCTCATTTAATGAATTCTGTTCCATTAAGATGTATTAAATCTGTTTCACACAATAAGGGATGAGTGTGTGCGTGTGCAAGAGCTGTATGCACATACGTTTGAGTCTATTTGATCCTGCCAAAGTACGGTCTGTAGAGGTCACTGAAGTACAATTACATACAGTAGTATTTAAAAATATCAAATTATTAAATTGTAATTGTTCTACTTCAGCATCAGTTTTTAAAAATCATATAAGCAAACTGATTTCATTTGACATTCAATTTGCTTTATTGATTTCTGCTTTGCCTCTTCCCTTGACTGCAGCAAGTAAAACTCGCTTCCCTCTATTTAATATGCACTCATGGCCTTTAATATAATACAATATAAACATCAAAACCCATAAAAGAACCATTAAAGTATAACGTATGACTGAATAGGACAAGGTAAAACCACATGCATCTTATTTTCATACAAACTCATCAGCAAGTCAAGGCTGCAAATTGTTCTGTCTCAAACCCAGACCGGACCCAGACACAAATATAAACCGGTGTATAAACGTACATGACGTCGCATACTCTGAAATGTTTCTTCTGAAAGCAACCCCCACCCTCCTGCCTAAAAACTTTACAAGAAAGTATGAAGGCAACACGGAAGCTCAGCGGACCTTTAAAAGTCCCTAACCTTAACTCCATCTTAATGGACTGTGAGAATCCCATCTAATAACTGACTGGTCTCTATTAAAGGCCCCTGGAACCCCCTGATGGGTACACCTCGTACTGTCATAGACAATTAACATCCTCATTACAATGTTTTGGGAAACAGGAGCACACTGTGGTACCCCCCAGCGCGTACCAATATTATTCGCCAAGAGAAAGGAAGGGACAGACTTGAGTCAACGTCCGGCTTGAGAGTTGGGGGGGGGTTCAACAATCCCTTTATGGGGGCAAAGATTTACTGTAGAAAAACAAAATCCGTAAGAAGGATTTGGGGGTGACTAAAACTGGCGTTGGCATTTTAGACAAATGAAACTTGGGCTTTTGATTTGGCTAGCAACCAGTCCAGTGATGATATCTCACAGCATATTGTTGTAGTTGAGAATCCATAGTTCGGAAGATGTACCTTATGACACCATTGAGGCCCGTATCTGCGTCAGAACTGTTCACCAGCAACACGTCGGTTCCAGTGGGGGCATCTTCCGTGATGGTAGTGTGGAAGGTAGACGCAGAGAAAATTGGTACGTTGTCATTGACGTCGTCCACCAGAACAGTCACTGTCGCCGTTCCGCTCAGCAAAGGAGAACCTGAGAATGCAGGAAGCGAAAGCCATTAGGTTTGGACTAGCACAAAAAAAAAAATCTTCCAACTTGAAATCAGATCGTTCAGATGTCTTTCACAGGGTCTCTTATGTGAGGGTGCGTTGCACGGACCGTCATCTGTGGAATTTGAGTCGAGAGAAAGACTATTTTAGGCGAAAAAAACAACGTGGGTGACGAAAGCGGTGCCCGTCGAATTTGAAATGAAAAGCAGATGAAAATCAACTTTTGAAAAAACAGTAACAACTTTGGGATTCCGACGTCTGCATTGCTTGAACTTTCTCATCCTCCCTGAAATGGAACACTTGGTAGATCTGCTTCAAACTACGCTCCACCCAGTCTCCCTCGTTTTTTTTTACATTTCTGCATCATAGTCATTTTGATGTTACTTTGAAATAACAAATCATTTGTACCAGTAGCAGTTTGTGGTTGAGTTACTGTCCCCGGGTACCTTTTATGGCAAAAAAGTAAATTGGAATTTCAGTATGCTCAGTACATTACTATTACCTGACAACTGGCAGTGAGATACCAGAAAATGGATCATAAAACTAAGCAAACTATCAATGGTTAGGTTAGACTGAGAGTTCAAACGCAACACAAAGGCTAAAAAGCCAATTAAAGTAATCAAACGCAACATTATTGGGCATTACTGGGCTTTGCTTTACTCAAAACATCCCTACACTGCTGGGCTTGATTTAATAAACAGATATTCATCCTTAAATCTAGCTGGCTTTCCTGCTCAGAACATGAGTGGTAATTAGAATATACCAAGCTGAGTCCCAGAGGGGAAAATACGAGGTAACGGTAAACATTTTGATCCGCTTCCCCAAAAAGGCCCTGAAACCAGAGGAGACATCTTTTATTGACTTGTTACCAAAAAATGAGTCATGTCCCTCGCTGTTCCACTTTAGGATCTCCGTTTCCTACTAAATATGGACAATGTTGAGTTTTAGGTGATGGCTTGTTGCCACCTTTACAAATATTTAGAAGAATACGGAAACGCGTGTAATTCCAAAATTATTGCCCGTTTATACAGGGAAGTCCGCTGACAAATGAGGTTCAAAAAATGTTTGGTATGGTCAATCTGCTTGTCTTGTGACTTACATTCAGTTTTTCATGTGGTTGCCTGGCAACGGATTAGGGCTGATCCTCTTTAATTGATCCCAGTGTCTGTATCACTTTAGTGCTGATACTGGCAGCCAAAGTGTGTTTGGCAGTCAGGCTGTTGTTGATCAAAGATGAGCTGCTTAGTGCTCACAAGAGCTCAGAGGCTAACAGGACAATGGCAATCTCCAAAAAAAGATGATTCCTTGCTTATCTCAATTTATGGGGTGCAATACAATTCAAGAAAGGAAGTGGAACAATTTGATTCGGTTTGATTCAGTGGCATTACGATTCGATTTACAATGAGGTAATGCTGTTAAATGTTTATTTCTTGTTTTTTTAGTTATTTTATTTATTTTGGTAATTTTTAGTCAGTTTTGTTTTATTTCGGAAAATAATTGCAATGGTCTCTGCCAAGGCTAACAGAGATCCTAATAAATGAAAAGTTATATCCCCTGTCATGTAGTGAAAAAGTATTTAATTGTGGTCCGTCACTATATCCCCCACTGTACGGCAAGAAGTTGTATGGCCCAGAATTGGATCAGCTTGTATAGAAAATGCATAGATGAATATTAAATCCACAAGCCTCCAAATAACTTCAATAGCATTGTTTCCCTATATAGATCGGAAACACACACACACACGCTCAATGCTTTCGACTCCCCCGGGCGCAGGATGTGATGTCACAACCTGTTTACCGTCTGGGGAGAACACAGCCAACCTACTTCACCAAGCACTTGCGCCACCTTTGACCTGCAAATGCCTCGTCCACTGCAAGGACGTCGCTGAGGCTAATCCTCCGTAAGCGCAGTGTACACTCGCCCCCACCGAAAAACGCACTCACACACTCCCCTAGCGGCCCTGACCCCGTGCCGACCCCGACGTTGTCGACAGGCGCGGGGATCAGACGGGAAGCGTTTCTCACATCTCTCTCGGCCGTATCGCTTCTCTTCGCTCGGCCAAAGCCTCGAGACGTGCCGTCTTAGCCCTTCGGAGCCCTCCAATATCACATAACCCCTGGCAGCTGTCTCCGCCGGGCGTGCTCGCCAACATACGAATAGTTCACATCGATCCTGTTACATGGCGTGGGCCGACAGAATTAGCCGTCTCTGAACCGGATATCTTGGCACGTATGCGAACGCGTGTTAATGGACGTTATGATTGTTATGCTCAAGGTGAGACGATCTTAACATGCTTGATAAATCAACATCAACATCAACACGGCAGCCGCGGTATATGATCGATTCTTCAATTACTCCCTATGATCAAGCGTGTTGCAGTACATGGGTGGGCAGACTTACTAGACGCCCACATTTGAATTTTAAAAACTGATGGACCACATCATTGTTAGATTAGGTTAATACAATTTGTAAATGTATCTAATCATCCATTCTTTGTATTGCTTATCGCCAGAGGGTTGTGAGTGAGCTAGAGTCTATTCCAGCTGACTTTGGTTGAGAGATGGGGTACAGGGCACACAAAGACAAACAGTCCTTGACACATTCATGTGAATCTAACATGCATTTTTTTTGGAGTGTGAGAGGTAACATGCAACAAATATGAGGTGCTATGTTGTATGATATAATATTTCTACCCATCAACATTTGACATGATCAATACAGCCTTTTTCCTGAATCAAATCTGTGAATGAAAAATTGGCTGTGTTTTTACCGAAGTCGAATTCCTTGTTTGGCACGCTCAGACATGGCGAATAAAAACGCTTGAATCTTGAATATTTTTCAACTATCTCATTCAACATTGACAGATTCATTTGTTGCAAATAAAATATTAACATATTAGTATTCTATTATATATATATATATATTTTTTTTCATAGACGGTTATATCAATCAACTAGAATCCAACCATTTATAGCCACTCACAAATATGTGGATTACATAAATTAGATCTCATCTTCTTAATTGAAGATAAAGATTAGGGGATGAATCTTGGCTTGTCACACCGATTATGAGGAAGACAAATATCAACGCGCGAAGTCGGATAGGTCATGTTTTTATTTCCCAGTTTGAGGAGTCCCAAATGCAAAAAAATATTAGGTTCAAAGTTCTGCTAGATGTTTTTTCTCACACGAATTTAAACTTTCTCTGCTTTTTGGTCAGAAACCGTTAAAAGAACCTGTCAAGTACTGCTCATTACTAAATGGAAAAAAATAGAAATAAACGTTCAATCTTTCTTTTGTTGGTTTGAGTGCATGTCATAAATTAAGGCAACAACTCTAGAGAGCAATGCTGTGTGTACTATAATAACAAACAAAGAATGGCAGTTTGTGGCATGTAAGCCAATCTTTGCCTACCCTATTCTAGTAATTGAAACAATCCTAGGATGATTTTGAAAACTGCAATCACGTCACATCCAGTCTTTGCCGGGATTTGCTGTCCTTAATCATTGAGACTGCAGTCCAGGCAGGTGCCAGCTCGGCGGCCCGAGTCCGGCATCGAGCAAATGACATCATTTTTTTTGTCACGGAAAGAGAGCTGTTGGAAATTTCACAGCAGGAATGCCAGCTGTCTCGGTGGTTACAAAACCATTTTTCCGTCTGCAATTCCCACCACCCCAAGCCCTTTGTTCTTCTTCTTTGTGCAGTAGTTGTGTTATCGACACTTTAATGTGGCGTCAGTTCTGTCGCCAAGCCAAATCACATTCCCAAGCAAGGCAACTGGATTGCAAACACAAAGCTGGTCATATTGTCATTTTTATCACCAACTACATTGATTCGAATCATCTGTTTGTAAGAACGCAATGACTGACTTCTTTGGGGTTAACACTTTGTTTTCGGCACAAGGCAGACAAAGGTTGAAGGAAGAAGCATGGTTCGGGTTAAAACAGTTCTTTTTGTTGCGGTCTTGCAATTACACTCTCGACTCGCTGTTCGAAAATGAAAAATTGCGGTTGCATGCGCCTGACAACAAACAGAAGAGTTTGGATTCATGTCTGGAAACAGAGATCCAACGTTTGCTCATGTTGCAAATTCCTTTTTTTTTTTTTTTTTATTTAAATCCTTCCCTTCTCCCCTAATTTCTTGGACACTTACTAACTACTGACATCATCATCAGCGTATCAAATTACCTCTGAATTGAATCCTTGTTTAAAAGAATGTCAGATAAAATATCATAGGATTATATGCAATATGGCCAGAAATGCGTGACAAACTCAAATGTTTGCATTCCCATCATCGTTCCACTAATTTGTAGATTGCCCATCAGACAAGTGATAAATTCATTAACACAATGTTGGTCCAAAAAGATCGTTTTATTTCAGTGGGCAATCATCGCACAAACCACCATGATTTTACGCTCCTTTTTTCTTCCATCAGTCAGCCTAAGTTTGAATGGAAGACAATTGGATTTCCACTTGTTGCAGACATATTTTTCAATCCAAACATTTAACTCAGGTCTTATTTTAATAAAAGGTCTACATTGACCATCAGTTGCTTCCGATTCCAACAGATTTCCTTGAGTAGGTTTACCAACAGTACTGTAACTCAGTTCTGAATGCAACCAGTACAAAAATTGAAAGAAATGTTTTGGTCATTTGGTCACCAAAAATATTTTTGAATTTACAATACAACTAATTTTTTGCCGTCCATTCAGACACATTTCCAGTCAATTTTTGAACCTTGTTGATGAAAAGCATGCACATATACGTGTATATGTATATTATTCAACTTCAGGGACAAACATGTCCAAACTCAGATGTCTGCTTGATATTTCAAAATAATCCAGAACCAATTTGGCTGTTTCTTTAACTTCTTGTGGTCTGTTAATTGCTGAACCATATCGGAGCACCTTCATATGGAGAAACCCGGAGCAACTCCAAACACTCGGTGTCTAAAATAACAAGCTTTCAGGGCTATGAGACTAAACGAGACCATGTGACCATCTGTTGCTTCCTCTTCCACTCTAAAGACCCCCCCCCCCCCCCCACACACACACACACTCTTGTGTAAGCCTCTCAGCTCAAAAAGCATTGTCTTGTATAAACATATGGCAGGCTCTAAGCACCTTATTAGTTTATTAGTGTCCATTGCCACTGGACAAATAACATTAATCACCAAGAAGGTGCCATGGCCATACTTTGTGATCAGGAGGGGGTATAAATACCTGTGTTAATGGTGATTAAGTGATCTGTTTTCCTATGCTGTAGCTGCTGTTACAGAGCATGCTGATATATGACATTGATTCAGAAGAAATGGAGGTTCCCACCTCCTGGGAAAGATTGTGAGTTGCCCTGAGTTGGCCAGCCTAAGCTGTGTTAAGACTGAAGTTTGGGTGTCTCTCCTGGCACAAGAGATAATCCGTGCCTTCAATATGTGTCCGAGTGATGTTTTGAGGGGAAAAAAAGTTAAGGCGAGATACACACAGAAAAACTAAGATGTTCAAACAACCGTATTCATTAAATGGGGAACAGGCTGATGGATGCGTGTGTAAATTTTGAGATGGCCCATCTGTGGATTGAAGTTTAAGGCTAAACGTTTAATTACGTTTTATGGACTGCGGCTCGATTGTGCTCTTAAAGGCTGGTGTAAATAAATGACTCGGTAGAAGAAAATTGGCCGCAGACAAGGCAAAATTGACATTTTTCTGCCTCTGAGAACCTGTTGCCTTGCGACAAAGCTTCTTTTAATGTGACCCTGTCCACAGCCACCCCCGGTGAATAGCCTCAGCTGGGTTCAGGCTGAGAGGTGTCCCCAGTGCCAAACACCACAAACGGAGTAAGCGCGTGCTTTCTCACAAGCTCAGCAACAAAGAAAAAAAACTAGGTATGACAGATGATTTTTCTCAACAATCTGAAATTAGACCTCTAATTTGATTAATGATTATAATAATGATTAATTGTCATTTAGTGGTTTGGATGCTAACAAGGAAAGGGTATCAAAATACCTTAAGTATAAATTTAAGACTTGCGTTAAAGCTCAATAAAACGATTACTATACTTATATGTTCTTACGACAAAGACAATGTTATTTGCAGGGTGGTGGACTCTCAAGAAATTCCCCTTTTAGCATTTTAATGTACAGTGGCACCACAAGATCGCATACAATGGTGCCAACCGGCTCAAAATATCCATTACCATATGAATAAACATTTCTTGTAACTTTTGGATTACTATCAAAAGTCATTCATTTGTGGATAAGAGTAAGTACTAGCTGGGACAAAATTAGCATAGCAAAAACGTGAGGTGCTGGCCGGCAGAGAAAACATCGTAAAAGATGCACCTAGCCAAGGCTGATGCACACAAACCACCTTTTAAACCTTTTATTTTGTACACTGCCCAAAGCTATTTCCATAAAACCAACATACCGAAGAGCAACCACAGAGAATATCTGTTTAGAAAAGGCTTGCAAACATGCCTATGAGCACTGGTTAGCTTGTGCTATTGTAACAGTTAGCAAGAGAGAGTAATTGTGACAAACATTAAATGATATAAAAACAAATGAAATGAAATAAAAATAGGTTCCATGACCCCGCTAATGCCAATTAACTTGTTGTTGGATGGGTTCGAGTGCTTTGTGAAATCTCTAATTAGACATTATTAATTATAATCAAGGCATTATTGTAGCCTATTCACTGAATCGTATTCAGTTAGCCTAATAATGAGCAACGAGACAATTAACGCCTTTGGACTCATTGCTAGCTAACGAGTTCTGCTTAGTTTTGTTTTCTTATTCCTATTTATCAAAATAAAAATTAAAAAAAGTCTTGAAAATCCACACAGTTTCTTTTCAACACATCTTCATTCACCCGAGAAAGATGCCCAAATATTTCAGCCACCACTGAAAAGAAGCAATACGTATATACAAAGACTGAGAATATAAAAACATGGGCTTTCTGTGTGACCATATCCACCATAATTGGCATGGGTTTAAAGATTTACTCTAGCTTCTCTTTAATAAATGTGCCCGAATGCGGTCAGGGCATGTCAGTGCCCTGAGGACATTCTCACCACCACACACAGATTCTGGCAAAAACCCTCTCAAGGAGCCCAAAACATCATTTAACTCCTTTCCATAGGTTTTTATGACTTTTACTTAGCCCTTGTAGTCCATGTTTTGTTGCAGCGGGATTCAGGTATATCATTAATTTTCCGGTATTTTTGCATTTTGCCTGCAGATGATAGCAGATCTTGGCAATAAAGTGGAGTCGTTTACTCAGGAATGCTCCAAAAAGCTTTTCCCATAAACAAAGGCAGTGAAATGTTCCACTCGTGATGTCTCTACAATCCAGTGGTTCTCAAACTGAGGTCCAGCGAACTCCAGGGGTCCGCGTGTTATAGCTGCGGGACTCCGCAAAATGAATTGCAGTAAATTATTATGTGTGTATCACTTGAAAAGGGTCCCAGGGACCCAAAAAGATTGGAAACCCCTGATTAGAGGACTGTTTTTCAAGACTCCGATCGAAGGCCAGCATTCATTTGCTTCTTGATGACATGTTTGGTTCTTGTACAGAGAGCCTAAAAAATGGCTGCATCAGTGGTATCGGTAGATGTTGCAGCAACTGTGTGTGATTCCACATCGCAACATGGTATCCCATAATCAGACAATTCAATGGTGAGAGAAGTGTGTGTCAACTGTTAAAATTTCACACACATTTTCCGAATACTGTTACGGACAGGCGGCGGCTGGGTTTTCATGCAATTGCACCTCTGATACCACCTTGAAAGTTGTAATATTCCTGTGACGTAGAACTGGAGGGTGAAAGAATGTTGCCTTCACTGAGGGCCGAGACCTGACCCTGTGAGAATGAATTTAAAATCTGATTGGGTGAAGAAAATCCCTATTACAAATATAGTTGAAGTCATATTGGCCAGCATTATCGCTCCTGAAAGCCCTCGGTGAATCAGATTGACATGGCAACACGCATTCGCTGTAATCATAAGGCAGACCGTTTCTGTAATGACCTCAGGTGATGTGGAGAAAATGCAGGAACATACTGAAAGGGATTCTATATAGCAACTCTGGCCTGAAGCTTCTGATCGTAGTTTCGGCTCTGATATTTGTCTAGCAAGCTTGTTTGTCTTTTCGCGGCATGTCTCTGGGGGAAGATCTGGCACCATGGAGGAAGATAAAGGCAGCCTTTGAAATGTCAAATGTGGTCAGGAACGAGCCGCGCAAGACTGCAGACGCAGACGCACGTCTGCAGCATCCACCTTTTCAGCCTGTCGGGCCAAATCATGCCTGGGAGAAACATTCGCCTCCGCCGACTCGGGGCCCAGGCCTCAAAAATGTGAGAAAAACACTGCTGGATAATTTAGACTGCGCTCTTGATTATGGTTTTTTTTGATATTTTGATATTCTAACCCAAATCCTTTCTCTCTCTCTGTTGCTCTTGCTGCCTTTCACCAACATTGTACTGAAAATGTCTTGTCAAAATATTTTGGAAGCGCTCTCAAGTCCTCTAAATATGGACTCCATGTGAACAGTGCAAAAAAGGCCATCCAGCACTAAATTAGTATGTTCACTCGCCGGGCAGCTCTGTCCATGTGGCACAAACTTCTAAACACAATTTTCAAGCGAGCAAACCGCTAAATATAACATGAAAAAACCATCAGGGCGCAGACTGTGTAATAAGAAAAAAATCGATAGAAATGTGTAGAAACAATATTAATTATGGATCGACCAGAGGTGGCCATGTCCTGCCTGTTCTCCAGCTGTTACCAGAGGCTTGATAATAACCCTGATCATTTAAATCGGGTGTGTAAAAGAGGGAAACATTTAAAACAGGCAAGACAGCGGCTCTGCAGGAACCTGACTTGCCTGAGATCAACAAATGTATAATACGGCCCTCATGACACCCATGACAGCTTGGCATGGGAAGACCTACCATTTTAATATGCAAAAGCAAGATTAAGTCAAAGCCAAAAGAGTTGGCATTCAGAAATTTTTATGAGTGACACAAGTTTGGTGAAATAGTCAACATCGGCGCGGGAAATATTTGTGTTAGGTGGGGACGTGTCCGCTGTGAAATTTTTAAGGTTTTCATGATGGCAACAGTTGGACCGTGGAACACATTTTTTTCCATTTCCCTCTTCGACTGATATCTTCTATTCATGTGCCGTCACCATTTTGGAGCATCAAATGGAGAAAATGAATGTGATAAAACGGTTTCATAAACTGAAAGACATGATTAAAAACAGCCATTTCAAAGAGTAAAAACAACATACCATATTTTGTTGTTTTACATTTATGGCGTCGTAGTAAGGTCATTCAAATTTAGACCCCAGCAACTGTCAATCAACAGCCATAGCAAAGACTTTGATCAAAAGCCAAACACTGAGGGCTCAACCTCCTTTCCTTCATTCTATACTTCGGGAACCATTCAATGCAAATCGCCTCTGCATAGTCCAAAATGCAGCATATGTCTAGGAATGATACAGAACCACTCATAGATCATGACAACTTTGCCATAGTTGCTTTCGGGGAGGGGGGGCCCCAGACGTATACTTAGCCGGGACACCATGTGATTTGGCTGCAACAAGGCAACGCATATATTCATTTAACTGCACATTAACTGACCTCCGAGCAATAACAAGTTAAGCTTTTATCTGACTAAAACAAGCCCTACCGCTGTATCCAAATAAACCCGAGATGCTATTCAGTCAAAGCCGCTCAATGGATTTCTAAGGAACAGATCGTAAAAAACACCCGCTAGTTTGCAAGCTAAAAACTCTCCAATGTTTAGTTTATCAGACCACACAAAACGAGCTCTGCACACACCATGAAATCAAAATATTTGTTGACTGCACACAAGTTTATTATATTCTATCTTGGGCGATCTGGAAGCATCTTACTAAATTCCAACAGTGACCATTGAGAGACAACGCTAACCAGATAAACCCAATCACACGAAACAAAATGTGGTACAATTGCTGAAATGAGTCATCTATTTTGGAACTGAAATAAGATCTTGCGAGACCTAAAGAAAATCACTCTTTACGCTAGACCTCGTAGCTAAAAACCTCAGAATTCCGCCTTACCCGAGTCGGTGGCTGTGATCAGCAGGACGTATTTCCCTTGAGCCTCGCGGTCCAGAGTGTGAGTCAGACTCAGTTGACCGCTGGACGACAAACTGAAGCCGCCTTCGTCGTTACCGCCGCTCAGCATGTAGCTGAGCTGACCATTGGCGCCTTGGTCGTCGTCCCTGGCGACAACCTGAAAGAAATGGAGAACGACGTTTCTTCTGTATCTGTATTCCTATTTATGCCAGAACCCTTTTTCTCCGCAACAGGGAAGCTTGAGATTCTTTCTTGATGGTTATTTGTATTGTGGTGGATGTTTAATTGGGTTAGGGTCAGACAGAACAAGGTTTGAGAAGAGACTATCGATTAGAAAACAGCAAAAGAGAACAATTGCATTATAAAACAGTATAGGACAAGACTGTAAGGGTGTGTTGATGGTGCATCGTGGGTTTGGCTATGTAGTGCTAAAATAATTATAAAGAAAGATGTTCCTAGTGCTTGAATGGGTTTAGTATTTGCTACGAGAGAACTATATCTAATGAGGGCCAACACTTGAAGCAATCCCACGTTATTTAGGCTCCACTCTAAATTGGTCTGGGGCCGATTTTTCTACAACCTTCAAGAAATTGTCTGCTTAAAGACTGTCCAAAAATTGCTTTGCGGTCTCAGAGTGTGTGTAAACAAAGTGATTTGTTTTGGACCAAAGCTCTCGAATATAAGAGGAGAGGACCTTTTCTATACCGACATACTTCAATCGGTTGTGATGGGATTGTGACGATCTGTATCTGTCACACATTGATAGTTACTGTGAGCAACAACGTGTTATGTCGACTACTCAGTACTTAATAGTAACATTGTTCCATCAGAGGGGTTAATTTCATCACAGTGATACCATGAAGGTAATTATTGAGGGCAGGAAGTTTATCACTGATTCCATTTGCCCAATCAGATTTTCCCTGGGAATCAGCAACAAGGCGAAAAACACGCTAATTTCCAGCTGACGAGAGAAGGACGGATTCTGGAAATTAGTCGTTCTCCTCCATTTGTATACGCGGCTCATTTAAATCATCATGGTGGTCATGACCGTAATGACTTCTGTGGTGCGTTTAAGCCAAGCCGCATATTTTGGTCGAATCCCGCGGAGCCTAAATTGCGCGAGACAAATTGTAGTCTTCCATCATTAAATCATTGCTTCACTCGTGTTTTTTTCTCATGACATGCGGTTAGAAGAAACGCCACCACGCCAGTGGCAGCTATAGCACTCACATACGTACCTGCCCTTATTGAGTTAGGTAAAAGACATCACTTTACAGCATTATCTCATTTGAGGTCTCGGACTGTCATTCAAAAATACAATCTGCCTTCTCAGACACTCTGTCTGTGAATGTTATTGATCTAACATCTTAAATCTCTGAACCATTTGACTAAAGACCAAAGTAGATCTAGTCACCTGAAGGATGTTTCTCGGTAGCGCCTCAAGGTTTTCCTGAACATTTACTGTGTAAGGAGAGAGCTCAAACACAGGCGAGCAGTCGTTGACATCCAGCAATACAATGTTGACCGTCGCATGGTCCACCCTTGGACTGCTTCCACGGTCAGACGCTTGGACAACTAGTGAGTAGGAAGACTGTACTTCCCGGTCCAACTGCTTGGCCACCGATACCATCCCTGTGACCGAATCCATCCTGAAGTCTCTGTTGGTATTTCCCCCTGAGATAGAGAAGCGGATTTGCCCATTTGTGCCTTCGTCTGAGTCAGTGGCAAACACCTGGATGATGTCCATCCCAGTCAAGGTGTTCTCCTCGATCTCAATGTCATAGATATTTTGGGAGAAGCTCGGCGTGTTGTCGTTGACGTCCAGAACCAACATTGTCACGTCCATGGTTGAGGACAACGGTGGCTCGCCCTTATCAGTGGCGACCACTGTCAGAGTGTAGTTAGCGAGCTCCTCTCTGTCCAGTTCTCCAATTAACCTAACATCACCATCTATGGTGCCGATGCTGAACTTGTTACCGAAGCGTCCCTTGAGAGAATACTCGACGTAGCTGTTCGGCCCGCTGTCGGCATCCGTAGCCAGGGCGCTGAACACTGATGTGTCCACTGGCGTGTTCTCCTGGATGTACGTCATCTTTTGGGAAATAAATGTCGGTGGGCAGTCATTGACATCCAAAAGGATGATGGACACCTGGGCGGTGCTAGTGAACCGGGTCATCGGAGGTGGAGCCAGATCATTGACTGTGATCACCAGGTTGTAGAAGGACTGTGTTTCCCTGTCCAAGGTCTTTTTGGTTTGTAGGACACCCTCTTTGGTTATAACAAAATGGTCCTGTGGATCGCCTGATACAATTTTGTAGAGAAGGTGTGCATTGGGACCTGCAAGACACATACCAATCGACAAATTAGGAATTAGATAGGACAAAAAATTTGCTTCATAAGTAAAAAGGATTTTGTTTTCTTCGTGGGAGATTTCTTTTTTCCACCCCAGACTCTAGGCTAGTTGTAGCAGCTAGCCTGTTCACAGTGGTAGTGGTAGGAGCTCACGCTGTTCATTAATGTAATGAAAGTCATAATGTTGGTCCAGGTTGAAGGCAGGTAGAAAACAGGACTATTCCTCAAAACAAGCTGAATTCAGAAATGAATAAGTGTTCTGTTGTTGTTTCTCGGGGTGTTATAATTACCTACAAACATGTCACAGAAATAATATTAGTAGGAAACACGAGAAGTTAAATTATGTTTGTCTGAATGTCAATATGACACAAAACTAAAAACCCTCAAACGATCCCGTGATGTACATACAAACAGTTGGGGTCATTTGTGTTGACATGGCAAATTCCAAATCTGATACAAAGAGCATACAGCAGATGACAAAAAATAGCTCACAAGGATCGGAATGGGAAGTGGATGTCTGCGTCCCAAAAAATAGCGGAAACCAGGAAACCACCGATTGTTTTCATGTTCAGACGTGAGACAAGATTGTTTTTGACATGCTGTTTTTTTCCTGTTTGCAAACAACAAGTTTTATCTTTTCAACAGCGAGTTTTAAAAGCTACTACTCTCAGGTTAACCCTTTGTCATGCAGCTGTTTCTTAATGAGCCAAGCTAGGTAATATGACACTTTGTGAAAATATTAGTTCGGACTGTAAAACCACCTGTTGAACTGTAACAACACACGACATACAGTCTGGTACATAATGGCCCAATGGAAACGATATGCTACCAAAGAATACCCGACACGGACATGCAACATGTGGTCATAAGTGCTTACTGCCTGCCATGTTTAATTGAATTTGTTCTTAGCTTCCAGGCCTAAATTTGAAGAAGAACTAAATCTGGTCTTTTGATTTTATTTGGAGGAAACCAATGCAGGAGCAAGTAGATTAGATTGAGCATACATCTTGTTTCACATTGTATTTTAATCAGACCAACTGTTTGAGGGAATTTAGAGCTAAAAAAGTACAGACATCTGCAGTTTCATAAACCAAAAAAATGCAAGTGCTGCTCTACTATGACCTTAGATTACATACGAGTTTGATAACAAAGACATTTTGCAGGATTGCGGAACGTTGCACATTTACCCCGGCATCTATTGTTCTAGATGACATTGCTAGATATGCTAAATGTGCTTAAATGCATTATCTGTCATCCATTTCCACAAATTGTGGACTCGCAACAGCTGGAACTCCCCGTTCTTGTCTTTGCAAAGTGGAAGATGCAATCTAGGACTCACGACAGGCAGCTATTGAAAGACAAATGCTATAAATCATCTTTTTTTTTTTAAAATATAGTGTTATTTTTAGAGAATAAGGTTTCCTAGGACAGTGTAAAAAGCCAATGAAGTTGTACTTTTCAAATTCACTTATAAAAATGACTTTTTTTCAATATCAATTTAAACCTGTATCTTTGAAAAAATGTCACTTTGCTCAAATGACATTATGACTTTTCACCGAAACGAAGTACCCAAAGTGTTTTTTTAAAGGTATGTAGCAGTTGTGTTAGATTGCTGGTGGGATTATGATGATTCAAGAATCTAAACAGTCTGAGAACCCCTGATCTAAACTTAACATCAGGTACTATCCAAAAGCTTTAGTGTGGAACTCGAGGGGTTGAAATGATCTTAAATTGAGCATTGGTAATTAAACTCAACGGGTTAGTCATGTGGAAAGCATCTACCTTCCCACACCAGGGCAGAGCATATTTACAGTACACAAGTAATCCCTTATCAAAGGCATGAGTGCCACTTCCATCTGGGTTGTCCACAGAGAAAGAGGGGAGGGGGTCGGGTCAAAGGGCAGGGCTTAGGAAGTGCTAACAATGGCAGTGTTTTATTTGGACAGTGGGAACGGGCAGCTATAGGTTTATGAGATTGTGGTGAGGAGGCCGGCTGGAGGACTGGACGCCGTATTTCCCTGGGAATGTAGGTCACAACCAGCGCATTACGGTCTACATGTAGCGGTAATTACAGCGGGTTTGGCAAATGCCACTACCTGATCTCACTCGTAATCACATGGTCAGCGTGTTGTATTTTAGAAGTTATTTGATGCGTGACGTGAAGTCAGACGGCCATGATATATGATGCACGCATGAGATGAAATATGAGGTTGTATACTGCCAGAAGAAGACTAAAGAAGGACGGCAGAAGTTTATTAGTTCAACAGGACAACAGTTCGAATATGAGCTTGGTTGTTGATCAAAGTTGGACAGATTGTGTCATTTCGGTTATATTTCTGGAACATTAATTATGAATACCACGTTTGCCATAAAGAGTGGCTGGATGTGCTGAAGTGTTTGTTTGGGCGCAGAGTAGGCTTTAAAAAAAAATTTAAAAAAAAGAAAACCTTCATTTCTCCATAAGAGAAACAGTCCAAACCACGGGTGAACTTCTCACAGGCCAGCTATTTGGCTCATACCAAAATACCAACCAGACATTCCAAATTGGTACACCCACAGCAATTTGTGGAATCCAATACAAAATATGTTGCTTTTAATATTGGTATAATTTTTATTTTTTTTTTTTAGCATCCTCTCAGGCATTCGTTTTCTATAGCGTAGAATTATTATTATTATTTTTTTTATGTGAGGTTTGCTACTTCAAATGGTTGTCAAATATTGAACATCTTTCAGTATGAGAGACGTATTGGGATACGTGCAGTGTGGCTAATGTTCTGTCCAGAGAGCCTACAGGTGTCTCAGAAGAATGAATAAGTGTAAAAAAGTGATCTTTTGTGTTCAGCATGCCTCCCGTGTGTGCAGTGCTGTGCGTCTGTTCATTGTTGTTCATGTACATACCATCATCTGCATCACTGGCACTGACAACAACAATGCTGGATCCAGGCGGCAAGCTCTCCAAAACCGATGTGCTGTACACGGTGGTTTTAAACGAGGGAGCGTTGTCATTCACATCCAGGATGTTGAAGTAGACCCTAACCGTGCTGGCCTGCCCCCCGCCATCCAGCGCCTTGGCCGTCAGGATGTAGTACTGCTGATTCTCATAGTCCAGGGGCCGCGTCACATTAAAAACACCAGTGACCGGGTTCAGCAGGAAGGTCTCGTCCTCGTCCTCTAATAAATATGTGACCTCGCCGTTCACCCCTGAGTCAGAGTCGCTGGCAAGGATCGCCGCCACAATGGAGCCTGAGAAACAGTTGATGACACAAAAAAACCTTCAAGGATTTGCTTTTCACTGCCAATGCGATTAAATGAAAACTCAGCGTGGGGTTATCACTGCAAGTTTTTTTTATGAATACCGATGACTCACTCGCTTTCTCGCAAAAGGACAATTTTTCAAATTAAATGCTGTGTCAGGCTGCGAATCATTGACATTGATAAATACAATGTACCATTTATAAAAGGGACATGACCAGGCTGCATGCTGAATACTTGGATCATAGAAAATGGCTTTCACTTTCTGTAGTTCATCCATATTCTGCAGATTTCATGGGGTATAGCAGGTGAGCTGGAGCCTATGGCGGCTTACTTTGGGGTACACCCTCGACTGGCACTAGTCATTGGCAGGAAATGTATGTATAGACGAACAATCTTCAACTAGGAGAAAGCTGGATTACCAATGTGTAAACTATACAAATACCAGCAGCTGAGACTTGAATCTCTGACCTCGGAACTATATGGCTGATTTGCTGAGGACTCGGTCACTGTGCTATTATATCAAGGATACTTGATCACAGATACTCAAGATTAAACCTTTAACCTTCAGTTGAGAGATGAACACTCTAGTCCTTACCTGATGGAGTATCTTCGGGGATGTCAAAGGAGTATGTCGGCCGCGAAAACCTGGGCGTGTGGTCGTTGACATCCTCAACAGTGATGTTGAGCCTCATGTCGGATGACTGCTTCCCGTCATCAGCGCGCACCAGCAGGGAGTAACTGGAGCGGCGTTCCCGGTCCAGCTTCTTGGTAGCGATCAGATCGCCAGATTCAGGGTCAATCCGGAAACTGTCGTCCGCACCGCTGATGATGGTGTACGTCACCAAAGCATTTGGGCCCTTGAAATAGAGAGAATAGAAGATCATTTTACAGCTGTTGTCTAATTTTGGCAATTAATCTGTTCAGAGTTACAGTGAACCTGAAATGTATCACAAATGACTGCGGACGTACGATCGACTGTTTTAGGGTTGACAAATTGTGGGCAAAACTCAAGTACTCAACTAAAGTCAGGAGGAAAAGGTAAATCTTGTCTTTTGCAGCATTGGACTTTGTTTAACTCAGTCTCAAAGTGTGGTATAATAGGCCACATAGAGCTTAAACATTTTCACTGATGGATTGATTGGTGATGAAAGTGTCTCTATCTAGGAGGAAATCAGATTACTTTTGCACTCATGTTAGCATCGGGGCCTCTCCAGATCAAAGTGTGACCGTTGACTGACTTGTGTTGTGCTACTTGTCATCTCATACACAACACCAATCTATGACAGCGATTTGAAAGAACACCACGTACACCTTGTACACTTTAAGCCTCAGCAAACTCCACTCATTCAGAAGAGGCTCTGTGTTTGAAGGTTTATTGAGTTCCTAGCTTCGTGTGCAGCTAAGTGATCCTCTAGTACAAGCTGCACAACTTTGGAACTGGAGAGGAGTCCCTGAATGCGATATGATGCATGAAAGCGCCTGATGAGAGGTCTGACGTTCAGGTTTGTCACGTCAACAATAGGAGATCAGACAACTGTCTCGCCTAGTCTGTGTTTTTTTTTAATGTGTTCAATAAAAAAGCGACATCAAAAAGCGGCTGCCATTCAGTGGGATGAGGCGAGGGGTCTGGTTACAGCTGGTTAAAAGCTAAGCAAGAAGAGTCTCTTTCAGTTGTATCTGGGGCTGTTTGCTTGGTGCTTTTTGATCCTGCCAGGACAATAGGGAGCCTTATGTTGAGATAAGTGTATTAGCATATTTACTGGCTGTTGCCTGATGACAATTGTATTCACGTCATGGTGGCCTCCAATGCATTGTAGCGACCCTGTTCTGTGGGTTGGTGTAGGAGAGCAAGAGCAAAGCACAGTGTGGGCTTCGTAAGTTAAGCACAAGTTTTGTTGGCCTTTATATAAAAAAAAGAATTACACGAGAAGATACTGACGGCAGAAAGAAAATGGCGCGCCAACTAAGACTTTGTAATGCTACCCTTTGACATAATGAACCAAATAAAACCAAACAAGGATAACAAATTCAAACATGCTAATCACTCTTCTGAGATTCACAATGAATTCTTATCTTCATTTTTTTCCCTTGAAGGCTTGACCTTGTCTTATTGCATTACCAGAGACCCCTTCTGTGGTCCAGGCGCAATAAACCCAAAAAGTCAGAAGGCAGTCGCCGCGAGGCTCTACTCATCTAAAAACCCCACTGTCATCAATCAGTGTCTCTCACTCTGGCAATCCCATCAGCAACCTGGGCTGCAGGCCGGAAACTAACACTTGTGGGTTTGCCAATTAATATTCCTGGCAGGCGGGACAAAACGACATGAGAAAAAGACCAAAAATAAAATTCCATCAAAGTATTTTTTTTTTGCAAAGTACCCAATGTGATTAAGCTCTTACACACTAACAGCACTTTCATTCCTGACCTTGACTCAAGCCTACTTTACAGCCCTCGATAGACGCATCATTGGGAACGGCAGGCGAAGGGAGGGGTGTGGGGGGTTAACCAATTAAACAGCAGCTTTTCAGTAGGAGCAGAAGGAAACTCATTTAACAGACCGAAGGCTTCAGAAAAAACTGGGCAACACAGACGTTTGAAAAACTATGTGCTGACACCCGTCACCTGTTTCTATTTGACGTGGTGGCTATCCAGGAAAAAAGAGGTAGCCGCAGCTTTGCCTTCTATTGGTTTGCCATTCATAATGCAGCCAAGATGGCAGTGATGTTGAGGTGTCAGGAAGGGATAAAAAAAAAAAATAATGTTTTCAGCGAAACGAAGAGACAAAACATAGTACAAGTCCCCAACCATTTGACAAAGATTCAAAATTCTCCATATTGGTAGTTTTAGTCGTAAATTTGCCCAAAATACTTTAATATATTATTCTTAAAAATAATGGATTACAAACCATTTGATTTTGAAAAAATGCACGTATATGCAGTGAAAAGTTGACTCTCATCTTTCATTCAAGATGAATCATTTAGACACACTTCTGTGACAGTGATTACGATTATCCTCTTAGCAAAGAAGAAATGTTTTTTGGGGAAAATAGCACGGAAAAATTTTACAAAAATAGATTAACTTGCTTCACAATGTTAGATGGTAAATTCGTTTGGTTCAAGAGATGGTCCCAACACACGAGGTGTTCATATGGAAAACAATGAAATGTTATAAAGGGGTTTTAAAGTTATTGTTTCTGTACAGGGATGGTAATTCCGACTTTCAGTGCTTTTTACTTAGTCGCAAATTAAAAATTTCCGACTCGTGGTTTGCGCATGACCAAAGCCCCCGACTGCACATCTGCACTGACCTGGCATTTGCATAATAGTTGTGGCACACTTCCTTGGGCAGAGAGTCAAGAAAAGCCTTAAAGTATCAATGGACAAACCAGCTGTTGGTCTTTTTAACGTCAGCTAAGAGAAGGCTTCATAAGCTCCCAGTTGGTGATGTTGATTTCAACGCTCAGTTGCAGAAACCCCTCTTGGAGCACCTGCTGTTGCAATTTGTCCTCATCAAAAATGCACATGTGAAATTTTCCACGGGAGTTAAGAAAGCTTGTAAAAATTGCCAGTCAAACGAGGTGACAAAGATTTTCAAAAGAGCTTTAACTTGTATTGGTCCGAAGGCTTAAACACTGATTTCAATTCTACCTTTCTGGGGTGAAAACGGGACCAGCCAGACAGATTTTTACGACAGTTAAGTCTGGGATATGATGTCTGCATTCATTCTGTCAGCTGGTCAACAGCTTGGCCTCAAAGGGGGAATCTTCCGATCCGTTCCAACTTCTCGGTGTCTGTGCAAGTTAGGTTTCCTGTGCAAGGATGTGGGCAACAAACTTGGCTGGAGTATAACTTTCACTTAGCATCTTTTTTTTAACAAAAAATACCTCCTATATATGTATATGTTTTTCAATTCAGCTTTGCTAAATGGGATTTTTTTTTTTTATATAACTAATGACAAAAATAGTTTGTGGTCAACAGCTCAGACTGCCATCCCCCTTAAGTCTGCATGAGGAAAAAGTGAGCATAATTTCAATTCCATATGCCTTTTGAGATGAAAGGCCAAATAATGTCCCTTAAAATCCAACATTCCATTTTAGCTCTCAAACCTGCCTTGGGCTCTGAGATTTACAGTCGATATATAGAGTCTCGAAAAAAAAAAAAAAAAAAAAAGCCTACAAGTGCCACTTTATGACTTTCATCACACGACGCGGGGGCGAGACCAACAGCTGCACGTTGAAAAGTTGTGTGACCTCGTCATTTATATTTGAGACCATTCTCGGTCTTTGTGATCTCAGTGGCCGGATTTTGCCCCTGGATTTAATGTTCATATTGTGACTTTCCAGCTAATGACAAGGAACCTGTCGCTCATTGAAGTGACTGGTGATGTCATCCAATACCAATGAATTCAGATTACCGTATTTTCCGGCCTATAAAGCGCACCGGACTATAAGGCGCACCTTCAATGAATGGCCCATTTTAAAACTTTATCCTTATATAAGGCGCACCGGACTATAAGGCGCACCATTAATGCATCATGTCAGATTTTTAATCCAAATCAAATCATTCTCCATTTTGTCTTTTTTATTTCAACTTCAGACGGAACAAATTACTTTATAATCATAAAATAATGATCCATAGTCTTTTTGAGTCATGATTCATAGTCTTCAGCGGGCCACTTATGATTGATTTCATGACACAATGCTTTGGGCCAGTTTAAATTTAGGAATTTGGTCCATATATAAGGCGCACCGGACTATAAGGCGCACTGTTGGTTTTTGAGAAAATTTTAGGTTTTTAGGTGCGCCTTATAGGGCGGAAAATACGGTAGTTCTAAGGTACCTACCTTCTGGGAAGTTAAGGCAGTTTGACAAAAAATAAAATAAATGAATTGTGCGTGAAGTTATCACGGTTCATAAATAGACTAGACATTAAATTAGTGCCCGGAGAAGACCCACACAGGCACAGGGAGAACATGCAAACTCCACACTGGGAAGTATATGACATCATTTTGTTCTCATGCTAAATTTAATTAAAATAAAATTGTTTTTTTTTTAGTAGGGCTTTTTAAAACTGTCCTTTAAATGTTAAATAAATATTATCGTGTAATATGTCTCGTCACCGTGGGATAGAGAAAACGTAATTTCGGTCTCTGTGTGTGTTGTGACATGTGGAGAGATTGACAATAAAACTGACTTTGACTTTGACTTTTAAAGTGAGCAACCGTTTTTCAATACAGTGTTTGTTTAGGGTATGCCAGTGATGTAATGCTGGAGGGATTAGCGGCAGCGTAGGACACTCTCCTGTGGGACCTTTCGGATAACGTTGAAAACGCGTGAGACATTGTAACAATTTCCAAGTGCACATGTCGGCACTGTGTCTGGGGGGATTATGCGTGAGTGGGTCAAGGTGTTGGTATGCTCGCGCAAACGAGAGTGGGTAATCTGCCTCAGTCAGGTGCAACAAAGGTCATTGGCTAATTTTACCCGTACCGAGCTAGCGTCTGTCACGGCCAGTAATCCCGCTTTGTTACTCGAGTGGCACGGGTGGGTCGCGGTGGTGTGAAGAAGCCACTCATGTCGATACACTAAGGCTGGATTTACACCGCGTGGTTCAAGTGACACAATTCTGCTAGCTCTCATGTTGAGAGTTTGGTTAACAAACTAACAACAGCGCAGCATTAAATCACAGATTTACCGGTACATTCCTTACTTTGAACCAGGCAAATGTTTGAGAGAACTGAATTTAACATTTAGTCACATTAGAACTACAAATGTAAACGAAAATAATCATCCATCCATCCATTTTCTGTACCGCTTAGTCCCCACTGGGGTCGCGGGCGTGCTGGAGCCTATCCCAGCTGTCATCGGGCAGTAGGCGGGGGACACCCTGAACCGGTTGCCAGCCAATCGCAGGGCACACAGAGACAAACAACCATTTGCACTCGCACTCACACCTAGGGACAATTTGGAGTGTTCAATCAAGCATGTTTTTGGGATGTGGGAGGAAACCGGAGTGCCCGGAGAAAACCCACGCGGGCCCGGGGAGAACATGCAAACTCCACACAGGGAGGGCCGGAGGTGGAATCGAACCCGCACCCTCCTAACTGTGAGGCGGACGTGCTACCCAAGTGCCCCACCGAGCCGCCCGAAAATAATCAAAAGGTTATTTCTTGTATTACCAACATTCCTTGAAAGAAAATCATGGTTGTTTCAAGTAAATGGTATACACTGTTTTCTTCATAATATGTTTTCCTGATCGCCCTATATTAGAGACGAAATCAGAGCAGAATTCTATCTTGCAAACAGGCATCTAGTCGTAGATGGCATTGGTTGTTTCGTTTCACATTGGATGTGTCGAAACACACTCCAGATTTATAGCTTTTCAAATACAAATAATTAAAAAGTAGACTTTATAATGGTATGATGGTGTTTCAACAGTGCAAAAACAAATATTTGAAATTCAGAGGCTATTCCGAATCCAAATGGCTCCCGCGGTAGCTCGTCTAGGGGCATTGCAAAACAGGTGCAAAAGCACTGGGAGGCTTAACAGAAACTTGGGGAGCCGTTACCTCGTCTGCATCCGTGGCTGTTAGCTGCATTATCCTGAAGCCGTCCCCCACATTCTCCTCGATGCTTACGTCCAGGATGTCGTTGGGGAAAACAGGCGGGTTGTCGTTGACGTCCTGCAGCGTAATCTCCACCTGCGGGAGAAAAAAAGACCACCAAAGTTTCAGTTAGAGCCAAGCCAAAATGGACCTAAAGTAGATATGAGTAAACGAATAGCACGCTGCGGTTACTGAAAATGAAGCTGTGGATCATTTGCAAACATTGCTATGTTTCCTCCGGGTTCAGAAAATCAACCGCTGATACCACATGAATAGTGACGCTCTGTTTCTGAAAGCAATATTACAGCATGTACTATTCCTGATACAATACCCCAGTCGACTTGTCTCAAAGCAGTGTTTAGGGAACCACAATGCGGGTTCCAGCTCAACCTCACACCCCCCGTTAGGGCTGCATAGAAAACAACATGCATTACACTATTACCAAAGTAAAGAACTGCTTCACTTGAGCGTTCGAGAAAGCAAAATAAACACATCACGGGCGACCGCAGAACCCCCCTGGCTGCATAAACTTCGGGCCATGTGCGGAGACTTGTTACGCTAATCGTCATTTAATGCATGGTTTGCTCATTGTTTATGGAAATGATGCAATACACAGTAACATACGCCCCATTTTATGCTAGGCCACGCTTGGTAAACCCACCATTGCATTCCCCAACAATATAATTAAATACCCCTTTGGACATTTCATCACGTACGATGACTACTGAGTATTGTGTGCTGCCATAACCCATCTCAGGACTAACAACGGTTTATCCTCCTCTGTTGTTTATTAATTCGCATATCGTTTGCTCTTAAATACAGCCGACAGTTTTGCAAGGACCAGTTTTGCAATGACGAATTGTTACGCAAATGTCTAAAACTCCTCAGAGACAGCGCAAATGAGACGTTTGCGGTTTCAAATGTTCCCTGTCTGTTTGTGGCCGTATTACATTTCCACAACTCAAACGGATACCCCCCCCCCCCCCCCCCCCCCCTCGTCGCCTTGTACGCTAACCTCAATACACATTTCAAAGTCGGTAAACACGCTTTTGAACCATAACCGACATTTTTGCTCGGCGTTCCTACTTTTTATGCCTCGATGAATATGGAGTATAATGATAATTATGGAGCATTCTTTCATTACTTTCCACAAAAATAAATGTGTGAGTGGGAATACAAATAGGAAATGGGGGAATAGAGAGGTCATCGAATGTCAACAATGGGTTTGGGTTTTATGAAGAGTTTCCTGCAGAATGCGGTGAGCACACAATGAATCTCAAGGACGTGTTTCTACATACCCGGCTATTGCCAGGAATTCATTCTGTGTTCTACGACACACGCATGCAACAACAATAGAGGGACGATTCCACAATGTTCCTTTTTGGGAAAACTGACTACACAATGATTTTTTTATTTTTTTATTTTAAGTAACACGTTCTTCATTTTAGGCTTTACGCTGCATTAGTGGTTGGTCGACCTGCTTTACGGTTGTACAATTCTGGTTTCAAATCTTTGAGGTTACTTTGAGGTTTGTTTTTGGTTGCGTGGCGTTTTCCTCCCATATTCCCTAAACATGCACGTTATGTTCACTGCAGGCTAAATTGTCCATTTGTATGAATGTGAGTGTTTTTCTGTAAATTTGCTGCAATTGACTAGCAACCAGCCCACCGTATATCCCGCCAAAGCTCTTGACCACATTTTAGAGTCGTGATAATTGCAGCAGAATGAGAGGCCTCTTGGCTCAAAAGTTGGGCAAACGTGCCCTAATGACAGCAACTCACAACTTGACTCGAGCCGAGGGGACATGGCTAAGTCAACAAACAATGAATATTTATCCGTGTGTGTGTGTGTGTGTGTGTGTGTGTGTGTGTGTGTCTCCTTGATGTGTAAATAATGCAAGGCACACTCAAGAGGACTAACCTAATTAGGTTAGAAGCTCGCTTTTGGGAAATAATTAAGTCTTAAGGTTTTTTTTTTTGCGGTTTGCAAGATGGGAATATTTCAAAGCGCTTTAGGGAAGGACATTTGTTGATTCAGAGAGAAAGTTAAGTCAAGAGGTAGGGGTTGTATATTAGATTGGAGAGCAGCTTACGTAGAGTAGGTAAAAATACGTGAGTTTAGACACTAAATGATTATGTTTCACGCAACCCCTGTTTCAAATTGCATGCCACCTCCAGAGTTGTATTATTGATGCGGTAGTATGAATGATTCACGGGTCAAGTAGTCCCTTTACACTCTCCATTATGTGTTATTATGTATTTCCTTAAATGTGATAAAGTAGACAAGCAGGAATGATAAATAAATGTTGTTTAAAAAACATTTCTAGTTGTCAAAAAAATAGTGATCCCCAATGTATTCATGGTTCTCTGTGATTCCCTTTACTTATTTCTTTAGTGCTCCTTGAATATTTTGGTGAATGCAAGTATGAACGCTAAGATGTACTTCATTCATCACAGTTTTTTTTTTTTATAACCGTGAAAAAGGTTTACCACTGTGAAGTGTCAATTCAATAAGTGTATCTCATTTTTGCAACTTCACGTTCTTTGAAAAGCCATTGGTCAGACGGTTAGTTTTCACTAATTAAAATCTCAGATGTTTTATGTGACTTAATAGATGTATTTTTCCCCAAACCCGTTAGATCAAGGTGGTAATTTGTTATCAGTCACCCCAGGAAATCTAAAGAAAAACATTAGAATAATAACGTATTATGTCGAGTTTTGACCTCTTCTACCTCAATAAATCAGAGTTTTTGGTTGTCAGTGTGTTGGGAGTTTCCAATGCTGACAGTCAACATTCCGCCAAGCTTAAAACGACAGAACACGGAATATACCAAAATTAATGTTCCGTCTTACCACTGCCACGCGAGAGGAACATTTTGGGAATCTTGGCTCTAGCTTGTGGTAAAAATAAATAAATAATGTCACTTGGAGTCATTTTCCTACTCAGAGCTACAAAACGGTGGAGGCTTTCATATGATCCTCACATTGAAAGAGGCCTCTTCAAAATGTGGATACGTTCCCTACTGGCTAAGCAGGAGCTAGAATATTACTTGAGAATATCCACATATTAAACTGATGGCTTTCAATAATGGGTGGAGCTTGTGATTCCGGCACGTACACGTATCTCCACGTGACGAGTTTGGAAATTCCAATTCCACATCTTTCAGAGGAAATCTTGATTGGGCAAAACCGTACTCTGATAAAGCAGAGATGATTTCAGGAGGATCCAAGTTCTTTAAAGAAGCTGTTGACAAGTCTAGGTCAAGACTTGAGGGAAGTTCTTATTGTACTTGGCCTCTTAACACTAAAACGCTGACTTTGTAAAAAGTAATTTGTACTGCAGAAGCCTCATTTTTCAAATATAGATTCAACTCCAAATACAACACTTCATCAAGCAGGAAGCTGGGATTGCTTAAATCTTCTCCTTCACCTGCTTCTGGGAATCCCGCACATCCTGTTTTCTTATTTCATCACTCACAACTCCCGACCCTGTCAGCCCCCCCATTCCGTCACAATTTTAATGTTAATGTCCACTGAGGACAAGTGCTTTTTCTACTGAGGTCATCAAGAACCAGGCCAAATCTTATGTTGCAACTCTGGAGATCTGCTCAGTAATAAGCTTTCACACAATGGTGTTTGACAGTGTGAAAGAAAATGAACGGAAGCTCTGTGAGGAGTTGGTACAATGTAAATTTGGTTAAAGAATTCAAAACGTCTCACTTTCTAACACATAGAATGCTACTTGATGGCACCACAGGGACCCAACTATTTGTATACAAGTCAATTTTATGTTCCCGTTAAACAAACTAGCAAAATGCAAACCACCAGAAAGCAAAATTATTTCCTTTGAAGCAAGACCAAGTTGTCTTTCTGCTCCGTTTCCAAGCAATGCAGATTAGCTTGAGAATCAAATCGATTTTGTCATCTAAAAAAAAAAAGGATCCAAGAAGACGTATCGCATATCATATTCCAGCTACATCTAATTCTTTCTACTGACTGCAAGCCATCAACCGTTTAAGAGCCGCGCCCAGACATCATCAGCAAAGACTGTAAAAACTGATTCCCACAAGTTCTTCACCAATACATGGCTTCAAAAACGAATTTAAGTTGGAACTATTCCTTCCTCAAAAAGTCCCTGCTGTCTGATACAATATGTCATGCACTTCACTTGGAAATATACGGGCGGCCGCGTCGACGAAGCCCAAGCCTCCTGTCTGCGTTCCTAAATCCAAACGGCGTATGGCAAAGAACCCGCAGGGTGCCACGCTGCGCAATAGAATTGAAGCGGTTGAAGTCTGCATTCATATCTGATTCATCATTGGCTCTGGAAAGGAGCAAATACGAGTGCCATCTTGACAAATTATCCAAGACAGGTCAAAGGGATCTCTTCCGTAAAGCGTCTTTGGCGTATTTAATCGCAAACCGGCTCGCTCTGTCAAACAAAAGCCTGCGGTGTAATTCATCTTGCAACCACAGTCATCAGGGCTTCGGGCTGAAGTGCATAAGCTCTGGCAAAGTTTGTGGCAGGGGGAGCACGCCGGAAATGGGGACGCACACACAGACTAAAAGATGGACGCTGGCCAAACCTCAAGTCTCAAAAAGTCAGGATATAATATTGCATTCCCCTCAAGTCCCCCCTGAACCTTTCAGACAAACAAAACAGATTCTGCACTGGATCACCAAGCACCTTGGCCTTATGTAACCAACGAGAAGGAAGAAGAAAGGGTGGGGATGTCGAAAGGAGTCCAGACAAGTGATTCGAACTTCAATAAAGGGAATTGGCAGTTTCACCAATCAACACAAAACCGTGTCTATGATAACTGGACGTACAAAAACGGCTCAAGGACAAACAGCCGAAACAAAACAGGTCTTTGACAATTTTGGGTTGAAGCTGCAACGATTTTCAATATTTGACGATCACAAAATAGTTGGAACCGAGTTGCAAGGCTTGCCATACATGACTTTCCGCAACTCTTAATTTTTCTTGATCTGAGCTCTCCTGCAATAAACAGCCACATAGGCCCTTCTCAATTACCTTTGTGGGTGAGATGGAAAGTGTAATTAACCCAAGATGTAGTGGCTCTAATGGAAGCTGGAGACGATTTTGAGCTCCTTGAGGACAATTCAAAAGTATCACCGAAATCACCAAAATGTGACACATTCTGTATCTTTGCATTACGAGGTTGCAGAGACGTAAAAAAAAGCATGCTCTTCATCCTGTCAGATGAAAGGTAAAAAATACCAAAATAATTTACTAATTTAGCTCGAGAATACTCTGGAGATGTGAGAAAAAGGTCTTAATTGTTTTCTTCTGAATTTGTTGCCTGAAGTCAGGTATTTTTTTTAGAGGGTGATATTGCTGCTCTTCTTACGCAACTACTTCCAGTTACAGCCCACAAAAGAGGGAGTAAAAATGTCTCAAAAGGTTTTGTCTTCTCTTAGAAGACTGACTTTCAGACTATTAAGCAAAATATTTACGTTTGTTTGGGTTTTTAAGATACAAAACTACAATCTGACAACCATTGTTTCACAATCTTTGTTGAGTCATGTTACATTTTACAGAAGCAAAATCCGGACGGCATACCATAGAAATGAAACACAAAAAGTCTATTTTAAAAAAATAATTCTACCTAATAGTATAAATTGTTCTGCCTGTTGCATTTATGTATTCTCAACATTACTCAACTAAAAGGGGAGGATAAAGCCTTGGAAAAGTTTCGCGATTAGACGGGTAGTCTGATGAAACGGTGAGTGGACAATGTCATTGATTTCGGCGGGGGGTTAAGAAAAAGGTCAATATTCTGGAAGCAATACAAATTTGGAATGAGTCAAGTAATAGCCATCTTGCGCTAAACTATTTGCACATTTTGCGATTGACGGGAACTGTCATGGTCTTAGTTTCTTTGGTTTTCATTTAGAATTTGATTTGTGTTCCTTTGCTAAACGTCCGTCTCGTCAAGTTATTGTTCCCACCTATTCACCTTGTCAGCCCCGCCCCTTGGTGTTTGTCTCATCAGTTTGTCTGTATTTAGTTCCCCGCTTTCCTGTCAGTTCTTTGTCGCAACATTGTGCTGTGTTGCTGTCACCTTTTCCAGTTCCAATTTGTTGATTATTTTTTTATCATCCCAGCCTAGTTTTTGCTCTTCTTGTCTTTTTTGGCATTGTACCTACTGACAAATGGTAATGTCGGAATGTGCCACTAACCCCAGTGAAAAATGACCTTGGGCAGTATGAAAGGAGTGGGGGAAAAAACCCTGAAATAAAGTCAGTGAGCAAAAAGACTAGGAAATGTTCAATTTCAATGTGATGGAAAAAAGGCACCTTCTGTCAAATGTCTTTCCATTGAATTTCTGCCTGTTTTTGTTCTCAAATCAATCAAAAGTTGCGCACCAATCAGTCATTGCGCATTCATATCCCCCCCCCCCCCCCCCCCCCGCCTTCAATCTCATGCATCCTTTTGTACGCACTTCCGTCAACACTACAAGGACGCTTTACAAGGCTTTGCATGTTCAATGTGGGGCATTATCATGAAGATGGACCTTTTTGGAAGGACCATCCATCTTAATTAACAGGCCATTTGTATGCCCTTCCAGGGCGCATGGGAAGGAGCATCGTGGCTGAAGACATAATCACAGGCCTCCAAGACTTCATTAGCAGATTAAAAAAAAAAAAAAAAAACTCAATGGGCTCCCCCTGTCGCCTACACATTTTATTATCTCCCTCTGTTCATTCCCAGGTTGCGTTTTAAGCGTCCAAAATGGAGCAAGCGCTAACTTGCTTTTACATTCCTTTGGGGTTCCACATAATTCGGGGCAGCCTCTTGGAGATTTACAGCAGAGCCGTGACAGTGGCTACTGAAATGAGTCGATTAGGATTCCTGACTCAGACATCATCTGTCAGGCTTGGTATCATGTCCTCCAAACTGAGAAGGAAAAGTTAAGTAAAAGTCAACTCCATTGGAAAATGTTTATAGTTGGGTCAAATTTTGAATGATTTAATCCCCAACAGTTTGTGGATAAAACAAAAAATTGAAAAAAAAAAATGGATGGTCAATTTCTTTAGCACAATTAAGGACTGTTAACATAAGTATTTTTTAAACACTGTTTTTAAACACTTTATTATAATTGTTTTTTTAAGACCTTGAGAATGAAGGTCTCAATAAATCTTAGAACTGAAATAATCAAACAGTACTAAAATGATTTAATTTGAGCAGCAATGTTCTAATTTTGCAGAGCACAATTTTCCCCAAATACACATTTGATGAGCGTTGTTTATTTTCAAAATCTTTGGTGATAAATATTGGTATAATGGGTTAATTTGCATTAATTGCATGATTTACACGCAAAAAAAAAATGCATGTGCAGTATTATTTCTGAACATTGACATTGATAATTTGACCTTCAATCCGGCAGGGAAAAAAATGGCGAACACCTCCTCAATAAATAAAACTGAGGCACCCCCGTGAAAAGCACTTAAGCTCCCAGTTTCACCACAAACTACTGAAATAAAGCACCTGTAGACAGCTTTGGTGTGCTAGTGGCAATAGAATTTAAGACATGTAGGCAAAACAGGGAGAAAGTTCAGCAAACCTTTTTATTTCACAAAGGGTTCATGTTGAAAAGCAGCCAAAAAGAATGATGCTCTTGAGAAGGTCACGGGAGGACTGATTACTTCCTCAATGCGATGAATTTCCTGTTCTAACAGGAAGCAGGAGCAGGAACGCTACACAATGAGGCCTTGCTCTTACACTTGAAAGATAACCGACCAGTCACGTTTCTGCTTTTAGCACACAATGTGACCGTTTTTAAGTACTTTGCAATATCGCTGTCAGTGCCAATACTAAAGATCTGTACACATACTAATAAATATGATCCGATACTGTGATGCTGCTACCATGTTAATAGACGTACAGTATTATTTTTGCTCTACCCAAGCATTCAGTTTGGCTGTAAATGAGTGACAGCAAAGCCTTCCTAAAACATTTAATTAACCATTTATTAAAACAAAAATAGTGACAAATATTGGTAAGTGTGGAAAATAAGTTTCAATACTGTTTTTGTACTCATACTAATTTTGTAACTAATACTAATTTTTTGTCTTTATATGTGAAGTCACCTTGTTTTGTGTGTACGGCAATGAAATTTTAGTTTTGCTGATAGTCTATTCTATTTGTGTTCAAAGCGGAATGTCTCGGATTTGCTCTTTTTATTGTTTTCCCTCTAAATAGTATTTTGTAGAACTTCTATTGGTTTTCCGTCAAAAGTTAGCAACACCACCATCCCTACAGTGCTAGCCTTTAACCCCTGCCCATTCATTTCACTCTCCTGATCCATAAAATATTTGTCAGAGCCCTAGCAGAGGTCATTGAACAAACGCACTTGTGTTAAACTGGCCTTTCCACCCTTGTGCGTCCCACAATGCAAAACTGTTGACCTGACGAGCTGACCCTCCAAACACTGGCAGGAGGAAAGCTTTAAGGTGTTATGGATGTGCGTGGAGACCGACGCAAAGAAAGAACAAAAGAAGAAAGGAAGGGAGGCACGGAAGCCTCCATGGGGCCTTTGACAATGAATTGGCCTCCTCAATGGGTGAGAAAACTTCACCCACAAATGCTTTAGGACCTTTGAAAAAGAGTTTATGATTTGTCTGGTTTGCTTTTAGTCAAATTATAACTATTTACTTGGCAATGGCAGACAGACAAAAATTGTTTTTTAATGGTTGAAGGCAATACCTCATTTTAAAATTTTGTCAATAAATAGTATGTATACGCTAATTTGCAGTACATTGTAAATGCTACAACATGAGCTGAACTGAAAACAAAAGAGTCCTTATGAAAGCTCTTTGTGATGCTGAATGGACTCAGCAATTTTTAATAAGAGGAAATCAGAAGTCGTATTGTGGAAGATGGCTCATTGATATTAAAATGGTCAAAGTTCAATAGCAAAGCTGAAAATGAAAGAGCTTGCATAAAAGTGCTGCACAATCTGACAGTCATATATTAAAAGATTCAAGGTGATTTGAGTTTGAAGTTCCGAGTCTGCTAATTGTGTTGCAACAGGTGGCAAAAGGTCAAATGGTCGAAGATGAATTCGGTTTGCAATTTGACATTGAAAGAAGTCAACTCTAATAGCAAGAGTCTCCATTAAAATTGTCATAGTCACAGTTTTTCTGTTCATACTTGGTAACATCTGATGGCTGAATTAATTTGATTTGAAATCATTCCTGGTCAAAATTAGAAAACAATATGTTGAAAAGTATCTGCTTAACAGCACTATTTTCATTTCTACGACAGATGCTCGAATGTGTTTTTCCCGAGTCGTTTTCAAAAAATTTGATTGAAAGAAATCAACTCAAATGGCTCCCAAGGTCTGAGTTCCCACAGACAGAACATCAAAGTTGTACAATGTATTTTTTATTTTTTTGAACACTCATGCAATTCGAACCAATTGCTCTGCGTGATATTTAATTGAATCTCGAGCTGTTAATCCAGAGAAGAAAAAAAAACAACTAATCCAGATTAAGGGCAGACAGACGCAGAATGGGGTGGTCAAACGCACCGCCTCAGGCCTTGTGAAGACTATTTTCCCCCTAAATTTTGTTATAATCACGTGCCTGTTTGTTTGTGTGGGAAACGGCGGCTCTGATCCATGGGGGGAATTTTAACAAGAAAGGTAATGATTAGCAAGCTGCCAAAAACGCCATCCTATTCACAATCTGTACATAGGTTTCCGTGGTGACAATCCTGCCTGAGAAAAAGATTTTGTCATTTACGTTCATGACATCAATGCAGCAGCGGGACTTTTTTTTTTTTTTTTGGTGTCTCACTCTACCTGAATGCGAATGAAGTGTACAAAATGCAGTTTAAGCCCCCAAAAGGAAATACAATTTATTTTATGCAATACCACAAAAACATATAGCATGTTATGTATTTATTGGATATGGTGCTAAATTATCGTATCCCCCTCTCACTTAGAGCATTTACACATGAATAACTTGGGGTTTATTGTAGTTCAGCTCATAAATCACGCACGGGTTTGCGAGGGTTCCAACGCGAGGCGCTTTTTGATGCGGATTAGTCTCGCAAACAAATGGCATCAAAAGCTTTGGCAAATTCCTCTCACTATTAGCGCATACCACAGAAGACCGCTAAGTATAAAGTATATGAGGAGGGGACTGCAAAGTACAAGCGTGCATTCTTGAGGCCTGTTTGTGCATGTCAACTTAAATAGCAATTTAGCAAAAGTCTCGTTTCTCAGACTGTAGTCATTTTGTTATCCTAAAATGGAATAGTTGCAGTTATGTGAGGAGCACATATTTTTACTAATACAGCTGTGTTTGGAAAAAGAGCCCATTTATAACAAAATGAGGTTGTGTTTCTTTCTAACCTATAATCTATGAGCATCCAATGCCCCAATGAGAAAGGCCTCCCGCGATTAATGCATCAACAGCTGGGGAAACCATTCGGACGCTCTTGAGAATTGTTGCTACAGCTGACAAATATTGGAAGTTAATGAAGGGATGCTGTCAGTGGGAAGGGGAACATATGGAGCGGTGAAATGTTGATTTTTACACCAGCGAAAATAGCAAAGGAAGCGTTAATGTGATGGGACATTTTTAATTCAAACTGGCTCAGCAGTTAATTCTAAGGACAATAGAATCTACAACCTAACACTTGCCTGAATGCTGCAAAATGAGGCGTCAAAAGAGTTTTGTCTTGATGGCTAGAAACTCGCCTCCCATGCACAAACAGTAACCTCCACTGTCGAACCAATCTTGAACCAGAGGTTCCAGTTGACATAAAGCATATAACTGATCCTATTTTAACGATATTTGCTCAATACATGCAGTGTTGTTAAACGTATGAGCGACACAATTAAACCTCCACTGACACTCATTAAAACTGTAACGGGTCCGAATTTAGAAGTGAGTGACTGCATCTATCAGCTTTTATGAGCGTGTATTGATGGGATTTATGGGCTAGCTGACATTTCACAACACTGGCAGCTCTATTCTCTTCGAGAGTTGTCCAGTGTCCCAATGCTTTATGCTATTCTTAGCTAAGAATGCTAACCAAGAAGCTAATGCACACAGATTCCACACGAAAAGCCTAAAGCTGCCTTTGTTGTCTCTTGTTAAGTCATTCAAAACAGCAATCGACTTAAACAACTGTAATCGCGAGCAAGCCTTGTTAGCTTAGCAACTTTTAAAAAAACGCAATATGTCAAGAAATCTTTGAAAAAAAAAAATGTTTGTCGTAGCACCGCCAGGAAAATAGATGTGATGAACTGAACTGGTTTTCTTGAGAAAAATACATCATCTGGCTTATTTTTTTCTTTCAAAGGACTATTTTTACTTGACAAATTAAGCCGCTCGCTCATCAGCGTAGCATGATGTCAGGAGCCAGCGAGGGCCAACAAAGATTTTAAATTTCGCTATTTCCAAACAAGATTCGCTCAAAGGATGTGAAGCGGCTTATAGCGGAAAGCACTTGGAAGAGAAAGAGAAAACACATGACGTGTGTAAGTGAGGAGCCTCTAAGATGGGACCATATGAAAGCGTTCCGCAGTAAGAATAAACAGTGAGACAGGCCAACGACAAAGGCCAGCTGAGACTGAAACACTGAGCAGAGATTTATTAAACGCGGAAGTGCAATACGTTTGTACAATTAAAACTTTCAGACAAAATTTACCGCTAGACTCTTGCAAAACATTGGAATTTGTGTCTCATTTGCAATTAGATGGACTGCCCGCTTAAAACAGGCCAATTTCAGCAAGGATCTAAAAAAAGTACGTTTACCAAGTTTTGTCATTTTATTTCCAAATATATGATTCAGAAAAAAAGGCCTAGACTTTTCTAGTTCTGTTGTTTCGTCTTCAAAAATTCCTTTATTTTGAGATGAATCTTATTTCTTGATTTACGACAAAATGAGGTCAAAATTACTTTGACTATAATTTTAAAAGCACGAATTCTCGCGTTTAAGTGTTTTTGAGGCCGTCCAAGACTTGGACTACTTTATTTCGGCTGCACCTTTTTGGGAAAAGAGACGATGCACCAAACATTAAAATGAAGCTTTATCATTTGAAATCAAATGTTCTCTGCCTGGCCATCTAGAAACTATTTTCTGGACCTGAAACTTCAATTGGAACTAGGCGGTACAAAATGCGCTCAAACGCCAACTCTGCACGAACACGCATTGTTGTTTTCTCTTTGTTTCTTGTGCCTGTAACAGATTGAGTTTGCCCGCAAAATTGTTTGACTCAAGCGGCTCCAAAAACAACAAGTGTGCAATTGGGCTCTAATGGCCTTCAAACTTTTCTTCTGCTTATGCTCATTCACTACTTCCGTAGCTCAAATGGATGAAACATACAGAGAGACAAAAAACACATTGCCATTAGAAAAAACAAATCTTATTTCTACTGCATCGCTCTTCATACTATGGACAGTTCGGTTACCTACGGTCGTATTTCGCACCCAAACTCAAACCGGGGGAAATCGGCAAAAATGTTAAAACAATGAACAAGAATAGCCGGAGGACAAAGTGGCAAGGGCAGGCAGAGGGGGAGCGAGTAGACTGTGCGGCGTGAGTTTTATTGTCGAACTAGTTAATAGTGACTAACAGGCCTCGGCCATGTGAAGCGGCCATTCATTCGGCCAGACGCCGTGATTAATCCATGCTGGGCTTCGGGAGCGCGGGCAGTGTGTATGCCTGTATGGAAAACAGGAGAGGGGAAAAAAAAAAGAGAAGGCTCTTTCTTGTCTCTATCTCACAAGCCTGGCAGACCTAATTGCTTAATTTCATAAAGGGGCGCTAGCTTTGTCGATTCCTCCACCCCCCGCAACTCTAAGCAAGACGCTTTAGTAGTGTTTCCCTACCTGTAGATTCCCACGTCTTTGTTCCAGATAATGGACTCGATTCTTGGAACTGGTAATTTTACAGGGCTTTGCCTGCATTGGGTCAGTCTTCGCCCACCCTGTTTTTTCATTCTGAGGAAGCTGAGGCGATATTAAAAGGTTTACTGCTACAGCGTGAAAGATTGGTCCAATGTGCCGGTCCCACATTTGTAATTATAGTGTGTTGTAAAGCCCACATCTGAATTCAATGTCAGATATTTTCTCCACTGGTCCCTTACATATTTTGGCTTTGAATTTTTGTTCCTATATTGCATAGATATGATTGTACCATATCTCAGAGCTTGTTTTGCATGGAAACACTAGAACGTACCGTGGTCCTACAGGAACAAACGACAGTTAAATAGCACAGGGGTAATTTTGGCAAGGGTTTAGCGGAAGCTGCCGACGCGTCGATACTATCTCAAGGTCGTACCGGGTCCACTTTCCTGCAGAAGAGCAGAAAATGCGATCCGACTGTGGAAAACACAAGAAAAGCTCTGATCTTAAGACGATAGAGAAGTTTCCATGTTGCTATGGAACATTTTGCGTGGCGACTCCTTTGGTCCTCACTAACTGATGGAGACATTTTTTTTTTATGTTTGGCTGCACCAATTTAAAAGCAGCCACGTAACGTAGATGATGACAAAGTGATTTCATTTGACTTTGCAATGGAACCTCAAAAGTGGAAAACAATCCATTTTGTGATGCAGATTAATTTCTTATTTGTAATACCCTCTAGCTATATTGCAAATTTGACCGTCATTTTTCAAGCAGATTTTGTTCATCTGTCTGGTAGTAGTAAAAGGACCATAATTGGGATGGAAATGTTAATAGGCCATGGATGACAACATACAGTGCACATCCACTTTCCACTTAAAGAAAAGCAGATTTTTTTTTCATACTCAATTTGTTGGAGAGTGTCATCCTGCGCCCTCTCCAAAAGGAAGAAGTGCTCCGCCTAAGGGGAGCTCCATATGGAAAAATCTCATGGAAACTTAGGAAGGACATATTCTGGATAGAGCGTTTTATTGTGAATGTTATTCCAAGCGAGCGTCCATTTTATATTGAAGAAATATGAATTATGGTCCACTGGCATAGAAAGCGTAAAGCTGATGAAAGATTTTCTGGTCGAGGCTTCATCTGTACCAATAGGGAGAATTTGTTCTCAAAGCTCACATAGAGGAATTACATGAATGAAAGCTAATAAAATATAAACACAAACAGCGCCCAGCCACTCATGTTTATGGGGACCTAGGGCAGCCATAAAGGGACACAAACAGCACACGAAAAAAGATTTTCCAAAGAGAACACACACCACACAAAAGGGTATTGGATAATCCAAGAGGTTACTTTTTTTACCTATCAATCTAAAAATTCTTGCTGAACGAAGGAATCGGACTGAAATGATGTCCGATTATCGGTATGCATGTTGAGGATAATGCATAGGCTAAGCTCTGTTATGATCAGAACAAGGTTTTAGGTAGGTTGTTTGGCTTAGTAGTAGAGACAGGGTTCAGGTTTGAATTAGGGTGACTGACTAGACACCAACGATCTTCGATAGTCTTCGTCAGAGTTAAATATCATCCAGAGACGGTCAATAAAGGGGCCATTGCTAACTTTAATCAGAAGTGGTGAGAAATGCTCACATTTGGTCGGATTGTCATCATCATCATCATCATCGGTTCAAAGTCCGCTTTCCAGGCTCCGCTCGGTTGGACTGGGTTCTCGATATGGCTTTCTTCCACCGGGAACGGTCCATGGCCATCTCGTGGTTGATGCCGAGGGCCTTCATGTCGGCTGCCACAGTCATTTGGTCGGATTGTCAATGTATGTATTCACTTTAGTCCTTCCAATCTCAACTCTTGTACTTTTCATAACCGATTAAAAGCAAAGTATAAGCATGAGTCACTTTTACCACATAAGCCAAGTCAGCGTTATCTGCAAAACGGCCGCAACTGAGAGATTGACGGCGGGTGTGGGGAAGGAGGCGACGCAAGGCTTTGAGACGAGCCAGGTCTAGGTGAGGCCCCTTGGCCTAAAGGCCAATCCGTCTCCATAAAATTGACGTATTTGCCCCGAAATGAAAGCTGGAGTGTCAGCATGCTTGGATCCTATGAGAATCTTTTCACAAGGAAAGGCGGAGGGGGGTGGCTGTATGTACGAGCATTAAATCAACAAGTATGGGTCCAATGCGGCTTTTAAGAGAATGGTTCTCAAACTGCAGCACTTTTCTAACATTATATACGTTCATTAACATCACTAAACCACTTTTTTCCTTCAGTGAGCAACTTTTTCATGGCATTTTGGGGTACACGCGGTAGTTATGTTTAATCAGCATTCGGATTATCAGGGGGTCCTTGGAAACATCTTTACACTGTAAGGGGTCTCAAAATATTTGCGAAAACCTGTTTCAAGAGACTACACACTTGTTACAAAAAAAAAAAGCGCACATTTTTTAAAGTTCACCCGAGGGAGGATAAACTTGCTGGCTGATGGAGTGTCCGGGTTTGACCCCCAGCGTGCAACGCCAGACGTAAGGCGCTCCCACCGCCATCCATCAGCATCACTGCGCCGCTTTACGCTTCTATAAAAGTGTTAGCGCGTCTTCCACCCGCGTCTTTAAATCAGCGGCGCGCAGAGAGACAAGACGTCGTAAGTAACGTAAAACTAATAAGACGGCCGCTAAATCTGAGAGGCTTTCATAAATATAGAGAGGCAGTAAAAATGGAGCCTGCCGCACCGTGGGGGGACGACGTCGTGCTGCTCAAGCAGTTTTGTCGACTCAAACAAAATGAAAAAAATTATTTATTTAAAGACGAGGACATACAATGATACGTGAGAACTGGGTGGCATATTCCAAAGAAAAAAAAAAGAAGGATGCTTTAATATCTGCATCATTTTCTTTATTAACACACTAAAACCAGAACAATATGTATTATGTTAAGCTAAGGGCTCTCAAATTCATACATATATAGCATATATATACTTCCTTGATACTGATTACCACTCTGCTATGATCATTGACTTTGGTGGACTTTTTTTAATGCAAATACACTGGTGCTTAAAAAACACTTGCCGCTCAAACTATCTTATATGTTTTGCACAATAGGCGTATGCGAAAAAGACTCAGTAAGCTGCTGTAATATTAGTAATAAACGCCCTGAGTATTATGTTTGTCTATATTTGTTGGTTCACCGTTTGTGTTCAAAAGTCCTTTGTTTAAAGGCAATGACCGTTCCGAGGCACCAAGCAAAACCTTTATTGCTTTGGCGAGTAAATATTGAAAAGCCAATGGCTCAAGTTATGTTGAGCTTTTGTTTAATTTTATTCTTAGATTGTGGCCTGTGTCTTTAAAACGGACCCCATATCGTACTTTGGAAGGGGAACACAAACATTCCGATACACTTTTATCTCCATTTTTTCGTGATTACTGCTCCCATTTACATATCCCACTTTCTTTCTCTCCCTATTCTGGCGGTTTATCAGTCCCTGTTCCCCACTCTACAGAAATCCCAAGGATTAAAGGACTTTTTTTAGGATCTGGGCGATTGGCGGGATTGAAGAGTAGTGAGGAGGGCAGGAGGGGGTATGGCGAAAGAATAAAAAGAAGTTTGGGAGAGGCCTTAGAGATGCAAAGGAAGTAGCCGTCTTTTTTTTTAGGAAGTTCCCAGCTCGGCCACTTCATTAATTCACGCTTTTTAACAAGTTGCGATGGACCTTCTTCAGTTCGGTCCGCCCGCATCCCCCCAGCCTTCACGCTGCAAACAACAGCGCCATCAGTAACTGACAACCCCCCGGGCGGAGGGGCTGCGGCCTCCGGGGTCGACGCTGCAAACAGAGCCACGGGAAGCAGAACCTCGCCATTCACGGGATCGGCCTTTATTTGTCGGCCCTGGTTGCTGCCCACCATACACATTCCCCATCATTGCCGCCTGTTTTCTATTGGGGATGAACAGAAAAGGAAGGGAAGGAGGGGCGCTCATCACATGCATCAGTATGCACATTGACTTTTTTTTTTTGAAGTTGGCAAAATATGTTCGCTGCTGGAAGAAGGTGGGAAGTTGGGAACATCATTGGAATTAGTTTACAGACCCCTGATATATTTTTATTTAGAAATGTATTTGCGGACATAAAGTATCGAATGATTGTAAACTTCAAATGGATTAGGTATAGTAAAGAGAAAATATTTTTAACGAGCATTTTATTTATTTATTTTGATTGCTTACATTATTATTATTTCAATTAGGATTTATTCATTAACATTTAAACATTGCTTCCACTGATATAAAATATACGTATATTTCAATAATGTAATGTTACAATAAATTTAATTTTAATCGTTTTTTTCTTCAATTCCAAATAAATTAATTTGAGTCATTTTATTCTAATTGTGTAATGCCTTTCAGGTGCTTTATTATTTCAGTGTTCTTATTATTTCTCAATATTTCAACTGAACATAATCATTTGGTTATTACATGCACTAGTACAGTGATCATTTATATTTATTTAATTGTGAATTTAAAATCCTTGCAGTAAAAAATCATTTTAATATTGTGGTTGTTCAAATTTGATATGTTCTGTCCTGAGCCTACAAAATGTAGAAAATTGTAATTGATGAATTCCTCTTTAATATGCGAACCCTGAGTAGAAAATTAATTTTTTAAATAAAATGTTGGATTCAATTATAGATAATAAATACATTAGGTTACATTTTAATGGGTGTCATCATCCTGTAAGAAGGCGTTATAAAAAACACAGATTCACCTCAGAAAATGCAGTATCCAACTATGGTCCTGCAGAAAATGTTGTACAAATATGCATTTTGTTCGATAAGCCAGACTTGCAAAGGAGCCCGCACTGGGAGCCTAATAAGGACGTAAGTTGACAGATGAGCGAGAGCTCCGAGACGCGTGCAAGTCCGATGCTTTGCTATGATTGCGCAAGCAAAGCTGCGTTAACCTCACGGGGAATTAGTCCAAATCAAAATGGCATTAATGCCCCGTCCGAGCAGAGGCTACACGGAGTCCCGCACCAAATTCTTGAGGCCTCACACATCACTCAGCGTGTCCAGAGGTGTTGAAATGTATATTGCTGTATCTGAAAACTTCAACCACCAGCTGCAAACCTCAAACTCCAGCTGCAAGTTTATTATCTTGCACAAATGGAAAATAAACACTCAGTCTTATATTGACAAGTGACATTATCTCCACTTGCTGATCTGCTTGGGTTCGGGGCGCTCTCAAAATTTTGAGACCAGGGACTCCTTATATTGGATTTTTCTTCTCACAGGACTAATCCCAATTAAACTTAAATTCCATATGTAGACATAATGCAATGTTGCCTTTTTGTGAGAAACGATACTAAATAATTCAAGAAAAAATCATTTTAATCTTTACAGAACCATCTACTTTGCTGAGATAAGAATATTTAAGAGTATTGTCTGGGTTTTTTTTTTTTCCAAGAGAAAGTAATTTTCCAAATCCCTTCACACAATCTTAGAGCCAATTAAACATAACCTTCACATACTACACTTTATGAAAACAAAATAAGGCAGTTCTTGTCCATCTGAGGAAGACTGGAGACACATTCAAAAGTGACAGCAGGTAACATCGAAAAAAAAATTCACTTGTCGGAACAAAAGAACTGCCTTAAATAGAAACGACTTTTGCTTTAGAATAATGACTCCATACATGGCAAGTTGCGCTTGAGCTATTAAATATTTTCCATCATGTTTTTATTCCTGTAGTAACTGACTATGAGTGTGTATGGCTTTAAAGACTGGGATTGGTCAGTTAGTAACCACAACTTTAGTGAATGCAGCTTTAACAAGTATCTTTTAACAGCCTATTAGGAACAACAGTGTCTTGTTGTTGAGGAGGAAAATTTGAGTGTTAATTACCAATATAGATAGTTCAAGATGCCTATGGGGGAGACCACCGGGATAGCCTCAACCCTCAGAATTATCACAGTTGCCTATTAGGCTCTGGAGAAATCCTAAAAAGGCCTGGACTCAATGTCACACAAGGCTTTACAGAAGATCCCAACTAAGTCCCACAAAGGACAAAGCTCTCACACTCACACACACGGATATAGAATCCATATGAAGTAGGGCTGTAATGGCAGATGTATTCAGATTTATTAGAAGGGGATGGTATGGAGACATACAGAGTTCCCACATGGAACCTATTATTTGAGGTACAAAAGATATGTGTCTAACCCGCAGACAAACACAGTACAGCTCAGCCTCTGACTAGCAGACATCCTGACTAGTGAAACTTTTGAAGCGGCATTCTGACCAAATGTGACGATTGATGGTGGTGGGCTGTGACTCAACACAAAACAACTTATCATACTATAATCTTAAAAACATGTAGCAAACCGTGTTTTTTGGGGTACTGTTATGCCCCGTACTGTTTTCCATTATTTCTGTTATAAGGCTCCAAAACAAATGTCAGAAACTGTCCGAACTCAGACTAAAATATTCTTAATGTACCGTCTCGTTGATCACAAGACCCAAACAGGAAGACCTCATCGAATCTGAGATAAGGCTTGAAACCTGTGGAAGTTTAAAGTCCACCGTCGCGGTGTCATGCGTCTACCATTACAGCTGAAAGACACACAGTGTACACCAACATATCGATCCACAATGCAAACTTTCCCGTACCTATTGCATGCAACCGCCTCTATTATTGTTTTACAACGACCTAATGACTTTAAAATGGGCCGATGGGTAGAATGGGTGGGCTCGACTTTTTCGCTCTTAGCCAAACAAGAGGGAAAGCCTGGGAATTACCTGGCTGGGCCTGAGAAATCTTGGCAAGCCCCGAGCCAGGCCAAAAGGTCTCCAGTGGAAACACTCCCTTCGGCAAACAATGGGGGAAAGTGCCCAGGGGTAAGAATTTGCTCATTAATTTGACTTAGCTGAATTTTGCACGCTTTTATTTCAGGAAGTGCTGAGTGACAGAGCATCCAAACAAAGACAGCATTGAGACATCTCATGTGTGCCGACAAGCCGTTTGGGTTCGATAAGGTCATAAGGCACCGCCACCTCTGCTTCCTTGTTACGCTCTTTAACAGACTACTTCCAACGCACTGATTATCAAGAGTCTACTGGAAGGCTAAATGTCACCAATGATTCTGTCCATACACCTAACATAGATCAGGAGCCTCACAATTCTCAGTCTACTGACTCCACGTGTTTTATGTGCATTGATAAGTGCTGCTGGTTTGGTTAGCAACAGAGTACAAATTGGCCTAGGATATTTGTAATGTCACTGTGCGGAATAAATGCTCTTACTACCCTTTGTTTTCCCCTGATGGGAAAATGTAGGTGTTTATTTGGCGGGCAACCCCTATTTAAGAAAATACAGTAAATCTACTAAACAACATGAACACATTTTTCATCAACCGCTTACAGAAAAAGTACTTTGGCTCACAAGGCAGGTCCAAAGACAAGCGTGAGGTCATGCGTAATGAATGGAACTTGATAAAAAAGTTAAGTGTCTTTACTCCAGTCAGCCCAGGTGACAATTGAGAGGAGGTTCCCTTTAATGGGGTTATCTTGACTTTCTCAGGATGTCCGCTTTCCTTGGCAGAAGGGGCTGAGCTTTATCCTTGGAGTGGCTTTCTGGGGAACTTTTCAAGGATGTATTCTGAAACGTTTGTGTGACCCATTTTACCACTTTTTTTGTATTTCTACCCAACTTCCCTTGCTCTCTCTGGTGGGGTTTAACCTCGGGTCACCACCAACTTCTTAATCAGTTCAGCACATGACCATGCCTTTCAATCCCCACATACCAGGAGGGAAGCACTCCCTGATACAGTATATTACGATAAAGAGCTCACGCCCCAAAATCGAGGGTCTGCATCCCCCCTCAGTACGAAAGCGAAGGGCCTTGATACATCAATGAGAAGATTTTGGTGTGCGTTGCCGGGGAGGGGCAAATGAGCACTTCTTCTCCGGAAAATCCACACTTCAAAAGAAGGCAGCATTAGACTGAAAGGCGGGACGAGGGGAGGGGGGTTGGTTTCTTGCAGGATGAGGATGGAGTCCCTCTGCAAAGTAAGCCAACTTACAGAGGTCACCAAGAGAAAGAATGCGAGCGGCAATTGAGACACCAACCGAACCTCTTTGAAGACAGTCGAAATGGTCCAGTGCCTTGAAAAACAAAAATTCATCTAAATAGGATTCACAACCTTGATTTAAGAGCATTTGACTCTCATTGTGCTCTCATTATGAGACTCTCAGGCAAACGCCGAGAAGACCCTAGTGGAGGCGGCAATTTCCTGGGTTAGAGCAAAGAACTCGAAGGTTAAGGGTCAAAAAAGTGCTCTCAGAAGGTTAGACGGCAAGTCGGTGTAGGTTAAAGTGCAGCCCCTGATGTTGTAATTCTTCTTGCTGGTCGTAAAACCGACAAGACTTGAACCCCCTCGTGTCTTAAGGATGAGTTTGGAAAAAAAAGAAAGACAAATTTGTCTGGAAGACTGTTTACTTGCCTCAGTAGGTGCTGCTGTTTTGGTTTACAGCACAAGATTATGGCAAAAGTCTAGTTTTCTTTGGTTTCGAAAGGAATCAAACTCCAGGCTACGAATTGGGCCACGACATCTACTTGCATGACTATCTGAGAAAAAATGTTTTGGCTGGCTTGGGTAAAACCTACATTGTTCAACCCCCTCTGAAAGGCCTGCATTTTGTAACTAAATCATTTCTATTTCTCCTTAATCTGTCCTCAAGACCATAGATTGATTTTATCCTGAGATTCTTTGCTTGACTGACTGTCTGTTCTGCACTTTTGCTTTTCAGGGTGCTGAATCATGGTTTTGATGTATTTTTGGCAATCTTTATCAATGTATAAGTCACTATTTGTGGCATACGACCAAAAACAGCCCTTTAAACATACTAAAAGTCTCCCCACATGCAGCCCACGTACAATACAAGAGGCAAACCAAACGAGGATCAAAGAAAGCGCCTCGATAAGAGAGGCTTGATAACCTTTTAAGAGAGACATGTCGGAAAGAACAGATAACTAAAAGCATGACTACTCTAGTTTTCAGTTCATTGGATACATGCACGGTGGATTTTATCTTTCCCACCAGATGACTTTTTCCATCCATCCATTTCCAACGGTAGTTATCCTAATTAGGATCCCGGCGTTGCTGGAATCTATAACGGCTGCCTTTGGGTGAGAGACTGATCCTCAGTCAATCACAGAGCACGTATAGACAAACAAGCATATGCACTGACGTTCTAGTCTTCACTGATTTTGGCAGCCAGAGTATCGATAGAAATAACCATACAGTCGTTGGATTAGAATCCAGAATCTCGACCTCGTTAACTGTACCGAGCAAGAGTCTATTGTAGCTATCAACCAATTGACATCATGTCAAATTGATGGCGGCAGGACAGTCGAAAGCCACTAGTAGTCACTAGTGAGTCTCTTTATGTTGACACACAAGTGAAGAGCACTCGTGTTCAAATGAAGAGCACAAACACAAGCGCCACACTCAGAGGTGATGGGACCCAGAGACGTGGGGGGTTGTTGTTTGAAGGGTCAGAGAACGAAACGGCAACACCTCTGCTGCCACTTGACAGAATGAAAAAGCAGCAAGAGAATTGTTGGAAAGGGGGGGGGGGGTGAAAGAGGGTGGGAACTGCACTTGAGACTCCAATGGAGGATGCAAGCCTCCCAGCAGCAGCAGTCAGTGGCCGGGGTGGGAGGTGGGGGGTTGGACACAGGGGCTACTGTTCCTTTTCACGTCTTTGTCTCCCAGGAGCGCTCTTGTTTTTCCACTGAAGGGCACAATGAAGGTGGCGTGCACACCCCCAAGCCGACCCTTCTTCCCCTCCTGTCAATACAACACCTATCAAGACCCTGAATAGCCCAATCAGCCTTCCCAGGAACATCAAATCAATGAACATGGAAAGAGGGTGACAGCTAAACCTCGAAATGTTATTTTGTCACATCTTCAAATAGATATAAGACATGTTCATTTCAATTACAGTTCCGGCAAGGATAGGCAAGCTACGTTAACTTCATTGCTAAGCTTACTAATAGCGGATTCAACATTAACTGAGCTGTTAAATTTAAGACAAAAAAAAAATTGGTTTCAGACCATTAAAAATGATCTGATTGGTAATGCTCTACTACAGCAAAAAGTAGAGGTACTGAGTGCAAATTGTCTAACTTACCAGATATATTTTATGATGGAAACTTGACCTACAGTTTGACGTGCAAACCAAGTAATGTCTTGATTGACTTATTTGAAATTTAGCAGACCCAAGGCTCAAACTTGTAGGTTGAGATTCAATACTTAATTGTGACTGACTGCCAACTACTCTTCTGGCTTTTTTCTCACATTATTTTTCATAGATTTGTATGAATTAGTAAAGTTCTGCCTATAAATGAAAATCAATGAGATCACTTTTTTAATGCCAAATCATGTGGCATAATAATCAGGTAACTGAGCATTATGAATTCTGACGATTGTGCGGAATTGATTGAAATGATTTGTACTGCTTGGTTGCAGTCTTTCAGTTTGCTGTTTAGAAAAGCCCAACGTGAAGTCAGCTACAGGAACGAAGGTAATGGAGAACTCATTTCGCCATATCCTGGTCTAAAATTCCATCTCTAATGAACCGATTGTGGTCGATTCGACATAGCTTTTCCGGCCTTTACTGAACGGCACGAAGAGGCGGGAGCGTGAGGGCTGACGCTGGGAATGCTGGGACTAAACATTAAACTCCCGCCTTCTGACCCAATCAAGTGGAAGAGAAGACAGGCTTTGTCCATCTTGGCCCATCGAAAGAAAAAGTCCGGGAAAGGGAAAGGCAATGTAAAGATTTTGCCAAGCTTTTGTCACGCCTAGAGGACTGCCTCAGTCAATTGCTGTCAGATCAAGACAGCAAGAAAAGAAAAACAGCCGCGCTCGCCTTTTATATTTAAAAAGGAAAACACTGTCTCCACGCCAATTCGGCACCCCCCACCCCCCATAGACGAAATCACACAGTTACTTTTAAAGCATTTGCATTTAAAAGATGGCGCGCTGGACTGAATGCGGGTCGTTTCCCCCGTGTCCATAGAAACACTCGAAAAGGTAGAAAATTCACTCGACTGAACTTTAAACGACTTTATTAAAGTGTCACTAATCAGAAGTGAAAGACACAAGGTCTTAGTGTTTGGGCAAAATGCACAGAGAAGGAAAAGAAACGACATGACTAGTTAAGAGCATTACTTTGAAAAGCCTTGTTGATGTCTAACGTTGCACAACGAGAAAGGCGCAAGAAGAAATTAATACCATAAATATTCCAGGAATCTTGCATTGGGCTGAGTTCTTGTGGAAACGTCTCGTAATACAGTCATTCTTTCAAGCCTGGCTGCAGATTAGACGAACCCAGAATAGAAAAAGTGCTGATTTCCTTTTATTCATTTTTGGAGAAAATGTCAGATGTATGAACGAGATGTACTAATTGTACTAGAAATATGAACGACTTTTTCTTGATAGTTGTTAAAAATAATTTGTGAAAATGTTTTTATGCCAATTTTTTCTCATAAATATACTACCATGAAAAATTAAATATTCATCTTTTTTGGGAGGATATATTTTATACATATACATATATTTTCTTGAAAACATGAGCACATTGTTGCTGGTGCACTGGTGCTGAAAAGGAAGTTGATACAGTCGTATCTTTTGACAAATCAACTCCTGCGTTGCTTTACAAAAGGCGCGCCAAGTGAAGATATGCTAGCAAACTAGCCTTTCCAAATCATTCTGGCACACAGTTCCTCGGCAGAAAATCGACACTATTCCAGCGTAATGGGATAACAACCCAAAGAATAATCCCTGTCACACAATGGCGAAGTTTGAAAAGGACCCTTTTGAGTCCTCTGCGGCAAATTTTACAGCCGCCAACCCGCTGACGATGTAATCTCTGCTAAATAGAGTCTCGGCAAAAGGGGGGTCTCCTCCCTCTGCTCCAACCGTCCCTAAAGATTTCGAAAGCCCTCATTTCCACAAAGTCTACGAGGGGGGTCGGTCTTATGATCGGAACTAATAACAGTCAAGAAAGATAGGACAAGGCTGAGAAAAGGATGGCAAACAAGGTTGGGTGGTTGGATGGGTGGGGGTTATTTTGGTGTCTACACCGCCTCTGATCTTTCAGGCGGGTCCTAATCATATACATCCCAAATGAAGCATCCTGGGAATTGTCCAATCCACTAATTTGGCTGCGAGAATGAATCAAAGACGCTTCTGAGAGGGGAAAGCAAAACAACAACAAATAAACAAAATCAACAATGGCCTAATGAATGATATGAATCTGATTTAGTCAAATAAGCAACTTTAATGAGGGGAAGCCAACATATGATTTGCAAGCGGAGAGCTTTTATTATCATCAAGGATCTCATTTCATCCTCTGCCCAAATTTTCCCTTTTTGTTTCTTTGTTTACATTTGAAATATAGATGCAGTTTTTTGTCTAAGCTTATTTGTAGGAATTTTATAATCACCAACGCATAAAAATAAGGTCAGAAATGTTATGGATTTGTTTGTGTCAAAACAAATTTGTAAATAGTTAATACCCATACATTTCTTTAGAAAAAGGGTTGTTGTTTTTTCAAAAAGTGCCCTTTCAGAAATTATAAAGAAAGTTAATGTTTCTAAAATAAACATAATTTTTATTTCTAACAGACAGTGTGAAGGGACCTAGCATTCCCTTCTGCCCTGAGAAGAGGAGCACATTGCAAGAATTTCCAACAAAGTGTCAACAATTGCGTGTAAATTCTTGGAATTGTTGCGCCGAAGCCACCAAACATTTGCAGATGTGCGCTGCGCTTGAAGAGCATCAGCACCACTTCATATTTCAACGCTTGCCCCCTTAATCACCCGCGCCTCAAGGGGGCAACGAGCAAGGAGATCATCGATCCCGAGTGTGCTGCGAGACCACAAGATAGCAAAAAGGCCGGACGGCACATTTTGATAGACGTGAGGGGCTGTGGGGTCGAGGGTTGGTGTGCGCTGGGGGCGGGAAATCAAACTGGTTCCATATGAGCACAGCTGGCACGGTTGAAGCCCCAGGCCCATCGCACCCGCCTCCTCGTGCAAAGTCAACGGCGGGTGTCGCGTGGAAAAGTTCAAGCGGAATCTTAAGTTTCACACATGTCTGATTGGACTGATTGATCTCAATGCGGCTGGCTTGGAAGCCACTTTAAAAAAAAAAAAAAGCAGCTTCTTTGATACAGCTCGATTTCTGCTTAAATGGTTCTACAGTTTCCACTTTCCACACTGGCTGGCTCACGCAAATGTGCTGCTATATCATTAACAATCGAAACTGCCTACAGCGTAACGGCGGGTGTGACATTTGGGAAGCTTTTCACAGATTCTGAATGACATAAATAAAAGACTGGCAAGAGAGGAAGCAAGATAGAGAAAAGTGAGGGGGGGGGGGCAGACAGACAGACGGACATAAAAATACACAGACAAAAAGATCAATATTTCCATATTAATAATTTCCAGATTATCCGTTGTAAGTGACCCAAAACTTTTGTATATATAGTGCATTCCCCATTTTTCAATTGAAAACAGCTGGAAGAAGAAGAAGAAAAAAAGTAAAACCATGACAACAACACAGGAGAAAACAAAGCACAAGTTGCGTGTGCATGTTAAATCATGAGCGCGAGTAGTACTAGCGGGGTGGGGGGTGCTTTTTTTGGGGGGGGGATTCTGGAAAACTCGTAAAACAAGAGGAAAGGAGGGAGGAAGGGTGATACAATAACATGGACTCTCACTCCTGTGGTGCCAGTCGATCTTCTCTAGTGCTATGTGGCCTCCCAGCTACCAACTGGCTCCTACATTATCAATAATTATAAACTAAAAATGAATGTATAGTTTCTTGACAAAGTTAGAACTTGAATTGTTACATGGGTACGGAAGTCGCTGCGTGGAAGAAAAATGCAAAAAATGCAAAAATAAATTCCGAAAAACATATATTGTTTAAAAATGACTAAATGGATCAAATAATGATAAACCACCAATTTGTATTAATGGCATGACAGCATCAATCATCCAATGTGGGGGGTTGGCAGACAATAAAAAAAGCAAGTCAGTTATTGAAGATGCAGGGGATGATAAGTTTGTGGAGAACTTTTTTTTACGGCTTTAAAAAATGACTGTTTGACCTCACTCTCTTTGTGGAAAGTGCTGATGGCAAACTAAGTGGAGCGTTTTCGTGTTCTTTGTCCAATGGAAGTGCAGTTTAAACTAAAACACGATGTCCCTCAGAAGGCTCGTATAAGACGAACTGGAGGAGAAGAAACTGAGCAGGCCTGTGCTGTAATTCACGGTCTAATTGCAGTACTGGGAGCGTGTTTTCTGCATGTGTGTGTGTAATTCACGCGTTAATCTGGATGCCGATGTCGCGAGGCATGTGGTGTCCTGCTAGGTGGTCATGTTGGATGAACGCGGTAAAGGGGAGTGGTTCTGGTCGTCCATTTTATGAGACAATGGCTGTAAAATGTGAATAAACACGCGTGTTCCACCGCAGCCAGAAAGGCACTCACGTTTGACCACGGCTTGAACTCGTGCAAAAAAAACAATGACTCGACTCCTTGTTATTTAAGGGGGGTGGATTTAGCAAAAGTGACTTTTTAATGGCCTGCCTCAGTCATTAAATGTAAAATTAAGAAGCCGTGCATTTTTTTTTTATTGCTGTCACAGTACATTCTGGACTGGGCCTTCTAATGCTAAAAATCTGCACCTGCGGTGGATCTAAAATGTCTACACACCCCTCAGAGTGTTGAAATGCACGTTTTTTTTTGTCAGTAAGACAAAAGAAATAGAAGTAAAGACATCATTTCAAATATTTTTACTGCTTCTTAATCACAACCTGCACAGCTCAATTAAGAAAGTCTCATTAAGAGGTCTCATTTCGTTTGTGAACTGGAAAATAAAATACTTTTTTTTGCGAATGATAAATGGATGCAAAACAATATTTAGTACCTCTTTATCCAAATCAAATATTTTTATTTATTTATTTCACCCATTTTAATTAAGAAAAAAAACTTTCCGTTGGCAACATAATTATCGAGATTGGCCGCTTATGCTCCTTTGGCTAGCAATTCCGAGTAGAATTCAAGGTGACGTTTGCTTCTCTGCTTCTCAAACCGAGTCAGTGCGGGCTAAACCGCGGTTAAAATAACACACATGCGTGCTCAGCACTGCATTTTTCTCCCTGTGTGACTTTTGATTGTCACGCGTCATTTAGTGGCAGTAAAAGAGTCTGCAAGTTCCTGCCTCTTACAAACAGAATTCATCTCCACTGGGAGTCCCTTGTTTTTTTTCTTTCTTTCTCTTGTGGTCTGCACTATGATTAAAAAAGAAGCGAGGAGATTTTTCTCTTTGTTTCTGCAATCAGAACAAGAAGAGTAATTTAAAGTTACCAAGCTTCGCTTTCACTCGAGCGCGGCCAACTTGATTATGAGAAGTCGGGAATGGTAACGTGCAGGTCGGATTTTTTTAATCAATCGTTGCCGGGGTATGACGACACTTTTTTATAAAGTTCGCTACTCTAGTAAATCAGCTAGCTGCTGCAAGCTCCACGGCAAACTGATATTACCAAGTAGCATCCATTTTTCAGGTTGTAGTTGAGCTGGGTATAATTTCAGCACATTCAGTAGACACGTCCACAGCAATTTTCCAACAAGCTGCGTTTTACGGTTAGCAATTTTTGTAATTGTTGAAATTTGGCAAGGTTGGACTGCAACAATATTCTCTGTGGTCTGTCACATTTCTTTTCACTACACTAGGAATTTAAGCATCAAAGCAAAGAGGCATTAAAATGACTATAATGTCACAAAAATAGCAAGCTAGCTTTGTCTTTTTCTCCCACAATCCCTTGCAACGCAGTCTGCATCTGGCACTAAAATGTTTCCATGCCACGCTCCACCTCCTCCCTCACACACACACACGCACACACACACCCTTTCCCCTTTAAACCCACAACTCCAAGAGTCTCTTCTTTGCCTCTTCAAGCTCACAACTCCAACCCAGGCCTGAGCATCCATCCAAAAGGTCCACATCTATCTATGTTCTTTTTACTCATAGATCTGCCAAGTCGAGACGCTGCTGGCACTGACCAAAACATAACAAATGAAAGAAAAAAAATGCCGCTGCTGCCTGTGGATTGTTTATCTACAGAGGCAAAAAGGAAAGCCTGGCTGTGTTTACTTTGGAGGCGAACAATGACTTACAGAGCAGGAGGGACACGAGCTGATGTGCCACTTGATCGAGATTTAGTTAGGAGGGGAAAAAACATCAGTAGCAGTGGAATTGGAAAGGCCTGAATGTCAGGATATGAAAGTGCATACGCAGAATGCTGGAAAATTTTGGGAATGATCCACATAGTCAAATCTTCCCTCATTTTAAACACTTGTCTACTTGGTGAAATGCTTAAAGTTGAAAGTCAGTCAAATGAGGGTTATTTTTTGCCTTGTTCTTTTTTTTTGGAACAAAGTAAGAAGTGAAAACAACCCAATTTTATTATTTATTTATCTCTCTTCTTCCTCTTTGGGGAAAATCATGCAACTTTAAAGTTGCAAGATATATTTGCACGAGCTTGATTCATGATGCCATACAAGACCTCCGTTCAAAAGGAGCAACCTAATCTTTGGCTTTTTGCAACACTAAAATTAGAAGTCAACCTGACGTCAGAACATTCAAAATATGACTGAAATTCTGGGAATCAATTCACAAGGAAAGTTACGCAAGAAATTAAGTGATTAGATTTGTTCTTGGTGTTTTGCAAGACCTTTGCTTTTTATTATGTTTAAAGTTCAGTCGATAAAAATCACTTTGGTAATAGGTTCAAATTTCCAAATTGTTACAGGAAGTCTTTGACAACTTGTTATGGTGCTTATGTAGACTCCTTGAGATTCACTCCAGAGCAAAACATGTTCATCCCTCCTCATCCATTCTGTGTAGATCAAATGCACTCGAACAAAACTACCAGAGCAATTTTCAGATACAATCAGCAAACAAAAGATTTACTTGGTTTTTTTCCCTGTCCCACTTGATGGCTGGAAATGCACTCCAGAGACTCATCTATTTGTATACAATACATTTCGCACAATACTGTATGTCCCCCTTTGAAATATTGACTGTGCAGTTAATTGATGGCTTTGAAGATGACAAATGGAAAGGATGATTTCCATTCATTTTTATGAGGAGGTTCAAAATCCAAACAAACGAAAAGACACAATTCCATCCACCGCAGCATTTCAGGATGCGATGACTGTCGACTTGGATCGAAATAAAAATAAATTTAAAAAAAACATCCTTCGTTAAACTATGACAAAGCATTCCGCAACAATGGATAGATTACAGCCAAGAAGGCAACTGCCCTGCCAGGAAGCAGCACAAAGACTCGGATTCAACGTAAAATTCCATTCTTCGGAGAAATAGCGCAAGTAAATCAAGCGCTCATTGCATCCAACTTTTTTTCAATTTGTTCAGTACGTCATGTACGGACCCACAATGACAAATCTGAGCACATACATAATAAGAAAAGAAAGTTTCGACTGCAGGTTTACAAGCAACCTCCCGTTATGTGACCAATCAATGAAGGGAAATGCGACAAGGTCATCACCCCTCAACTCGACTCACAACCACCACTCTCTCCAATTGTTAGCAAGTATCTGCCATATAAACATTTGCACTGGAAAAACACTAGTCTAAGTCGGACGGTTTACACTGCAAAAAAAAAAAAACTGCGGGACAAAAAAAAATAAAAAATTCGGAGCACATTTCCACATGTGAACTACATACTCTGACATTTTATTGGATCTCACGCTTCTCGTAATGTGGTCAGATGAGCCGGGATAAGGTAAAGTCATCTCGGCGTGCCGAGCAAGGGTGATGAAGTTCAAGCACCTCCAATTTGAAAGTCTGGGAATGACGTCTCATTAAGAGCCCAGAGTGTGCAAAGCGGGAAGGCCTTAGGGCGAAGGGAAGAAAGGAACACTTGATATTTCTGAACTGGCCTAAGCAAAACATTCAGCAAACCAAGGCTGGATTACAGCTATATTCATGTTTTTATCTGATTTTTATTGTACATTTCAAGTCATGCACAAACCCTCACATAGGCATGTTAGCCTGTAATATGCTAGCACTAGTGGATGTGACATCAACAACAACTGTGTGGATGCGAGGCTGGGTACATTAGTGTCACCTACCACCGAGGAGTTATGGTTTGACAATAAATCCGTATCATACCAGCAGCTGGTTCTAATATTTTGACCGCCCTCATATCGCAAAATACAGTAACTATTAGAACCAGCTGTCACACTACAACCGCAATAATAAACACATTGTTAGATTGATCACCAATGATTCAAAACAGAGCATTGCAACAACATATCGTCTCATATCGTCTCTCATTCTGACGCACAATTGCCTCAAAAAGGTGCGTCATGAACACAAACACCAGGCCAAAGCTTTGGTTTCACCCTCTTTGCCCTCGGCACAGTCTCAGCAAGGCTTAAGAGGTTGTCCGATTTTAATGGTCACTTATTGCCTGTGGAGAACTTCTCAGTCATATCACGAAACCAGCCGGGACCACCCCCAGTGCCAAAACAACCCCAAGGCTCAAAAGTAAAACTGGTGTACACGCACACACACACACACACCATGCAATTACATGCAAGAGTTACGTATGTAGTCTTTTGTGTTCATTTTGCCATTTATCCTTAAATTGGTCAATAAAATATACTTATGTGTTATTCATTTATTTATGATGTATATTTATTACAATTAAATAAATGAAAAAAAAGTGAAAATTGTATTTTTATTATTATTATTGTTTTATTTACTATTATTATTATTATTACATTGGCATTTTACTTTTATACCTCAACCATGAAATAGTTAGCCCCAACCGTCCTTTTTAAAAATCAAATGTGGCATAAGTTTGCCCACCCTTGTTCTACTGGGACTTGTTTTTCATCAGTCATATCCCTATTTGGAAATAAGGTGACACTGCTAATGATGGCAGAGTACATGGTTGTCTTATACGGCGACCAACAAAATGTATATTTAACCAAAAAGCTGCGTGTAGAATGTGAATAATTGAGCGGACAAATGCATTAAGTGGCCTCTTTGGTGTGTGTGATTTGGATTGTGTGTGTGTCACGTTCCTCCGATTCCAGTGTGGGTCTTGATCTCATTAATATGTCAGACAGATGGCAGTGCATGAGTTCATGAACCCTCACAACAAATAGAGCTGATAAAAAAAATGTTTGTGGTGTACTCACCTCGGCTCGCTGCGTTCTGGGCTGCTTGGCGTCCGTCTCAATGGCGTACACGTCCACCAGGTAGAGGTCGGAGCCCTTCTCCCTGTCGAGCTCTGCCGCCGTCTGTATGACTCCGGTGTAGCGTCCGATGGTGAAGAGGCGTCCTGCGGCTTTCCCACCGCTGCGCACCGCCACGATGAAGTACTCCACTTTCCCGCCGGAAGCTCTCGGACTGGCCGCGTCCAGGGAAATGACGTTGGTGCCGGGTGGCTGGCCCTCCTTGAGGATGGTGATGTACTTGGGCTGTGTGAACACGGGGCCATCCAGGCCCTGGAGGATGATAGTCATGTCAGTCCTGGAGGTCTTGCGCTCGCTGCCGTGGTCGGTGGCCGACACGGTGAGTGTGTACACGAGGCGAGAGGGCACAAGCTGCGAAGCGAGGCGGATGTCACCGCTGTAGCGGTCCATGATGAACGTGTCTGAGTCGCCCTCCACCAACTCGTACTCGACTTCCCCGTTTTCCCCCTCGTCGGGGTCAGAGGCCACAACTGTTGTCAGGATGGAGCCGATTACAATGTTAGGCTCAGCCACCAGGGCATTCTGGGACACAAAAGTGGGGATGTTGTCATTGATGTCCGTGACCCATATTGTGACATTTTTAAAAGCAAAACGTCTGTATTCAAATGGCACAGCTTGGTCAGTGGCCTTCACTGTCAATTCAAACAAGTTTGAAAACTCCCTATCCACCTCCTTGGTGGTGTAGATGAGACCGGAGATTGGGTCAATGCTGAAGTGGCCTCCTCTTGGGACCTGATGAACAATGGAGTACTCCAGCTGTCCGTTGATGTCCGCATCCGTATCGTGAGCTGTGATGGTCATGACCGAGGCCGAGATGGGTAGATTCTCTGGGATGGATTTGAAGATGTCCCCGGGGGTAAAAATGGGGGGGTTGTCATTGAAATCCCTCACATGAATGATCACAGGAACTGAAGAGGAGCGCTGGGGACGGCCGTTGTCCCTGGCCGTGACGTTGAGCTTATAAAACGACTGCGTTTCGTAGTCAAGCTTTTTGAACAGGAAGATGCTGCCCGTGTTGGGACTGATGCTAAACGTGCCGTGGTTGTTTGTGGCGGTGATGCTGTACGTTATATCGGCATTTGGGCCCGAGTCAGCGTCACTTGCCGTCACTGAGGCCACCAGCTCACCGATCCTCATGTTTTCCTGCACGTCCACAGACAGTGAAGATTTGGGGAAAGTCGGGGAGTTGTCATTCTCATCCAGTACTTTCACGCTAAGCATACAGGAAGAGGATAAGGGCACGACGCCAGCATCAACAGCGATTATTTTCAGAGAATAGGAAGCTGTCGATTCATAATCCAACTTGCCAACTAACGTGATTTGTCCTGAGCTGCCATCAATGGAAAACTGTCCCTCTTCATTGCCCTCAGCGATGCGGTAATGGACCAGTCCATTGTTGTTTTCATCGACATCAGAAGCGGAGACGCGCAGCAGCTGGGTCATGTTCTGCGCCGACTCGGAGATGGAGGCCTGGTAAATGTCTTTGGTGAACTTGGGTGCATTGTCATTGATGTCTCGTATGTAAACCTGAACTTTGGCCTGGTCTCTGAGGGGTTTAGGGAGACCCTGGTCAGCCGAGATGACAACGAAGCTGAAGGCAGCGGCGCCTCGTTGTCTCACGAGAGACTCGCGGTCCAATCGCAGTGTGCTCGTCAACTCTCCCGTGATTGCGTTCAGCTCAAAGTTGGGCTGCGAAGTCTCAAACGAGTATCTGATGTCACTGTTTGGCCCAAAGTCCTTATCCTCGGCGTGGACCAAGCCCACCAGCGAGCCCCTCGCCTGCTCCTCCTCAAAGTGAAAGACGTAATTGGTGCTGTTAAACAGGGGGCGGTTGTCGTTGACGTCGTCTAGGGTCACGCTGACATTGACGGTGGCACTTAGCGGTTCGACGGCACGGTCAGTCGCTACAAGCACTAAGTTATACCTGTCCTGCAGCTCCCGGTCCAGCTCTGCTTTAATGTACAGTTGCCCATCTGGGAAAATGCCAAAAACGTCTCTTGTGTTGCCACCAATGATGTCGTACATGATCTCCCCGTTGAGACCCGAGTCTTTGTCGGTGGCCTCCACCTTGAAGAAGCGGCTGTTGACACGCTCTGACTCCAGGATGGCGACGTCGTAGGAGAACTGGCCAAACACAGGGGAGTTGTCGTTGACGTCGTAAACGCTGACCATGAGCACCAAGCTGGAGGTGTGCCGGGGAACCCCCGTGTCCGACGCCAAGACCTCGATCTCGTAGGACGAGGTGGTGACCTCCAGAGGTCCAGTCAGGGTGATGAGCCCGTGCTTCTCGTGAATGTGAAACAGATGTCTGGGGTTTTGCTTGAGGCTGTAGACCACCACACCATTGGCACCTTCATCCGGATCAGATGCCTTTGCTTGGAATATTACGTGACCTGTGCTCCAGTTCTCCACGGCGCTCACATGCTCCACAGAGTGAATAAAGTGGGGGGCATTATCATTCAAGTCTTTAACTGTGATGTTGACAAAGGCTTCACCGGTGATCTCACCTGCTCTGGCTACGATCTTCAGGTGATAGAAACCTTGCTCTTCTCGATCTATCTGACTGGATGCTGTGATTTGACCTGCTGCGTTTACGGCAAAAAGCCCCCTCTGGTCCCCCGAGGTAATAAGATACGAAATATTAGAGTTCAGATCTAGAGTGGTGGCCGACACAGTCCCTATGACAGTTCCCGTGCCCACGTTCTCAAACATGACAAAGCTGTAAACTCTCTGGCTAAAGATGGGTGGATTATCTTGCGTGTCTATGACAGTCACAGTGACAATAGCGTGGGCGTGCGAGCGCAGCCCACCGCCATCTGCAGCCGTCACCTGCAGCTGATAAGTGGTTTTCACTTCTCTATCCAACGATGCCAGCGTGGTGATTTTACCTGTGTTGCTGTTAATGTGAAATTTGGAGGTGTCGCCTGCCGTTATGATGTATTTAACTGTGCCGTTGTTTCCCAAGTCAGGGTCTGAGGCGGAAACCACAGTGGCGTAAGTCCCCGGGGGCTCGTTCTCTTTCACATTTGCAAAATACTGCACAGGGTAAAAAACGGGCCTGTTGTCATTGATATCCCTCAGGGTGATGTTGACTTTTCCAACAGAGTGCAACGGGGGCGTGCCTGTGTCTGCTGCTTGGATGTGGAGCAAGTAGGAGGCCTCATCTTCTCTGTCTAGCTCTGCGGCTGTGCTCAAACGCCCCGACGCGGCGTCCAGGCGAAACAGCTCGCGAATGCCAGGCGCCGTTTCGCTATCGAATGAGAAACGGACTGTCCCGTTCTCGCCCAGGTCGTCATCGGAGGCTGAAAGCACGAGCAGCTCAGTGCCAGCGGGGGCATGCTCCACCAAGGAAACGTGATACATACTCTGTGTGAATGTGGGCACTTGATCATTCACATCAGTGATGCTCACAATGAGTTTAGTGTAGGAAATCCTGGGCTGCAGCCCCTGGTCTTTGGCGCTAATGTTGAGCACAACTTGGGATGCAACTTCCCTATCCAACAAAGCGGAGCTGGTAACAAGTCCGCTGTTTTCGCTGATGGAGAACCAGCCCAAAGCGTTTCCAGACACCAGCGAGTAGCGCAGGTTGGCATTCTGCCCGGAGTCGCCATCTGTTGCAGAGACCCCTTTTATGTAGCTGCCTTTGGGGATATCTTCGCTGATATCAACTCTGTACAGCGCCTCCTGGAATATCGGCGGGTGGTCATTGATGTCATTGACGAATATTACAAGACTAGCAAAAGACGAGCGCGCCAGCGGCTTGCCATTGTCCGACACTGACACAGTTAGGTTGTACGAGGAAATTCGCTCCCTGTCCAACACGCTGGCCACTTTGATCAAACTCAGATTAGGCACAGGGGACTTGTGCACGTCAAAGTGCCTTTGCTCATTACCACCTAGGATGGACACAGAGATGTTTCCATTAGCAGCGGGGGAGTCGGAATCGGACACTGTGAGCAGCGCTACAACTGTGCCAATTTGTGCATTTTCATCGACAGATGCAAACTTGGACGTGGTGGGGAAGTATCTGAATTTTACCACAGGATCATTATCGTTCACGTCCAACAATTTGACGGTGGCCTCCGTCCTACCAGACAACGAAGGCGCCCCACTGTCCACCGCGTGAATTGTCAACGAATACTCCTTCTTACTTTCGTAATCCAAACTTTGCCTTATGATAACGGTACCATCTTTGGGGTCGATTTGGAAGGGGGTGCCCTCGTCTAGGAAGTACCTGATCTCCGCATTGGTCCCGTCGTCTTGATCGGACGCAGTGATCTGCAGGACGCTGGAGCCGACAGCGGCGTCCTCAAACACACTCGCTTGGTACTGTTCACGCTCAAACACAGGCGGGTTGTCGTTAATATCCTGGATGGTGACGTTCACCTGGAGATAGCCAAATTTCTTAGGGTCCCCCTTGTCCTCCACTTCGATCAGGAGCTGGTAGGAGGGCGTGAGCTCTCGGTCCAGGCCCCCTGTCGACACCAGGTGCAAGAATGCTCCCTCACCACTGGGATTGACAGTAATATCCAAGCGGAATTTCCTCTGTTGGTTGCCCTTCACGATTTTATAAGTGGTGTGGTCCACGCCATTACTCCCAATGTCAGAGTCGGTGGCTGTGTCAAGGATGACCTGGCGGCCGCTGCTGGCATCCTCCTTGAAGGACACCATGATGGATGCATCCGGGAACACAGGTGCGTTGTCGTTAATATCCAACACCACGATCCTGACTTCCGTGGGGTAGGTCGGCTGGCTGGAGAGCACCACCACGTTGATGACATCGCTCTGCAGCAGCTCCCTGTCCACCACCGACGAAGTGGAAATCACCCCAGTGCTGCCGTTGATGGCGAAAAGTCTGTGGCTCTCGCTGAAGCGATACGTGAAACCAGCGCGGGTCTCTATCTGACCCACGTAGGTCCCCGCGGGCTGCTCCTCCAGCACGCGGAACTCTTGGCGGACTTGCATGGACGCCGAGTAGCGTGACAGAGTCCACAGCAGCAGCAGGAGTGAGTGAAGCCGCGCCATGGTCAGGTCAGCCAGCCCGGTGCAGCTTGAAGCATCCACACTAGACCATTATTATAATCCAAACTCGAGGAAAGTGGAAACTTAACTTTCAGTGGTGATGTCCTTTTGAGCACTCAACTCCTGCAGTGATGTGTGCTCCTCATCAATGCAACATCCACGGGATGGTGAAAAGCATTCCTGCAACATACAAGAAAGTTCCCCACCTCCCTCTTACGTTTATCCCCTCCAAAAAGGCGCGTCAAAATGTCACTCAAAGTATCCGTGCGTAAAGGTGGACCAGAGGAGCGAGGAGCGGCGCACTGCCCTGGAGGGAAAAGAATAACGGACCACTTGCGCTTGCACTCAACATTGCGCCGCTACTCGGCAAAGTCACACTAGAAAAAGTTAGAACAAAGCTGGAGTCGGGGCAAGCTCCCTCCCAGCGACAATCCTATTGGACGGAGCTGAGCGCGCTCGCACCGCCTCCGTCACTTTCCATTGTTACATGCACACGCGCACTAACGCGCTCACGTATAAACGCACGCACACACGCGCTGTTCTTGCTACTGCAGGAGCTGTCAATCATGCTGCACGGTGGTTATTACACCCCTCATATAACTCATTATTACGCCTTTTAAAAGTGTAAAGTGTTTTGAAACTCACAAAACACAAAATAAGCAACTTTTCAAAAGATTAAAGCAGGAAACAAAGATAAAAATTTAGCTAATAATCACACATTTTAACCATTTACAATATGAAAATACTTTTTTTAAATGCAATTACCATGTGCAAAGAAAAACGACGTGATTGGTTGGTTAATTTGATGTAACAGCTTAAAACCATCCATCTGTAAAAAAATTTTTTTATTATTTAATTATTCTTTTTTTGTTGTTTTTTACGCCAACAATAAAGTACATTTTCCATGACAAACACAGATTTTGATGATCATGGGGCACTTGTAAAAATGGATCAATAGCACCACTAAGCGGTTACAACGTGCTACAGCAACAGTCAAATCAGATGGAGATGTATGTATTTCAAGTATAAAAAAAATTGTAAATCAAGGTGAAAACGTGTTTTTATTAATGATCAAAATGTAAAAAAAATTGAAAACTAAAAACATTACATTTAAATGTATGTCACATTGCTAATAAATTGATCTCAAAGTGAACGTGCAATTAAAAACAAGAACAAATAAATGAACGGTGAAGGAACAGGAACAAATGTAAAAAAGACGAATTGTCCAGGAACAGGATTAACAAATGAATAATGAGTACAAATGAGATCAAATTAAAAAAAAGAAAAAATATAAATAACAATTCAGTGTTATGACTTATGCTCTCAGTTACTGCTGTTACTAAGGTTACTAAAGTTACCAATGCTAGTAGTGTTAGTAGTACTAACACTAATTAGTACTAATGCTAGCAATGTTTTTAATGCTGCGTTGAGATAGCTCACTTTCTATCTGGATGCAAAGTAGGACATGAGTCAACTCCAGTAATTGAATTAAGGATGAACTGAAACGGGCAAGAAGAGAGACATGACGGAGAGAGCGTCAAAGCAGATTATGTCCCACAGGACACGTGATGAGAATTAGCCGGATACTAAGACGGCCAGCTCGCAAGCAGGAAGGCAGGTCACTTTTGCTGGAGTGACTGCTTGTGTTGTTTTATTTGGAATAAGCATCATTTTAGGACAACATCAGTAAACAGCCTTCACAAACAGTCCATGAGAACAGGAAAAAAAAGACTCAAATGGACAGGTCAGGAACAGGAAAAAAAACCTTGAAACATTAGGGAACAAATAATAAAAATGAATCCAAGAAAAGGATTAACAATGGCATTGATGGTCCAACAAGTGAAACGAGGATCCAAATACACATGATTAAGCAGTAATAAAGACACAAATAGATGGTCCCCGACCACAAGTTGGATCAACGATAAAAACAGATGGAACAGGTCTGTAAATAAAGTCTAAAAATCTTTTCCAGACAAGAGTGCAGACCTATTTTAGTCGTTTTTTCCTTTAAAGTTGTAACTTTGGTAAGCAGTCAATCTGTCTTTGCACACTCGGAAGGTTATGGAGACCAATTCTTCAATGATTGATATTTATCACTGATCAGCGGTGCTACCAAAATGTGCTCATATGGCCCTCATTTATTTATAAATAGTTTTTTCTTTTATATATTTGTTTTGGTTTTCTAAATGTGCTTTTGTGTGTGTGTGTGTGTGTGTGTGTGTGTGTGTGTGTGTGTGTGTGTGTGTGTGTGTGTGTGTGTGTGTGTGTGTGTGTGTGTGTGTGTGTGTGTGTGTGCGTGCGTGCGTGTGTGTGTGTGTGTGTGTGTGTGTGTGTGTGTGTGTCGTGATTTTTGTAATTGTGTTTATTTTCCCAACCTAAATTATAACGGCATAGCTCAAGCTTCCTAACTCAAGTGCCAAGAAGGTCTATTTTAACAGTACTGTTCATTTTAAAGGCTAAATAAATTATCAAAATATCCTTTTCCATTTATGTTCTTATTTAATGTTTTGTACAGTATGAAAATGAACCTGAAAAGCGGGATTATCAACAATCTAATAAATAAATAAATAAATGATACAATCATGACAATAATAATAACACTAATATTGCCTTACTGGCCGATTCGTCATTGATAGAAAAAAATAACATACAGTGAATGTATTTTATTTCAAATGAATTAATTTATAAAATATTAACTTAAAAATATGATTCTATGTATATTGTACATCTTTCATTCATTGATTCAACCAAATTTACAAGTATTTTTAACAGTGTTTTTTCTTTAATAGATCAATTACAAGTAAAGATATAATTCATTGTAAAGAGTCTGTAAATTGGTTAGAAACATTTCAACATGACATAATAGTTAAGTTTTTAGACTTATGTACCGTAACGAGAATGCTCTGAGTGTAATACCAACCACGACCGATAGGTGTCATGGTTGCATTGTTTTAAATATCCTCGCTTGCAGCGTCATCATTTCCGTTTGCATTTCGGTCTTTGTACAGTTTGAAGTAATGAATGTTGGACGTAATTAAATCAAAGAAGGTCGTGACTGGACCGCACTGTTAAGTTTTTAAAATATGCCTTTTTGCTAATGATCACATAAGTATCCTCTTCTGATGGACAGAGGGACAGATACAAAGACAACATTGGAACAGACAGATGATTTGAAATAGATTAGGATGTTTTATGATAGTAAGCTTATATTTGCTTTTAACTTTTAAGTTGAATTTCAAAGGTCTTATTTATGAATGGACAAATGACGACTGGAAATATGACGGAGAGAAAGATGATCAAGGGACAAACAATCCGAGAGGAGATATAGAGACAGGATATAAAGGCTGTATATAGATGGCTGATAATGAACCATCAGTGTGCTTGTTTAACAATAATTCCCAAAGGTTTGAAGATCCTCATCGTCAAAGCTCCTAGGACACTTCCCAGAAATACAAACATGCATTACTGAAAATAGATGGCTTGTAAGCATGTAAATCATTTCTTTACACTCAGCTGTCAAATTGTAAACATCTTCTCCGGTGCCGCAATTACCATGTCATGTTTGTCAAGATAATCGCTGTCAAAGTGCAACCGTCGTGCCATTAAATATACATGTAAAAGAAAATTTCTGACTTGGGGCCAAAGGGAAACCTTCAACCTTACGAGTGGACTCGCTCAATCTAGCGATCGTGTGTCACGAATGGTAAGTAGAGGTGCAGGCGAATCCCTGAGGCACGCATTAAGTCAAACTCAACATCAGATGCGTTTACGGTATCGAATCCCTTGTTGATTGTGAAGCGTCGAAAGGAAGCATAAATCAGAATCTGCACTCGAGCCTCAAGCTATGTTTGGAAAAAGCCTTCTTGTGGGGAGACTCGCTTTGAAAGAAAACGTCCATCTCCTTATAAGCTCTGACAGAACCTTCACACTCTGCTCCATTAGGAAAGAAGATTGGGGATGAGGGGGGGGTCATTCTACCGAGGTCGCGATTTGTGCAGTTTGCAACACTTAACTAATCTGTTTTGCATGCTTTCCACTCTGGAGTTTAGTAGCTCTTCATTTTGACTTTTTAATGGAACCCTGAGGAGACCATGTGCTGCTGCTGCCTTGTTCCGTTTTGTGTTTTCCAGTTTGATACCTCACTCCCAAGAAGACTTAACATGGAATCTCAAGGCCTGTGAAGTTCATCTCTCTATCATCCAAAGAATTCAGATTGGAATTCTCCTGAATGTCCTTTTGTAATCTTCATATAATGTCTACATTGAGATAAATAAGTAAAAAGTACAGACAGGGAGACTCTAGAGTAAATTGAACGAGTGAACAGGACTGTACCAATTCCATCCCCGTTCAGGGCATGAACTCCCACGACTCAAATTGTACTCGAATCCAGATCAGTCTCAAGTGACTTCACTGACGTCAGCCCTACTTTAGCAAGACTTTGTGGGTAAAGTTTTTCAAAGACAGGGAAGGTGTTGCCACTGGACACTGACTGGAAACTCTCTTGCTTTCACTGCCTTTCCCTTTTATTAAGATGAGACATAACCAATCATAATTAGGTGCACTTCATTTTTAAGTTAAAGGTTAAATTACTCTCCTGCACAAAAGTGTATAGGAGTCGAAACGAGCTGGCAACCTACTGTATGTATGAACAATGAAAAGCAAATAATGTTTCAACGGTGTGTGCCTGCAGCGTTCGTAATGGGCCATAAATCCACTTTTATCACTCCTGCATTCCCAGGGATGAATGTCCCCCTCCGCCAAGCATGATAAGGTATTAAGTGTCCCGCTTCGTCGCAACATCGCTCTTACAGTATCTATGCCATCAGGATGGCATGATCACGTTTCATCTTTTGTCTTCCAGCTTTTTCGGATCGATGCGCCACGCTTGGCTGACGCAGAAGGCGCTCTCTCCACGTTGAAGCACTCGTTATAACCTGGGGTCGCCGTTTCATACACGTGATGTGCGACGCCGGAGGACATGCGAGTGATTTTAACAATTGAGGATCACGTGGAGGGAATGGTTCAAACATCTGCTACAAACAGCAGGAGGTGGCAAAAATACAAATTCTTTGTACGAGAGAAGGAGAATTATTCGTGCAGAAATAAACTCTGATTGATTGATTGACTTGCTCGGAAACTGTGGCCCTCATTATTAGTACCGTATTTACCGCACTATAATGCGCACCTAAAAACCTCAAATTTTCTCAAAAGCCGGCAGTGCGCCTTACAATCCAGTGCACCTTATATATGGATAAATACGGATTTATGGATGAGGACTAATTTATTAAAGTAAGCTTTACGTGTTTATTTTGTGTGTTGTGTGATATTAACGTTTGAGCAACGTTGAGTTATTGATATATTGTTATTGTTTTCACAATTTCGAGTGTTACTGTGCTGTGATTGTATTAACATTTGAGCAACGTTGAGTTATTTATTCTATGCGCCTTATAATCCGGTGCGCCTTATATATGAACAAAGTTTTAAAATGGGCCATTCATTGAAGGTGCGCCTTTTAATCCAGTGCGCCTTATAGTGCGGAAAATACAGTATCTGAACCTCAACACAAAACAAAACAAAAATTAGAACAAAGGTTTCCTTGCTTGTGAAGTTGGGCAATACAATTGTACACTAAAACCAATGTATTAAAACTTTTAGACGCTGAAGGTGTTGGCTTCCCCAGAAGGAACCAACAATTTTTAGTCACACAGTTTATCTATTCAAGCCTTTGCACTCCTGCTCATCATGGGACATACACGTAATCTATTCAGCCACCTCCGATAAAATAACGACCTTGGATATTTGAAATTGTGTTCTCGCCCGCCCACCAACATGATTCCTCTGTCAGTCCAGTTCAGGGCCATCGTGGAGGGAAGCCTTTAGGCCAGAAGCCGAAACAGTCGGCCGCCGCTCAATGAAATGACTCAGGAGAAAACTGTGCTGTGGTAACTGTCAGTGTGTTTTGGGATAATTAAAAGAGAGGCTTACGGGGGTTGTTTAGGCCAAAACATGATCACATAGTCGGGGAACAACGGCCTCCGTGATGAGCGAGAGATTAGTGTTTGATCTCCTTGAGGCAGTCTCATCATGAGTCAGATGGAGTGCTTGGTGGGGCCGCTTTGAGAACCAAGGCTGCCCTCAGGTTACTGCTGTGCCACCCACCTCCATCACCACCTGCCGCCTCATTCAACCAATCATATCGTTATGATTAGTTGAATAAGTTAGTCAGCGCATTTCATGATAATTTTGACTTTCTCCAACACGTGAGATCTTTGCCGATGATGCTGTGTATTTGCAAAGCTAATGGACGCCCCTTGTTGAACCTGTCTTGGGAATCCAAACGTTGTAGACTGTGCATGACCTGGTTGAAGAGAAACCTATCTGGCTATGTCTCCCAGCTCTGTAATTGTGGGAGTGTGGAAATCATGTTCACTTACTTTGGCAGCAGAATCCAAGCTAACAGACGTCGGGGCCGAATAATTTTAGTGGGGAGCAATTAAGTAACTGGATCAAACTAAGGATTCAGCACCACAAATATTTACATCCATGATTCAAATATTAAGAATTCGGGTGTGAGACTTGGGCATTGAACAGTTACCTTAGATGACTAGACTCATCGTGACTTAAAACAATTGTGGTCTTGATGAGATCACGATACACAAGGTAAATTAGCTAAGTCTAATTTGGTATACTGATCTGTGTAAGTGGACTTATTTGAAACATAGCGAAATCAGATGATTCACTTGAATGAGGTGACTGACTAGAGTTAGTGGAGTCGCAAGAAACACTGCTGACTCCGTTGATTCAGTTGAATCAGAAAACTGACCAACTAGTGGACACACCTACAAACCCCAAAGACTCAAATGATTTTGTTGATTTGGGTGAATGACTCAAGTTAGCGAATTTACCGGAAACCCCGATGATTCAGTGTAATCATGTGACTGACTCGAGTTAACATCCTCAACACCACTGATTCAGTTGACTCAGGAAACTGGCTTGAAGTAGCTGACTCACCAGAAACACTACCGACTCCAAAAATTTACTTTACTGACTCGATTTAGCAAAGTTACAAGAATCATGGATGACTCAAATGATTCAATTCAATCAGGCAACATATTCATGCAAGTGGGCTCCCAGAACTCGAAAAGATTCTGTTAAATTGGGTTACTGACTCAAGTACGGAGATTTAACACAAAAACTGCAGACTCAGATGATTTGGTTCACTGACTTGAGGGTGCAGACTCGCTAGAAACACAAAAGACTCAAACCAGATTTGGTTCACTGACTTGAAACTGTTGCATTGTTAACCATCACAGCCTCTTTGTGAAGCCAGCTGAGCGGGGGTGTTGGAGGGTGTTGGAGACTGCAGGTGGCGGGAATGTTAAGACCAGGCCTGTACCTGTGACTCAGTGACCACAGGTGTCAATCAAAGTGGAGGAATGTGGGGAACAAAGCCTTGGTGTGTGGAGGCTAACGACGCATGAGTCACATGATCATCACAACACGTAGAACCTTTATGAGTCCTAACAGCACTCTATGGGTCCTCCTTCAGTTTAGCGTTTTCCAAAGCCTTAGTCGTAGTAGCAGCGTGTGATGAAAAAACTGAGTTTGGGAAATAGAAAATCAAACAGTTATTTACCATATTCAGATTTGAGAAGACTATCATTATGTCATGATATATATTGTTATTGTGGTATGTATAAAACAGCCTTTATTATGACAATAGATTTTTTTATTATGCTATAAAAACACAACACACTATTTTGAGGGGACAAACAGACCCGTAGCAGCTAAAAAAAAAATATTCAGTAGTGCTGCTATCCAAAACTTTTAAATATAAACTCAGAAGAAGTAGATAGCCAACAGATTTCAAATGAAAATCAAGAGACAGAAACTGATTACAGGAACGGAGATGTTGAAAACATTTATTACGCCGCTCTCAAAAGTCAAAATCAAGATGCAGAACATTAAATATATTCAGTATAATATACTACAATGTTCTAAGTTGTCTTGATCATGTCCAGCCAATCAGAGCTTTTTGAACCGTCTCTCACCGTTCAATTCGTGGCATAGCTTAAAGATCTGCGATTCTCATTCTTGCATTTCAATGTGTTTGGGTGAGGTCACAATGCAAATTTAGACTCACAAACTGCTATGCAAAAATGTTTTTTTTTGCGTCTTGTGTAATTTGAAGGAGTAAGAATACCTAGCTATCTATGCATCTTCATTATTTGTCATTTCCCCGCACAAATGCTTGGTATTTCCTTTATACCCACCTAGCTTTTATACAATATATCAAATTTGGGGATAAAATAAGACTGCCGCTAAGAGGATCCCTCTTGTACTTCATCAATACAATTGTGCATAGAAATGATACGGACATCATCAGCCTAGTTGCAAAGGGAACATTTAACCATCTTCTTCAGACTTGAATATTTCTCTGAACATGTTTCTGCGTCTAATTGCGGCCTGAAAAGAAAACTAAATCATGTTGGCTGTTTGCAGTCGAGGGATGATTGAAGTCCGACTCAAAACACGACGCCTGTTTCCTCCTTGATCCACTTTTGATTTACTGTGCTGGAGTGAGGTTCATTTTGCCGCATTTAAAACATTCTACTTCTTCCACTATCTGGTAATGAACTGTGACTTAATCCTATTTGTCTTTTTGCCAGGATCCACACAGCCGGCTGTTAAATCTCAACACCACACTCAAAGCTTATTGGACTCCATTTGTCTTCGCACTCTCACTTCATTTTGGGCCTGTTTGAAAATTCACTCTGACACTCCTGTTCGGCTCTGAAAGTGTGTGATCCCATTCATTTACCGTTTTTTCCATGTATAATGCGCAAAATTTAACCAATTTATTGTCCTAAAATCTGGGGTGCGCATTATACATAGGTACAATTTTTTTTATTTTTTTTATTATCCGGATATCATACGGAGGCCGCCATTACAGATGCGCTTTCTTCTCTGCTGTTCACTTCAAACACGCTCCTTACGAACACAATGCTCTCGTATCAGACGCTTGCTCGATCACCTGCTCGTTTGCTGTCACAATGTACCCTACACAAATCCGAAACATTTCTTCGCTATTGAGTTTGCTAGCGCATGCGCAGTAATACTGACCGGCAGAATAACATCCGGTTGTTCCCAAAGACGATCTTTTTTCTGAAATAATTTTACGTTTACGGACTTAAGCAGGAGTCAAAATTTGGGTGCGTGTTATACATGGGTACAGGCTTTTTTCCAGCATCGACATGCCATTTTCAGGGTGCGTATTATACATGGGGCGCATTATACATGGGAAAAAACGGTAATTTCCAAACGCACTCAATGTTCTACACCAGACATGAGCAAACTATGGTCTGTGGGACGGATACGTAAACAGTGTAGACTAGAGTATTAGTATTTCAGAGGAACCTTGGCTATTGTAATTTTTGTACTAGAATGTAGATTTTATTGCAAAATCTTTTTTTATTGCTGAATCTTGAGTTTCTTTCAAAGTTTCTGTCTTCACTGTTGAAAATAAATAATAGACTTTGAGTAACACGTTGAGTGTTAAAGCTAACTATGGTACCTCATCCGTGGGAAACAAGTCCTTTTTACTTTTTTTCCACTTGACCTGAGCAAAGATTGGAAGTGTGGTAAAAAGGGAAGTGAAAGACTTGATCGAGTCAAGAAAGGAAAAAGGAACTGTTTCTTATAAATGATGACCAGAAGTCATTGAACCATAGTTACATGGACTGTTGTGGACAGTCAATATAAATGTTTTCATATCCAGCCAATCAGAGCCCAGATAAACTCCTAATTCCTGTGGTGCAAAGAAAAAAAATCTTACTGATTTCATGTAAAAGCAGAACCTCTAAAACTTTCTAGTTTTCTATCAAGACGGATCGAAGGTAAGGACGTTTCATGGCTTTATCATGGTACACTGACATAAATTAGCTATTGTAAAACATGAAGTGTCAAATCCGTAATTGTGAAACAAGAAATAGTAGGAAACAGCAACATTAATAAATATATTGTTGCATAAAAAACTATTGCGTTTAAAAGTGAAGGTTTATTTTTTTAGGGAGGGTTAGGGTTAGTAAGTAAAATTAAATATGTCTTAATTTGCAGGCTAAATAAACTGATTGGTTTTATTATATTTTTAAATGTTTACAACCCTTTTTTTTACAATGGTCACTAAATAGTAATAGTAATATCATACCATTATCACAAAATCAGTCAGTACTGTTTGAAAACTGTGACAACTGACTACATTCTTTTTTGTACCAATCTATGGATTTCTCCTTTTTGAACTAGAAAAAATACAGATTAACATGGATTCTATGGAACTTGATGAATGCGGCTATTTAACAAAGAATTTAACGATGCAGGGGCTCGTCACTGAAGGTAATGTACAATAATAATCAACAAATTAATCAGTTCAACATAGTATTTCTTTATTTATTTATGTTGTATTTTATCTTTATTTATGTAATTAAGTAATTATTTATTTTATTTATTTTATTTATTTTATTTATTTTATTTATTTTATTTATTTTATTTATTTTATTTATCTATATTTAGTGAGAAAGATTTAACAATAGTCCAATCTCGGTGTGTCACGACTCGTCCCTGGTTGTTTTCTTATGTGTATATGTTACCATGGTTTCTGTTCGTTCTTGTGTTACCTCACAATCAATGTTACCTGTCGTGTATTCAAGTCCTGTCTGCCCCTCACTCCCCTCACTCGTATTGTTCTCGCCTCTCGCCTGCAGTCTCGTCGGTTTGTCTTTTGCTCTCCAAGTTGGTCTGTCAGTTACCCCTGTCATTCTGTCGCCGTTAAGTTATGTTAGTTTGTCGGTTTTGTTGGTTTGTTCCCCTCATCCTCCCTTCCAACTACCTTTTCCCTCAATAAACCCTGGTCTAAGCTGCATTTGGCCGCCCAGCTCCATTTCCGTCCGTGACGCGGTGTAAACTCACAATATGTTTCCTTTCAATTAATTCAGTGAACTTTCAACAAAGACAAAAGTCATCCAGATGCATCACTGTGTGTCTTGGTTTGCTGTGCGCTGTCCTACTGGCCGGTAACATTGGGCAATTTATCAACTGTACGTCACCCTCAATATGTCCAAGCATGACTGTAAGGGACATTGTTTTCACTGATTTCAACACTTTGAATCTATTTTCACAGATGAGGTATTGCCTGGTTTTTCAACAGAGAGCCAAGCTAAATCCAACCACCAGACTCAAGAGACAGATCACCATCTCTACAAGAATAGCTCTCCCACTGACAGAGCCCATGTCTATACAAACACGCTTGAGGTGATGTTGAAAAACCTGACAACAGACAAAGACCAGTTGCAGACCAACTACGATTCTTTGGTATCAGACAGAGATCACCTTCTCGGCAGCAAAATGGTTTTGACTGACGAAAGAGATGAGTTGAGGGCCAATTTCCAGAGTGTGAAGCAGGAGCATGATAAGTTGCAGACCAATTACAGTCTCCTAAATAGAGAGAATGCTGTGTTACATACCCTAAATAGTGCTCTGAGGACAGACAAAGACCAGTTATGGGCTAGTTATAGATCCCTCGTTCAGCAGAAAGACCAGTTACAAACCAGCTACAATTCCCTCGTTAAAGAGCAGGAAGGTTTTCGAACTCCTGTGGCTGCTGAAAGGGCTGAGTTGAAGTCCCACCTCAACAAACTAGAAAAGGAGAAAGACCAATTACAGACCACTTATGAATCTCTTGTTAAAGAGAAAGATGAGTTACAGACCGGTTACAACTTCCTCATGACAGAGAGAGAGCTTTTGGTCACTAATAAAACAAATGTGACTGCAGAAAGAGATGACTTCAAATCGCGCTTTGAAAATTTAAAAAATGAGAAAGACCAGTTGCAACGCAGTCAGTCTTCACTGAGGAAGGACAAAGACCTGTTACAGGTCAGTTATGACTCCCTGGTTCAAGAGAAAGATCACCTTCAGGCGAGTAAAACCACCTTGTCCGCTGAAAGAGATCTGTTGGGGTCTCGCTTGGACAGTCTGAAAAATGAGAAAGATCAGTTACAACGCAATTACTCTTCAGTGAGAAGCCAGAAAGACCAGTTACGGGCCAGTTATGAATCCCTTCTAAAAGAAAAGGAGCTGTTACAAACCAGCTACAATTCACTCGGTAAAGAGAAACAGATCCTCCTGACAAGTAAAACCACATTGGCAACTGAAAGAGATCAGTGCATGTCCCGCTTTAATGATCTGAAAAGCGAGAAAGATCGGCTAGTACGCAGTTACTCCTCATTGGGAAGCGAGAAAGATGAGTTACAGAACCGCTACGCATCCCTGGCTCACGAGACACAAATACTAATGACCAATAAAACCAGAATGGCTGCTGAGAGAGATGTGGTAAAGTCCATCTACAACGATATTAAAAAGGACAGAGACCATTTACAGAGAGATTATACTTTGCTGGAGGCTGACAGGGACCGACTGGAAAGAAATTACACAGTGCTGAGCATAAATAGTAGGATGTGTCAGATCAGGAACAGTCTGCTGCAAAGACCAAAAACTCACGGTGACTGCAACACTGTACGTGTTGAAAACGAGCAGCTCCGCATAAATCAAAGCAGCCTGGAGACACAAAAGTACGCGCTTCAGAAGACAGTGGACAAGATGACCACCAAGATGAGTAGTAAGTACTTTGGACACCGGTCCAGTGATGGCCTGATGGCGTCATTAATCTCTCCATTTTGTTTACATTCTGTAGCCATGCTCTGTGGGGTCGGTTGGAAGAAGTTTGCTAGCAACTGTTACTTTTTGTCAACCTTGAGTAAGAGCTGGGCTGAAAGCAGACAGGACTGCATCAACAGAGGAGGCGATTTGGTTGTCATCAACAACAGAGAGGAACAGGTATGACCAACAGACTCCAATGTCAATGAGGCGTTCATTCACTTAGCTCCTGTGCTACACAAAGGTGGTTTGCTTGTTGTCTTCCCAAACAGACATTCCTTAATGGTTTATTGGGGCATGCCCTGCACGCATGGATTGGTCTGAGTGATCATATCAAGGAGGGAACGTGGATTTGGGTGGATGGGACCAACCTCACTATAGCGTAAGTTTTAGAACATGTCAACATTTCCCAGCAAAGTTCTCACTTCCAGGTTTCACTTAGTTTGAAGAAGGTTTGGAGAAGTAAAAGAGGGTGCAATGTGATGCAACATGTACATATATGGCCGGATAGAAGCGTTTCGTTAATGTCGGAAATTGAGGTTATGTTCTGGGTGACAGATTCTGGCAGAATGGCCAGCCTAACAACTTCCGGAACCAGGACTGTGGTGAAATCCAGGGCAAATCATTTCTATCGTTTGGAGCCTGGAACGATGACAGCTGTTCCCTTGAACAACGATGGATTTGTGAGAACTGATGACGATACTTAGCCTTAACCTGTTAGACTTAACGGATACCTGGTGACACTGCACATCTTTTATGTTGAATTGCTTCAGACACACTTTCTTAGCTCGTTTGATTATTTCAGTCCTATTTTAATGATTTCCATGTGAAAATGAAAAGCTGTATTTGTTTGGGCACTCTCGTCAAAGGCTTCACAGACTCATATTCTATTTACCATTCATGTAAATAAATATATACAAGGACTGGTTAAATTTTGAACAGCAGCAAGGGCCGTTCTTTCTTCCAGGGCAAAAGGGGACCAGTATGGTTGGATGGTGACGGTTCAAAATGTTCTCCCATGAGGGTCATTTTGGGTGCGGTGGCTGTCAACCAATAATTGGACTGAGCCTTCTCATTAAGTGCAATTCAAAGCGTCACACCCACACAACCACCTTCTATCTCCAACCTTGAGGTGAGAGTCAGTGGGTCCCTGAGGACACAGTGGAGGAGGGCTCCTTATCTTTTTTGGGGGGGGGGGGGGTACTGCTCAGTGCAAAGCGCAAAAAGGCAGCACGCCTCCTCCATATTCATCAGTGGCGATTATGTGCTGACCTCTGTCTGCCATCAATCCCGAGTTGCTGGGCAGGCAAGGCAGGCATGGAGGAGGGAACGCATACGGACCTGACACAGCAGTCAATGAGATAACGCCAGTGGTGCGAAGTAACAAAATACAAATCATTTGTTACAACCTTAAGTATATCTTTTTTAGGACTTTTTGGAAGGGTTCCCACTTAATTTTAGTCCATACATTTAAAAACAGGTATCTGTACATCCTATATTTTCAACTCCATACTTCATTGTTACTTTTTTATATCAACGGATGAAGAACACAATGTAGATACGATGAGACAAAGTCAACCCTGATGGAAATCTTGTTTGACCAATTAATTAAGAATTTATGGATTTATAACTTGTAAAAAACACATGGAGCAACAAGAACCAGGGAATATAATTGACGATGACACAACTGAGAACGATATTTCTCCTACTTAGCCTCTGGTGGCTTGCTTGGTAGCGGGTGACGAGCACTTTCAGGGCATGAAAAGCCGAGCGACGACTATGTGGGTTATATTCACCAAAGGTTTTAAATGTATCAATTTTTGCAGCTCAAACATAGATATTAGAAAGACTTGTGCTATTTGAGTATAAGTTAAATGGGGCGTGGTTTTATCCCATTCAATGGACATACAAATTATCAAAAGAAGAAAATGTCGTGATTTGTTTTCCCATTTTGATGCCTCTTTTTGTATACTCAGGTTTTTTCCAATCATTTAAATTTGGCAGAATTTATAACAACACTCAGTTCAAGATATTTTTTCCACTTTAGTAACTTTAAGGGATTGAATCAGTTCATAGACAGTTGTTTTTCTTTTTTAAACTCAAGCATCTGTACTTCTAAGTACAGTTTGAGTACTTTAGCCACCTATGTGTGTCACAGAGGTTGAGTGAGACAGACTTTGAAAATAAAAATCCACAACGCAAAAATGCACAAACAACTATGTGGGCGTCCAATTCCTAATTTTAGAAGCAGTGCTGTGTTAGCATGAGGGGGGGAGGTCTCATTCGGGATTAAATTACACAATTCGACTGCAACGTCGATGCTGCTGCCTCGCGACCAGATCAATTATGGTGATGTGGAAGGGCGTAAATAGCGGTGTTGCTAAAGAAGGTGCCAATTAAACACGTTGCCAGCGTTCATCAGTCTGTCAGTCAAAAGTGCAAACAGGTCATATTATCGCAAGGGATTGAAAATAGAAAGCAGATGTTCCATATTTTATATCCAGCGGTAAAAAAAAAAAGTAAAAGACAAGGCTGGATGAATCCCTGATGAAGTTTAGTATTTCCTTTTTTTCTAGCCAAATAGGCTCATCCACTCCCGTTGCATTCTTCCTACTGTATCATGGTTTTCTGCCTGAAGGTTTAAAGAAGTGTCAAGAAGCCAACACTCATCGAGTTAAATTTGTGATTTGGGCTCAAACATATTTGTGTAGCCATCATTTAAAAAAGTGAAAAAACAAAAACTACCAATTTGCTCAAAAACTCATGCACTGCAATGAATGAGTATACACAATTACATTTTTCACTAGGATTAGAGACCGTGTTGTTCCGGCACCTGACTAGGCACTTTAGCAGTTTTGGAAAAAGCCAACCTGAGTCTTTATGCTGATGCAATCTAATTTTTGTTCAGTCAAAACAAACAAAACTAGCGAGAGGGTAATCAAGGTAACGTAACATGAAAATATCCACATAATTTGTTTCTGTAAATGGTACTTTGTAACTTTGAAACTGAATTCTAGCACCACCATGTGTTGGATTGTTCACAAAGAGGGGATACATGTTTTGGCGGCATTTCATATTACTGCATGTAGCGGTTTGAGAGCAGAAAAGAGCAAATAACGAGGCACCGTCTCTAACAACGAGGCAACTGACGATGATGGACGTCCGTAATCGCGCTTTGTCGTGCGGTCAAATTTTGACAGATTTTCCATCTGAGTTTGTGTCTGAGCTTTTGTAGGAGTCCTTTTCCACTGTGTGTGCTCATGTTTCACTTAAGGCTGCAGAAAATCATTCCAAACAGCAAAGTCTTCTGCAAAGCTTTTGAGACTGAATGGTTCTTTGGCAAACAAAGATGACTGAAAGGTTGCAGGAGCACAGCGCAAATGGATCCCTTGGAGTCTCTTCTACAGTTTTGGTATTCAATGGTCAGAGGAGACCTTCATGCATTTGATTTCTTATCCCTTACTAACTAATGTGATTTAACTTGGATTTCCAAATAATCTAGTTTCACTTGTATGTTCTGACATAATTGCAATATGATGCCCATCTTGTCTTTATCCTATCTCCTCTCCGCATACATTTTCCACTCGCTCTTCCTTGCTGGACTAAATTACACACATCACATTTGACGAAATAACAGGTCTCTTAATTGTGTCACGTTGAAAAACATACAACACGTTTTCTCCGTTTCAGACGTCGGGAAGAAGACTGGTTTTGGTTTGAAAATCGTTGCCACGTATTAAGAGGACAAGGGAGTCTGCCAGACTGGTTTCTCTTTCCTCTGACGCACATGGTGAGTTGCATGTTTCCGTTTAGTTTACGCCACCAAGTGGATTAGCGCACGGCTGTGGAATTGCTCCTAAAGCAATGACGTAAAGATGTGTTCAAAGTCCGTGGGACGGAAAACTATTAAAACATACAAGAGGAAATTTTTATTTATTGGATTTTCACACTTGGTGGAAAAGGCCAGAGACTTTTTCATCGTGATTCTAACCGATCTGTTTGTGGCTAAGGATGACGCTTTCTGTGATGGCTTCATTAATAAACACACCCTTCCATGTCATTTAACTAAGGTTGAAGATTTCACGGGCTTGAATGAGAATTTGAACCTTTTTTTTTGTAATCTGAATGTGTGACGTCAAGTTGAAAAACATACGTGAGGTAAATTGCTTGAAAGGGAGCGAGAACGCTAACATGAAGCTAATACAAAATATTTTTTAAAAAGGCTTGGTGAAAATTCAGGCTAGTCAATAATCTTATGGAGACCTGAGATTATTCATTTTATATATTTTTACACAAACCTTTGAGTAACCAACTCCTAACCCCCAAACTCTAGCAAATCATTAAAAGGTACATCTTAAAGTGTCCCTTTTTTTATATGTGTTGTTGGTAGCTTCTGCTGTACTCCAGACAACCTTTCCAAACTACCAGATGCACTTGGAATGACCGTGTCGTGCTGAACAATCTCGTCAACATTGATTTCCACACAACAGGCCTTTTTCAGGAATATTTTGACAGCATTTTTTTCTTTGCCTTTTTACTCCTCCTACACAACCACACCGGTAGCAACATAAAGCAGGTTGCTCGGCAGTAGATGATGTTTTGTTACACCGCTCAAAAACTAGAACGCGGTGAGGACGAGGCCGGGAAACGAGCGGCGAGACGAATTTGCACTGCGAACGTGCCCTAGAAAACACTCAATCACACGTCCAAGAGGCATCAGCTCCAGAGGTTTTTTTTTTTTCAACAACCCAACTAGACACATTATGTCTGGTGTGTGAGGATGTTTGCAAAACACTGTCTCTTCCAGTCGTCCCATTTTAAGTTGGCAAAGTTAAGAAAGAGGCAAGTTTATTTATAAAGCCTTTAATCACAGAAATGTCTCAAAGGGCAAACATACGGAACACTTGGGCCTGCAATTTGCTTGATTTTAAAATGAGGCTATATGGTTTATTCATTCTGAATCTAGAGCCTCTGTCACACTTACCATAAAACCCTTTTCACCCCATAAAATTTCCCGCATCACAATTCAGAGGGGGAGCTTTAATTCCAACTCCGACCTTCTCTCGTGTGGGCTTTGCATGTTCTCCTCGTACTTGCGTGGGTTTCCTCCGACATTCCAAAAACATGCATGGGAGGCCGATTGACCTCTCAGAATTATCCAAAGGTATTAGTGTGCGTTTCAATTTGTGTGTGTTGTTGGTGACGAGTTCAGGATGTAACCTTCCTAACCTCCTTCGGAAAATGAATGAATGAATGAATGAATAAAAAAATAAAAGCAGCCAGACTACAGCCCTATACATGGTACAGTACTTGAGAATAAAAGTCTGTCATCTGTCATCTTCATTGGTTGATGTCAAACTGATATTTTTTATCTCCAGGTAAAATAAAGGAATTGGTTGCAGTATTTCACTACTTTTAGAGTAGATTGCGGGTATTAAACCCAATGAAATTTTTTGAATAAACTGAGCTGGAAGTTTGAATTTGCTTGGCCTTGCCATCTAAAATTTCATGGTTTCCAGTAATGGAGCACAAGTCACCGCAGTAGCTCAAGAATCGCTCATAGATAGCAGAGGATGACTCACTAAATTGTGGGGGTTAATCTGAGTCCATAAACGTCTTTTACACTGTATTCCCCCCAAAAATTCCCAGCAGAAGATCAGGCAATACACACAACCCAGTGAACCGGGATTTGCCACAACTTTCAATCACCAACAAAACATCCCATAATTGCTAATTAGATGACGACATTGTATGACAACCACATCGAAACATCCGCGAGCAAGGTTTCCTCAAACCACAATTAACTTGGAAACTTGACAACACATAAGGAGTCCCACAGGGATCTGTACTGGGTCCTCTATGATTTTATCAACAACACTCCTTCATGTCTGCAATATTTACACGAAGATCTGTCACATCAAACAACTAACTTGCTCATGATAACAACAAAGCCTGCGCTGTGTTTTTTTATCGAGTTTCATTAATAAGATCAAATTTATGATGCTCTATGACTTGATTTGCTACAATTTCACCACTGACTCTACATCATGGCTGCATCATTTAGTGTTACCGTAAAAAAATAAAAATAAAAAAGGACTCTCAAATTTAATGAAATCGCCATCTGATGTGACTTATCGGACAGTGAAAATTGTTTTCAACATAATAGAGAAGGGATAATTGCCTGTTGAGCTTCACACCCCTGCCCTGGCATTCTGGCATTCTTATACACTGCAAGAGTAATTCTTCCCCAAGTTTTATGTTGGTGGCATTTATCCAAAACCGTGACATTAGAAGAAAGTGGAAAAACATTGCCTTGAACAGATAGTAGAAATAGTCCGCCTTTTCCAGACATCTGTTAATGTTTAAAAATGTTTGAGTTCTTTGGCTCTTATATTGGCTTTGCTTTCAACATTAAATCCAGCTTTACTTTCTCTTTTTGACATTGACATGTATCATATTTTCCAGAACCAATTTATCTCCAGTTGTTTGGTTGTAAGGCTGCAGCTGACCAACACTTTCAGTCAAGCCAACTTTGCACTGTGTCAAACCAAGCGCAAAATATGTCTATCATAATCGTTAAAACCACTGAACACATCGGACGTTCACGCTGACCTGTGCGGGTATAAAGGGAATTTTGATACAGCGCTATAACCAAGTAACCGAGCCCCTTTTGTCTGGCCGCCGCCACGGCTCATTCATCGACTATTTGCTGCGTAAGGCTCGGCCACAAACATAATTACTCACATTGGCGGGAAATGGATACGCATCATCAGCAGGAGATATAAAGAGGCTTTGGCAGCGCCACTGCCAGGCCTTCTGAAAAACACCGCACCTGTCGCAGGAGATCGGACAGCTTGCTGCATCCCGGTAGCAGCGGGCCAATGATACACTTGACTTCCTGTCTATGAGAAGGCTTCTGAGTGGCCGTGGTGCTCCATTTAAAGGCTGTTGCATTGACCTTATCTGTCCTTCCTGTGACAAACTTGTTGAATCCTCGCATTCTTTGTGTATATTTTAAGGAAAAACAGCACTGTGGCCTCGTGATAATAAACACAAATGAAAGAGTATAAAAGAATCATTCAATATGTATAATCCGTTTTAGTTTGCTTTTCTTTGATACGGCTAGTAATTTTACTCTATTTTTCTTTTATTATACAGTTGCTAAGCTTTGTTAATACAATGTGTAAGAATATTAGTTAATATCAGTTAGATAATCTATCAATCCACACATTTTCTGAAATGCTTTATCCTAACAAGGGTCGCGCTGGAGCCTATTCTAGCAGTCTTCGGGGAGTCGGCGGGCCACACCCTGAGCTGGTTGCTAGCCAATCGCAGAGCATGTCGGTTAAATCATTAGGCTATGAATATTAAATAAAGTGAGGTGACCCAAGTAAATTCCATGCTGTGCAAAAAATCAGCATAAACTGCAAAAAAATAGGGCAATCCAACAACAAACTATAAACAACATGTCATCAAAGGAAGCAAAAGATGACGGATTTTTGGAATTTACACATTCAACACTGACAGCCCCCCAACACTGCTCCCATCTTGTTCTGCGAGAAGGTTCACAGGCCATATGTCCTGCTTCTGCCTCCTCCTACACATGCATGCACGCACTCACACACACATACACACATGCACGCACTAGCAGATGGTGTTTGGAAATGGCAGCTCTTCCATGATTTTCATACCCGCCTTCCAACTTTTTCCACACGAGCAGATCCTCATGCATGTGTCAATCCACTCATGCTTTTATGATTACAATAATGGTAAATCTTGATTGTCCCTTTGATAGTTTTATTCAAGTCAACAACGGTTCAACTGATGGATGTCTCAAAAAGATTATCCTGAGTGACTATTGTGTGGTGTGGGGACTCGGGAGTGTTAAGAGTAATTTTTTTGATGTCTTGGAAAGATTATCCTCAAAGTTTATCCTTTGGTGTGGGATGTATCGATTTCAGCATGCGCTCGATCATCGGCTGGATCTCAAAGATTATCCTTTGGTATGGCATGTGTTAAGAGTCATGTATGTGGTCAAACTCAACAAAGGATGTCCCAGAAAGATTATCCTGAAAGATTATCTTTTGGTTTGAGTGTGTGAAGAGTAGTTTTTTCTGATAAAATCAGACGTATCTGAAAGATTATCCGTCTCGGAAAGATTATTCGGAGTGATTATCCTTCGGTCTGTAATGAGGAGTATTACAGTGATTTATTTTTAACTAAATATCAGCAAAAGACAGATTATCGAGTGTATTTAAAAATATTATCCCGAGTGATTATCCTTTGGAATGTATGTTAAGAATTATGGGGTTTTTTTTTTCCGATATTTACAAGCAAAACTCTGACTACCTGATTTCTTGGAAGGATTTCCCTGAGCATTTATTTTATGGTGTGGAAAGTGTTACGAGTGATTTTTCAAATCAAAGTCAGCAAAGGCCGGACTGTCAGAAAAAATAAAGGAGCTGTTGATCTAAACTATCCAATTTGGAACAATTTGAATAGGAGTAGTTTGGAAACTAAAAGACATATCTGGGACCGTGTCCGATGTTAGCCCCATTGTCATGGCAACCACGGCCTAAACTGCTCCATCCAAGACACAGTCGTCTTTATTGAACCAACAAATGTTAGCCATTGGTTATGCTCTGCTTTGTGGCAGAGATTTTATAAAAACATCATATAAATCATGAGCAAACCATTTGATTGCTTTTCCAGTTCCATTGCGTGAAACGTACAAAACACCCGAACACGGCGGTCTCTTGAGGGCCTTTCATTTGCTATAAATATTTAAAGTGCAGTGAAAAAGTGCTTTCACTCATCCTGATTTGTTTCAAGCATATTTGTTACACATAATTGTTTTCCAATCAGCTAACCATTTTCAGTCCAAGTCGTTTCTCAGTCATGAATGTTGAACCTAACTGACGTCGTCTGTGTTCTTTTGTGGTCTCTTGCTCTCTTGGACTAATTATGGCTGGCCGAATACTCCTCAGAAGTCACCCCACTGGGTTTCTCAAATTGTCAAAACTGGACCTGACTGTGATTTCCTGAAGTCCCAAATACTTGATAATGGCTTTTTTTTAGCTTGATCAGAAATTAGTTCAACATTTGGTTTTGGATTTTTTTTTACTTGAGGTTAAAAAAAATTGGCAAGTATAACCCTAACATTGGCAGTTGCTGATTTTAATAAATCAATCAAAAAGATTGAACTTAGTTTTCCTAAAAACTGTTGATTCAACAATGGCAATTATTGGTCTGGTTTATTGTCTAAAAAAACTACATAACTACAGTTCTTCAGCAAGTAGAAAAATTCACTTTTTTTTTTTTATTTAAGCCAGATTGCTCTTTTTAGTTACTTCATCTTTCCAGCATTCTGTCCTGCTTCCTTTTTGGATTCAGTTTCCAATTGAGTGCTTTTGTGTCTCCCAGGAAGTTCTAGTGTTATTTGATTTTAGAAATTTCCAAAATAAAACAAAAAAAAATGGAAATACTTTTTCAGTGTAGTAGAGGGGAACAAATAATGGACAGCATTATGATTAACTTTGCTTCAGCAAACATTTCGAAGGCTGAGGCTGGCACAACAGACTTTCACACTGTGTTGCTTTTGTCTGGCTTCAATGTCGTGCAAAAAGCAGCTTTATGATGCATTTTTACGGCACCTGTACGCTGAGTGCTTAGCCGTATTTTCACCCTTGCAGAGGTCGTTAAGCCACCAAATTGAAGAAAAATAAAATTAACAGCCCCAGCACAGTGTGCAGTGAACTTTGACCCCACCCCCACCCCCCATGCCAGTGCACGCTTGAGTACGTGAGTGTGTGTGCAAGTGCGTGCGACAGCATGAGGGGTTAAGCAAAGAATGCATGAGCCTGCTGCTATACCTCGCATAATTGGACCATTTGTTGCAAGGTCACACAGAGCAGTAGCAACAACCCCACCCCCTAGAAAAAAAAAAACCTTGAAAAAGGGAACCTGGCAAAAAGGCTTTTTTTTTAAAAATGCTGTGTTCATATTCTGCTTTAAAGAGGAATGAAGAAAAATGGGGGGGGGGGGGGTTGTGTTTGTGAATTAAGACAAAATCTTTACTGTGAAGAATAGCAAAACAACCACTAAATTCAGTGTTTAAAATGTATTGTAGTCACTTTTATTTTTATATTCAGTGCTTTTGTTCATGCAGACATATTAGTAACAGAATTAATGTAAAATAATTTGTGTAATTTGCTCTGCATTATTTAATTCTCTGTGATTTATATCTTGCAGTGGCAATGTTTTCCCCTCCTCTGGCTATTAATTCCACTGCCAGTTGAAGTTTACTGCCAAATTGCACTTGAAACAAAGAGATATGTAATGCACAATGAAAAACGCCATTGACAGGTTAATGAAACGAGCAGCAATAGGCACGATGTTATCACCCTTTAAGCAAAAGCTCTTCGAGCACAAACGGTGCAGCAACACATGTAGACAGACAACATAATACTCACGGGCATGTTTACGTATGCAAAATAATGACACATTCTAATGTTAGGGGTCTGAGCGGCTGGAATTGATTCATGGCATTTCAATGGAGAAAGGTGTTTTGTATTTTGGATATCTTGATGTATTTCTTGATCACTTGACATTTTGGGTCATCCAGGAATTTGACCTCAACTGAAGAAAACAGGCATGAATAATGCAGCAGGGTGGCCCCAACAAGAGGAAGTTGGAGCTGCAGGGAGGATGAACGTGACCCTCGTTGACTTTATGGTATGTGCAAATACAAAGCGTGACCTCAGCTGAGTTGTTATGTTCTTAAACAAGCTTCTTTGCCGTAAATGTACAAAAGGGAGCTTGAACCCCAAACAACAGGAAGCGAGAGAGAGAGAGAGAGAGAGAGAGAGAGAGAGAGAGAGAGAGAGAGAGAGAGAGAGAGAGAGAGAGAGAGAGAGAGAGAGAGAGAGAGAGAGAGAGAGAGAGAGAGAGAGAGAGAGAGAGAGAGAGAGAGAGAGAGAGAGAGAGAGAGAGAGAGAGAGAGAGAGAGAGAGAGAGAGAGAAATAATAAAGATTTAGGGAAACACAAAGAAGTTTTAATATTCCATGAGTGGTTAGGATATTCTAAGAAAAAAAATATGCTGCGGAAATTAAGTTGTATTTTTTCAGAGTAGAAAAGTCGAAACAGATTGAGAAATAGTCGTAATTTCTATTCATGAATGTCAACATTTCCACATCAGCTTCTCTTTGTATTGGTACAATAATAATAATCATAACTAACATTACAGCTCCAGTTTTCAGTGAGCGACAACTTTTTTCCTCTTAATAGTCAAACACACACATACACACGCACGCACGCACACGCACACACACGATCACCTCATGGGACATAAATATTTCAGAGTTGTTAGTTCCAGTCTGCCGGCTTCCGACAAGCTCCCAGCTGAGCAACAAACACCTTCCGGACTACTATGTTATAAGATTCACAACTTGTTAAGACTAAATACTTGAAACTGATCTGACTCCTCTGTTAAATCTGCAGATACATGTTTGGACCTTGTCATTCATCCTCCCAAAATATCAACATGAAGCTCCCTGGAGCGGTTTTCACTCAAAATGCACACCAGTATTTATTTTTCTATTGCAATATGTTATAATACAGTTACATAAAACGTGAAATATGATGCTAATTTGGTAAAATTGAGTCGTAGAGGACACATAATAAAAAATGTTGTCTATTATAGTTGTGTAGAACATATGATGTAGAAATTGTGCAGGCCTGTAGAGTAAATGCATCTAAAGGGTCGCCTAAGTTTTGGATGCCCATTAAAACATATCACACAAAAGGTTACACAGTTGATGGTGACAAACACTCAAGATGTGAAGACTTTTGATTTGTTTGTTGCCACATTTCATTTAATCCGGCATCAAGGTCTGACAAATATTAGGAAATAATCCATTCATCAATTAGGCTTGCGAGAACAATCCATCAAGAAATATAAGAGGGCGGACGAGTTTGAAGAAAGGGAAGACAGTTCCTGTGACAGGACCATTTGTCAGAGTCATTAAAGTGTCCAAAATTCAATGGAAGCATCTCTGGTCTCTTAGGTTTTTGCTCGGCATTACATTCCGCACATTGAAATTCGGCGCAGTCACTCCTTTTTTTCTGAATTAGTGAATGCTCCTCATTTCTCCCGAGGATACCGAAGAGACAGGGCTTGTCAAATATGACACGAGAAACAAAAGTAAAAAAAAAAAAATTGCAGGACTTTGGGCTCTCAGCGAGGCAATTTTGGAAATGGCACAAGTGAGGAAACAGAATAACCTCAGCTCGTGTTATGACTCGTCATTGACTTTAGAAGAAAAAGAATATTCGGATTCTTGCGAATTATTACGTATTCTAAAGCTCTCTTTCCCACCCTTGAAAGTCACATAGCCCCTTCATCACCACAGACTTGATGTACCCCCTCATATGTGCATGGTTTTTGACATTATACTTTATACTAATATTTATATTTCAATAAATAAAAAAACTCAAATCATCTTTCCCCATTGAAATAAATGATAATACCATTAATCTGTTCCAGCCATCAAAAAAAAGAAAACTGAAAATGTTCTTACTTTTAATAGGAAAAAGAAAAGCACTCCACGTTATGGTACTTAAGAGATAAACATAGCAACAATACAATTAAAAATGTTAAATAATTAATTTTTCATCACTTTGTGCATTAATTCAATGGGCCTCCTAGTGTATGCGCTTTAGCCTCAAGGTTTGCAATATAATACAGACAGAGAGAATATGCGAAGATTTGCTGGAATAATACAAAAAAAACATTGCATTAATCTGAAACTGCCCCTTTAAAAGAGGTTAAGAATTTTGTGAGTTTTGGAAACGAGGGTGAAAATTGTACCATTATTCCTGATTGTTGTTATTTTGACAAAAGTGCATCAGAGACATGTTAAAGACATTTTGGTGCCCAAGAGATTTGGTTAACTGAGGGGAGGAGCTTCATCCAATCAGGCCAGAGCCATAACGAGAAAAGTGTGCCCTGCCACCATTTTGTAGCATTTGTTGGGGAGTTTTAAAGCTTTTTGCAGGAATCTCACTCGCATGCAGATTGTCAGTATTCATCCCATCATAGAGGCCACCATTACTAAAGACTTCACTCCATTATTTTTCAAATGGATGAAAATATACCGCGCTGGCAGATTTCATCTGTTTCCCCACAGCTTACATTTTGAAAGGGGATTCTCACAAGTGACAAACTCGACACGCTCACAGATTCTTGAGACGTAACTCTCATGATTGCAAAGAAAAAAAAAACGAGCACTCCCTCAAACCCGTGGTGATAACGTTTCGTGATTACCAATTACACCCAGCCTGCGTTGGAGTGCAGCACCGCACTTGATCCTCATTATTACTCCATTATCATTGTGGCTGTGGCTGGTGGCATATTGATTATTTTTCTTTTTGCATGTCATTTTGTAAAAGTCATTCTATAATGGGGCACTTTGATTCCTGTGGGACGCTGGGAAGAGCAATGTGCACCCCTCCTCATCCACAAACTTGTCAAAATCATGCGGACACACTTTTTCCACTAATCGTCAATCATTTGCCGGGTTCATCAATAGAAATATTATTTAAAGCCTTCCGAAGAACGGCAATATTAGATTCATATTAAATTACAGTCATGAGGCTACAGTGGAAATCCTGTCACAAACAGTGAAAAAACACAACACTCACCAGTATAATTGCCTTTATTTATACTTTTGAAGATCATTTATGATATTTTTAGGTTATTCCATAGACCTAATATACATGTCTATTTTAGGTTATTCCATAGACCTAATATAGACGTCTATTTTAGGTTATTCCATAGACCTAATATTGACGCCTATATCAGGTTGCAGAAATAACCAAACGTCACATGTACGGATCAATGGTTGTTAAAAACAAAGCCATACAACTTCTGTACATTATTTATACAACTTACAGCTGGTTGAGAGTTTATATGTTTAAATATAATCATATTTGATGGATTTGATTTCTATATTTGGTTATTTCAAAGACCTAATATAGACGTCTAAATTAGGTCTACACATAGACGAGGTCTGATAGACGTCTATGGCTCGGTGGGTAAATATACATTTCCCAAACACAATCAACTTGAATGAAGTCTTTTGTTCACATTAAAAAGAAGCTAATGCTCTTCATTGCCCCCTGCAATATTGTTTTGCACTAGACTAAACCAAGTCTTGCAGCCTGCACAACGGAGACAAAGTTGCCGTGATTATGTGGGCAGTTGGTATACGCACACGGCACACTGTGTGAAAAAAAGTCGTAAGAAGCAGCAATATGTGTCTCTGCGGTGTTCCCGCGGGGTGGAATGTGGTCGTAAGTAGACTTGTGCTGACAGACGAACGGCGGGGCAGCTTGCAGAGAAGCCGCGATTTGCTGAGTGCGCTACAAATTGGCAAGAGAATGCGCGTTAAAATTCAACCACCGACTGCTGGAGGGTGGGAGAATGTATTTACATGAGCATCGCGGGTGAGCACATTTGAATGAAAAATAGATATATTTTTACTGATTTTTTGCCTCTTTGCTGCAACATGAATACTTAATTATAGTGAATTTTATTTATCTGGACTTTTTTTATTAGCTGTTCAGGGACAGACTTTGTTTGTGGTTTGAAAAGCGCTTTATTTTTATTGCCGCGTGGTAATCCAAAATTTACTGTTTTGAAATATAGGGCAACTATCTTGAGAGATCAGGCCAGTGTGCTGTGATACATTAGTGTTCCGTTAGAAATCATCCGGTGTGCCACCTGAAATACACCAAAATCATTCATTATGACCCCAAATTATTTTTGAATGAAAAAATTTATTTGTGTAGTTTTTTTGTGTGTGTAGTGTTCTGTGAGAAATCATCCTGTGTACCACCTGAAATAAACCAATTCTTTATGACCCCCAAATTATTTGCGAATGAAAAATGTGTTTTTTTGTGTAATTGCCAACCATCAATAGAAGCAGGCAAAAATGCTCTTCCACTAGCTAACAAAAGGTGAACATGAATACACTTTGTGTTTTTCAATGTAGTGTTTTACAAAGTGCTGTGCCATGACATTTTTTTCCTTTCTTTTTTCCCTAATGTTGTTAGATTCTGAAGTTTATTTGACATGATTCATAAATATTCGACTCGATTGACATCCAATAATGTAAAAATTGCATTTGATACCGCTAAAGACATTAATGGTTAAATGACCATGTGACAATGTGACGCAGCGAACGGCAAGCCGACGAGACTCCAACTCCCAGCATGCCCCGAGGCTGGCGTGTGTTTTGCATGCGGCGGACTGAAAACCCACACGAGTCTTCTTTAGGAGGCGGAGAGTCACAGTCGGAACGCCGGGAGAGCTGTATGTGTATCGGCTGGGCAGCAGGAGGAGCCTGCAACCGATCTGAGAGAGAGCGAGGAAAAGACGTCGAGAAGAAAAGAGAGCAAGGGGTCGGGGGGGAAAGAAAACAAGGAGACCCATTTGCAAGAAAGACACGAATGCTGCACGGATGAAGATATTGGAGCGGCAACGGTCGAAAGGCTTCGGTGAAGTTTGCCGCTTGGAAAATGGACAGACGGGGTGTCGACTAGGGACAAAACACGGCGGAGAGAGACGTCGGCTGGAGGTGAGCGACCGTTTCAGGGTTAAAAACGGCTGTCGGTCGACGAGGAGGGAGGGAGGGGCGGGAGACCGTAACCTCACATCTGGCTTTGTTGAAGTTCTTACGATGGGTATCGAACATCTGCACCCGATGTTATTTTTTGATTGTCCGCAATATGTAGGTTGCTCCTCCCAAAGCGATGTGTAAAAATGTGGATGCGAAGGGGTGAGGTTTGCTTTGAATGTACAAAAGACTTTGGTCCACATCTGACCATTGACGGTAGAACGGTAGAAAACGTAAGGCCCGTGGGCTGTATGTGGCCTGGAAGAGCATTTGAGCCACCATGCAATTCTAGATTACCATAAACATCTAGAACATGTAATTGTTGCACTTTCAAAGAATTTTCAGGCTAGTGCAGGGTGTCTAAAGGCCCCAAAAATTATAACATTTGTTTTTGTGCACACAATGCCTGAATTATGGTTAAATGCCTTTTTCCTCTTAAAATGCACAAATAATTAAATAAATAAATACAAGTGTCATACACGAAAAATTGAACAAAATCTTCAACATGAAAAATTAAACAACACTTTCAGGAGTATTAAACCTTTTATCATGGAATGCAGAATCAAATTCAGACATGTCAAGTAACAATTTTGGCAGATTGCTACTAGTAAATATGTTGCATCAAACATTTTATTGGAATTTTTCAGGGTAATGCATTTTGCCCATGGGTTACTTAACATAGAAAATACACAAAAGTGTTGTTCCGGTTTAAAAATGCATACTATGTGTTTTATTTTCTATAAAATTTAAAAAGTATAGTTTTACCATTCAGCATTTTGGCATAGGAGAATGAGCAGAACACATTATGGCAATTGTAAGTAAGTATGTCATTGCAAATTTCTATAATCCTTCTGAAATTTCTATTGTGAAAGGGAGAATTTACCCAGTTAAGCCAAAATAATATCAATTCTTTCTACAAAGAGGTTAAATTGAGCATGCTAGATGGTGCAGCTCCACTGAAATAAAACATTTCTTGTTATTAGGCAGAATAACCAGTAAGACAATCTCATCCCTACAAAAGCACATGTGTGTGTGTGTGTGTGTAGGGGGGGGGGGGGGGGTTAAGTACACAAACAGGTTTTTCCCATTTCAGACTCAGCAGCTGAGTGCGGATGTGAGCTGTTTGGGATTTAAAGGCGCATAGGAAGGAAGGAAGGCGGGGGGGGGGGGGGGGTACAGTCGACGTGGACGAGAGAAACTGCAAGGGGCGCTTGCCAAGAATTCAGCTTGTTGTGAGCCAGGCGTGGATGTTTGCAGTGGAACAGGGTGGAGGTGGGCTGGGGGCAGTAAAGACACTAACAGCAAGCATCACACTTAGTCATGTTTAAACTGCTGTGTTGTCTTGTGGTCATACAACACGTTGGAATCAATGCATTGAACATACGGGTCACATGTCCAACTTGTTTCCTTTGGCGTACACTGCTACATACATATGTTGGCGTAGACTGCTACATACATATGTTGCCTTCTCTAGCTTGCTTGATAGGACTCTCGTCCAAAGCCAATATTGACCTGTAGGGTTTTGTGAAAATGAGACTTTGGATCTTCTGTTGCATGTGTATTTGAGTCCGTTTGTTTGTGCTGATTGACAAGGAGCACAGTTGTGAGGTTTTATGATCAACGAACTGGTTTTGGATCATGTTTGACAATTGAATGATGATACACGCTGAAATGTTAGTTTCCCGTTTGCGCTCCGAGTAGTTGGCTGTCGCAGGCTTATTATGCGAATAATAATAAAAAACAACAATGCTGTACGACATTAACAAATCATATGCTTTTGTTTTGTTTTTCCAGAGACCACTGTACAAAATATGCCGCCAGCCCGGTCCATGTTAAAGTAATGGAAACACTACGTTTGGTGGCCACTGCCACGCATCTGTGGATATACGTGAGCGGCTCGCATGGCTAATCGTGTCGAGCCTGTCAGCCGATACGCTCAGGAGCGCCATGCGAAAGCGGCATGAGAATAACAACCAGGAGCGCTTTATTCACAGAGAAGAAAAACATTGGAAAAAGTTGGTGGAAAATCTTGATTTTTGGCCCCGCTTTTGATCTTCAGTGTTTCTTATTACTTTGACCCAGATACGTCTGCGAGGCACGAACATTTTAGCAGATCACATCTAAATTCAACCTACGTTTCTGTGAATAATAATAGAATGTGAATAATAATTCACTGCCTGACATAGTGAGGATGTGAGCGGCAGAAGGATGGGAGCTGTCTGAAGAACAGGAGGACTAGCTGGAACCAGCTTCAGCACAATGGCCCACACCAGTTTGCTGCAGGGGAAGCGCTTTTACTGCCGAGAATGGGTCTTTCACAAGATCCAGCATTGCCTCCAGGAGAAAAGCAGCACTCTGAGCGGGGTCACCGGCACCCCAAGTAAGCAGCCCTCCGGCGTAGGCGTGGCTAACCCGAGCAGCCTGATGTCCGGTACGGGACGCGGGAACTCCTGGGGGGTGCTGCTGGTCGGCGGACCCGGCAGTGGGAAAACAGCAGTGTGCACGGAGTTGCTGTGGCCTACGTCGACGCAGGGAGCCCAGCGAGGCCTGCACCAGCAGGCTCTTGCCTACCACTTCTGCCGGGCGGACGACTCGGACACGCTGTGCGTCGCCGGCTTCATCCGCGGCCTGGTGGCGCAGATCTGCCGCAGCAGCCTGGTGCCGGGATACGAGGAGAAGGTGCGCGACCCGGCCGTGCAAGGCGCACTGCAGCCTGGCGAGTGTGAGAGGAATCCCACCGAGGCGTTCAAGAGGTAAAAACATGAAAAATGATTCCATATAACCACCCCCATCAATTTTGTGATTGTGATTTAAAATGTACGTGTGCACGATGTTCTGCTGTCCGATGCTACATAATAGGGAAATGAATGAATTACTTTACCAATTAATATGAAAGATTAATATTTGTAGTTGTGAACTTACCAAACATTTTGACTTGCAGTCTTTTAAGCGTTCACTATACCAAACCAGTGTGGCATAAATCATAGATTAGACAAATTTAAGCACACGGTTTAACTCTCACTTCACTCCATTCCTTCTGCTCTGTGGGAACACCCAATACCTCAGAGACATCTCATGTGCTGCATCTCATTCTATTATGCTGCATCTTTGTCAGTTGAGCTCAGGGCCGCCTAGTTTGCTGTGGTGTGTGTCGTGCTGTCGATTAGACGGCGTGCGCGCGCGCCGCGCTGAACACTCACGTTTCTCGTCTAGTCATCTGCTGACGCTTGTTGCACTCTGAACATTTCACACGCAGACACGCACAGGGTGGAAAAAAAAAAGTAGGTCATGGCAAGGTAAATCATTTTTTAAACGCTCACCAGAGTCAACACCTTTCTTCCCCCCCTGCCCCCACCTGACACCCTTGTTCCCAGGGAAGCACTTGTCATCTGCTCATAATCATGAGGCCTCAGTTTACCCACGACTGTGACTCTAGTTTGACCTCCCACTAAACAAAAAGTGAGTTAGTGAGGGAGCTAAAATCCGTAGTTTGAACCCAAGCAGGATGCACTTCAGCCAACCTTTTTGTGTTGTTTTGCGCTTTACCCCTCAAGGACTAAAGGTATTTTTAATATAAAACAAAGGACGTGCTATAAATGACTGAAGACGTATAAGGTTAGTCCTCTTGTTGAATAATCCTACTTGGCGTATAAGGAATGTGCATTGCATGTTACAATACGCAAGTAGTGAAACTCCAATGGCAAACATCAGTGATGTAGAAAGTAGAAACTTTGCGAAACTAAGTTGTAAACAATGCCCTGTTTTTACCAGTCTACCATTTTAAGCATTCCCTGGCAACAAAACTTCCACTTTGAGAACCATTGAGGGTTTTTCAAGAAATGAATGAAATGCCATTTTCATTTGAACCCATCGACTTTGTCATGTGGTTTTCCGGAAATGAAAAATACATGAACTCTTTTTATAATGCCTTTCAGGCTTCAAAATGGCCTTTTTGTGGACATTGACAATTGTCTTGATTTGGAAATGAAATAAGTGTCACATTACAAGGCCCTTGCTCTTTATTGTTTTGACTACAACTACAGAGGGTCGTCGGTTTGTGACGGTCCCCACAAATGCCATTTCAAGGTCACAAAAGAGGTGTTGGTTGTCATAAGGCCGAAAAAAGCGTGCACTCATTTACTGCCCTACTTACTGTTTTGCTTGTTTTAAATGCATGGCTTAGAAGGTTTTTTCATACAAATGTGAACTATCACTCTGATTTACAATAGACAACGACATGTTCCAACGTACAAATTCTCCACAGTAAGATCAGAAGTCGGCCGGAAACCGAGGCTCGACTCAAAGCGCTTTATTGGATAATATCAGATGCAAGAACAAATTGGGATCATCGTACAATAATTATCTGATCATTCTCTCTGGATTTATATTGACTATCTGCTTTCAAGGTGCCAGAATTGTTGGCTCTATTTGATGAAAGAATAAAAAAAGAAATGGACGGGAATAAAACTTTTATCAGTGGTCCAGCGTGACAAGCCGAGGGAGAAAATTCACAAGGGGCTGCACATGTTTTGACTGCACACTTCCAAGGCTACTCAGTAAAAAGTTATACAGGTTGGATTTAGTTAAGGGTGTTGTTAAACAGGTTTTTTTGTTTTTTAAAGGAGTGTTTAGCCTTTACCGGTCGGTGCCCGTCCAGCTGTGATTCTCAGCCAGCGGGTGCATGCAAGAGGCCCTTGCCAAATTCTTTGGCCTAGTCAAAGGCAAACAAGTCGGTTTGTTGATAGTAATCGCCAGTCGTGTGTTAATGCAACGAAAGCGGTTCAGACACGGGTTGACGTCGGCGGCGTACAAGCCGATCGCTGCTTTTCCCACTGTGTGCGCCTGCGGGCAAGCCAGACTTGAGGCATTTTGAGCTCAGATTTGAACCGTTTGTTTGTCCAGTCCGTACACATTTGCAAAGTGCCTGCACATTTCTCTTGTAAATGTTGTATTCTAGCTATGCGTTTTGAACCAGGCACTCGCAAGAACACTCGCTCCAAAGAAGCCGGTGGTTTGATGGCTTGGCTAACATGCAGCTGATTCACAAGCCATCAAATACCCCAAAAATAAATGTAAAATTGTCATAATCATGTCATTTTAAGGATTCATTGACTCATTGAGTGATGACAATGGAGGAAATGCGGTAGATGTGACAGGGGAATTGCTATTTGAAGGCCTTTTTACTCATCACCTTGTATCCAAATGATAAGTTGGTTTAAATGAAAATGGAATCACATTGAGTCACATTGTGGAAAAACCCTACGGTTTAAAAATCAAATCAATCACTCGTTGACGGTAAATGCTCAAGTGCAAGGATACATCAAAAGGCTTAAATTGTACTTTTTGAAAGTCCTGCCTGTATTTTCCTTAACATTTTTACTACAGGCTAAATCTAAAATGGTGCCGTTTTTGATCCATTTTAATGTTTTTGCACGCAACACTGAGCCAATATTGATCATTGCTAATGCCAACTGATGAATGATGCTGTGAAATATCTGAAATGTGGCTTCTTTAAATCTGCCCCCTTTTTTGGAGTACCTTTCAAATGCAGTCTGACAGGGCTTCACATTGTTGTGCAGACGTTTGTTCAGCTGTTGTAGTGTTACGTTGCCACAAGACCTTTCTTGCTTTTGAAGTAGTGTATGACCTGATCACTTGAAGGAGTGAGAAGGGTGTCAAGAAAAATAAAACTGTCTTAGGAGAAAATTCCAATGAAAATATAATAAGAGGGATAAGATTTTAATTGATAGATGTTGTTAATGTTTACTGTTTGCATGACAATAGTGAAACCGACTGCTAAAGGTTTTTTGTGTAGGGGTTTTATGAGTATGTCGCCACCATGATTGTAAATAAGGAAGGATCGCAGCTTTGTGAGACACTACAATGAGCTCTGATGCTTGCGCTACATCAACAACAAGCATAGTAAACCCCTGCCTTGGGGGGGTTGTCAGGGAGTAAACTCACCTGTAACCTGAACGTTAGTCAGACATTAAGCAAATAAAGTCATTCTGGGTCTCCCGGAAAATCTCGAAGAGATTTCTACAGTGTGCAACATCGCTATTGGTATTGTACATTCCAAACAAAACAATTCCAAAACGATGATCTGTTTGTCACAATCAAGGTTGAAATTGCAATCCATTCCCAAATCATTCACTACGATGTTTTGACTGGATTTTGGCGGTCATAATAATCCTTCCAACAGCTGCTCGACCTGTAGGCCATCTAACATGCCTTTTTTTCCCCTTCGGGACAAAAGAATTGGCTTCAAACGGGGGGTAGGGGGAATTAACGCAGTCATGTGGGCCAAACGAATTCCAGCACTTTTGTTTTTTTGCTGATGGCACAAAAGTGTTTAGTTTAGTAGGTGGGACCTTTTCTGCCTCCATGGCTGGGCCCAGTTCAGCTTCTGCTGCAGTCCCCACAATAAACTGCCAGATGACTACATATTGAACCAAATGTTGTTGTTTTTTTACCTTTTACCGTCTGAGAAATAGATGCCGCAGTTAGAATTATGGCAACTACATCAAACACTATCAAGCTGCTTTGTTCTAAAGGAGCTGTTGATATTTTGTCAATTTACTGTAGCTCAGTAGTCTCTAAATAACATTTAACAGAACGGGGAACTTTTCAGCTCATGGTAGGGACTTTAGAGTGGCAAAAAGCCAGAAATGAGGAAAAAACATTTGACATGTTTCCTCTTGGGCAATTGTGGGGAAATTGGCCATGTCACATGTTTTATTGCACATTCTAAACAGAATTTAAAGCTGAGCACGTTTCGGTTTCAACTATACAAAAGCAGGCCAGATTTTTATGGCCAAGCGTGGGTGAATTGTGTATTTCTTTTCCACTGGTGTGTTGACTCCTTTGACTGGGCGGCGCTACTTTTTGAGGTTTAAAGTACGCTACCCATGCCTTTCATGTGGTGCAGGGCAGCAGAAAATCAGATGAAATTTAGGGCCTCATTTTAGCAAACAAGCAACATCAACAATAACAAAACAGGACTCCCACTTCCATCCATTGCTCCAATGGAGCAGAAATGGAGACGCGGCAGCAGAAACGGTGCAGTGATGACTCAGCAATCTGTGGCTAGCCTCTGTCTCAACATTACTTGTGGACATTATGTGAGTGTATAAAAATAAATAAAAATAAAGCTCATAAATGCAGTTTACAGATGATTTAAGTCTTAGGTCATATTGTATGGATGTAAATGTCAAACTAAGTTTTAAAAATGTAACAAAAAACTAAACGTAAAGGAGGTGAAATTGTTAGTTGTTAGTTTCATGCACACAGCCTAAGACTTCTAACAAGTCCATCCGATGACTGGCCCTCATGAAATCGTTGACCTGGACTAAAGCTAAAGATAATCCAGACTTGGCAGGAAACTTTACAGGCCACTCCAGTGAGTGCGTTGGGTTTGCCGAGATTCCCACACGCCACAGTGTCGACAGGGGAACGGGCGGAGGTGTGTGTGTGTAGGGGGGGTAGTGGAAGGGAGGGGATGAAATTTCAGATTCTGTTGGCAGCGTTGGATAGCTCATCAGGAATGTGCACCTCCCTTGGACTGGGAAGAGTTTGAGGGATTTGAAGTAGTTATCCGAGGCATGCGTGCTGGTTATAAAAGTAGCATGTGTCTGTGATTGAAAATCATTATTCGGTCTAATACATCGTATGACCGATAAATAAAGAGAGGAAGTATCAACTTTCTACTGGATGACTTTGTTAGTGTGTTGCATGCATCTACAGTTTGACCTACTTTTGTCAGTGGGATGCTAATTTGGGATGGACACCATTCCAGCTGCAGCCCTCGTCTCCACAGAAATAAAAACATAAACAATGCGTTCTTTCCCCATGTCTGAGCGATTGAAGACATCATGAGACTTTATCTCAGAAGATCATCAGACATTGAAAATAGATGTGATTTTCAGTTTTTATTTAGTAAGGAACAATCATAAGAAATCAAACTTAAACATGTTTCCTTCTTGGCCAAGGACGATACTTGGTCCAATCCGAGAATGCATGCGATCCTCCCGTAAAAATAAATAATGACAGAATCAGAGAAATGATTGACTTCCTCTGGATCATGTGAAGGATGTGTTGTGTGTATTCCAGCTCCCACCCTGACTACCTGGCTCCATAGCCTCTGTTTAGGGTCATCCTTGTAATTTTATGTTTTAGCAGCCCCCTTTCCAATGAGTTGTCTTGTTGCTTGATGCTGCCTTAACCTTGCAACTACTTTATTCGTTCACAACTGTTTGCGAGTGCAACATGACAGATGGTGAGTGAATTAAATGTCTTTCACACCATGTCTTCTGTACAGCATTTGGCGTCAGTTTAAACATCTGTCGAGTGGCTTTTGTTGCGCTTACTTTTTTTTTTTAAACAACTTCTGTACATTATTTAGACAACTTACTGCTGGTTCAGACTTTAAAATTTCAAAATAAGATCATATTGTCTTTTTGTCTGTCCCTCTTGTCTTTTGACTCTTTGACAGCCTAAAAGTAGTTGAATTTGCGCAAGAACACTGGCCTTTTGTCTGGCCCACTTGCTGTCACTGTGGATTTGATTGTCTCGCTGGGCAACACAGACACGGCTATTCACGTCCAGTCATCCCCGTGCATGAACATTCCTTTTGGCAACGCTCCCAGATGGCACTGCAGGTTCTCCGCAGGCTGCAGCCATCAGGAGAGATTAGCCGAGCAAGCCTGAGTAAGACCACAATAAAGCGGGGAAAATCGTCTTAATGGTGTTTGAGGAGATTTGCAAAATACATGCACCAAGGAGGTAGATGCTTCATTTAGACTCAAGGCTGTTTCCAGATCAATGTTTCTTAACCATGGATAAATGGATGGACGGACGGACGGACGGACGGATGAATGAATGAGTCACACAAAACATTAGCATCAAAGACACAGTTCTGAATGTATGTTTCTTCTCACAAAAAGCTTATTTTCTCTGCTTTTTATTCAGAAACTGATGTTTTGGGAGAATCTAACCTATGTTCTACTGCTGATGGCGTTGAAGCGTGTTCTTGCTCTGCAAGTAATGTCATATTCCAAACAGAGCGTGCCTCACCTTGGAAGGTGACCGATTTTATCCGTGGCCTGTGCACAGGGTTTAGTATTGATTCATTGATTTGTCAAATCTTGTTTTCAAAAGTGTAATTAACGAAGGCCCAAATTAAAATGTCACCAACATGAACTTCTCCAATCCTTTATCGCTGGCTATTGAGCTAGAATTTAATGAGTCTTTGAAAACAACATTTTGCCTGTCTTACGCCCACGGCGCTTAGACTGGAACAGAGGAGCTCAAAGAAGACTCCGCATAGCTCCAATGCATTTGTTGACCGCTCGGTTCACTTAGCATTCATGTGTGACATTAGCAGTGGAGCTTCCAGATTCCGTGTGTGGCTTGCAGCTTGCTGTTGCTGGAACGGTTAATGTAGCGTTGAAACCGACAACTTGTAATGTGACGTCTAATTCCCAATGTTGAACGTCACGTTTGCTTCATCGCGAGATGCCGTGCAGTTTGGTTTTAATTTACAATCCACATTCGGTACCGCTGTTGCAGCAAATCATATTCCATATTAATAAAAGCGTCTCAAGACATTAGCTCACAGGCCGGTACAAAAAGGCCAGATGAATTATAAATGCATCTGCCGTGAGCCGAAATAATGTGCAGTGGACTCAATAGATGTGTACTTAAACGCCTACTTAGGAAGTTCTGGCCTTCATATCAAAGCGATGTCATGCTTCACACAAAAAGTTGTTGCTTTAGTAACTTACCCGTAAAAGGTAGGCCAGACGTCCTCAAGGTTTCTGGATTCAGGGACTGCTGAAAGAGATGAAATAATTCATCTTATAATACTGATTCCAATTAAACATGCCTATCATGTGCACCTCTCAGTGCAGAGGGAAATTATAGTCATCAACTATCTTTCCCAAATGAAACGAATGGAAACAACGAATATTCCTGTCTAGCCCCAGCAATTTAATCTTTGTCCTGTTTTACTTCTGAGAACAATAGCAAGATATTTTACTTTCTAAAATCACATTGTAAAATAATTACAAAAATGAATAGAATGTATTAATCAGTGTCTGCATGACTAATTCATTGTAGTTTCTTCTGCTGTGTATATAATGCAACTCTACGGAGACAAACTAGAGTTTTATTTGCAGTAAGTGACTGAATTTTAGTCATTTAAAGCAGTGGTCCCCAACCTTTTTTGCGCCACGGACCGGTTACATGTCAGAAATATTTCCGCGGACCGGCATTTATATAAATAAATAATACATTTATATAAATAAATAAAGAATACATTTATAATAAATATATAAATACGATGAAATAAAATGATACGACTGACATAAAAACAAGTACAAATGACAAAAATAAAACTCACCATTACGTTGAATTAGTGGGAGCACTGAGTTTGTTTCTCAGAAATGAGCCGGTCCCATCTAGACGTAATCGGAGACAATGACACCCAAAGTGATTATGGTTTGTCTTTTATTGCAGGATGCTTGGTCTCCATGTGTTGAAGCAGTTTTGAATGCTTCATTGCCTGGTTAGTTAGTCTGTCGCCACATATTAGCTTTGCGGGCTCGACTGTGGAAACATGTCACGTGACCGGGACGAGTGTCTTGACCTGAATTAATTGATCGTCGATAATTTTTTTCTTTTTTTCTGTGCGGCTTGGCGGCCCGGTACCAAGTGACCCACGGACCGGTACCGGTCCGCGGCCCGGTGGTTGGGGACCACTGATTTAAAGAATGAATGGCTGAGTATTGGCATGTCTGGCTGTATGTGTTGCTTCACCGCTTGTTTTCACATTGCCCTGGTTTCAAGTGTAAACTCTCCACATTGATGCTATCTATTAGCTCATCTCTGACCTTTCCCATTGTGCTAGTGTTTGGCTAGCATATTTTGAGGCCAATTATGTGCCTTTGAAATACACTGTTTGTAATTCTCTAGATTTTGTGCAGTTTAACAGGAAACATCATTTGGAAGTGTCATTAAATGTCATATTTTGAATCCTCTTTTGTGAAGAATTGTTTGTTGTCTGCCAAAATGAGTTGCGTTCACTGCCATCATACAGCTTGTATCTCAAATTGTTGCTCACAAGTCAAAGCAAAAAGATTGTCCGAATGCCCCGTATCTCCATCAACACTGTTCATCTACTAAGACATTTCCCTCCATCTTGTTTCAGATGTGTGCTCTTGCCTCTCCTGAGCGCCAAGCCACCGTCACAGGCTCTCTTTCTGCTTGTGGACTCTGTGGATGAGGGCGGCCAACTGGGCGAGGCGGATCAGAGGTCGCCGCCGGGCTCCCCCAGGACCATCGCTGAACTCCTCGCCAACCATCACGAGTTCTTGCCGCCATGGCTTCTGCTCATCTGCTCTGCACGGAGACAGAATAAGGCCATTACTAAACTCTTCACAGGTAAAAAGAAAAAAATACACTCACACAACACTTGTTAGTCTTGCTACTTTACTTCATTTGCTGCCAAGTAGTATCTCGAGCATCTCATCGTGCCCGAATGACATCGGTGTGACCGGTGCGGCGCTTGCCCGATGTCCTATGACATCAGGCCGGCAGCCACCGTCCCATTAATCAACACGCAACTCTACCTTTCCAAAATCCTTCCAGCGCCCAGGTCATTTGGGTACAATGAAACTAAATTAACCCCACATTTTGGTATTGTTTTGCATATTTTATTTTGGTTCATGGCCCAAAGCTGGGCATTGTGAAAATGTGTTTGCAACAATACTATGTGCGTCCAAGGTGAGAATTTGCAATGTATTGTGTCAAGACGGAACAATAGGGTGACAAGCTGTTCAAAGTTGTACAAAGGGAGGAGACATCTTGTCTTTTGTCTTGCTTCGTTCTAGCTTGATTTGACACCGTGCTATGAGCATCCACTGGGGTTCTCGCTTTACAGCAGATTTCAGTTTCTTTAGTGGCACATATTTTTTACTTAGATGTTTTTTGAAAATTGTATATATACAGTACCGTATTTTCCACACTATAAGGCTCACCGGATTATAAGGCGCACCTTCAATGAATGGCCCATTTTAAAACTTTGTCCTTAAATAAGGCGCACCGGATTATAAGGCGCACCTTCAATGAATGGCCCATTTTAAAACTTGATCCATATATAAGATATACATATATATTTGGCCCGCGGGCCGGACTTTGGACACGCCTGCTGTAGCAGCTCAATATTGGTCCATATATAAGGTGCACCTGATTATAAGGCGCACTGTCGGCTTTTGAGAAAATTGGAGGTTTTTAGGTGCGCCTTATAGTGCGGAAAATACGGTAATTGGGTAACAGGTGGAGCAACACAACAAATCGGACAGAAAACCCGCCTTATAAAGGCCTTGACATGCAAACCTCAAATCACTTACATTTTCAATCTGTAACAAATATCTAACTAAATACTAGAATAATAATGTTGCTTCAACCAAACAGCTGTAAACGAGTGGTTTAGTTAATGTGGGACGGAGTGAATTTTTAAATGTCGTTGTGTTTGACTGGCTAGCATGGACGGACAGGCCTAAGGGTCATCTTGGAGGATTTGGTCGGTGTCCACTAATTCAATCAAGGGACTGCGATGCAAGCTTGTCATATAACATTCACCAAGACTTGGCAAAGCCTACTTTTTGTCTATCATCCAAAATGCCCCACCATCCTTCTATGAACAGAACTGGAGGGGTCCGCACTAGATTTAATTCTGGACACCGCTCAAAGAATGCCTACTCTCATTTTCCAATACTGGCTGTACAGATGGTTTTGGATTGGATTTTATATTTTTAATTTGGCATTTTGTGTGACACCTTCTGGTGTGTTTGAGTACCTGTGTCAACTATTTCAAGGGTAAGGGCCTTTAAACATGGCACCTACCGCAGACTTCAAGATCACCGCCTGTCTGTTGCCATTTTGGAGGCTTTTTCATCTTGGGAAAAATGTGATAAACAGCTGTTATCTTCCTCCTCCTCCTTTCTCGACCGCCTCCTTTCACGTTTCCTTTTTATAGTGGCTCTTTGAAGGCATCCCAGGCCTTCATCGAGCTCTGCTTCAAATTGCCCAGCAAATCGTTAGAAACATTCTCCGAGATGGACTCCTTTGGACTCTCACTCCTCACCACATGTGATTCCACCATTTTGAAAGGAACGAAGGCCATAGATTTTAATATCACCCTTCTTCCCCGCACCTGTTGCTATGTGAAGGTTTGCTTCCAGATGTGTTGCAGCACCTCATTTACAGTATTATCGTATTGAGTTTGTGCACTGGCACGGTTCCGCACAGCCTACAACGAATGGCCTTGGCTTTCCTCCTTTGTAGATGCTTTTAGCAGCACTTTTTGTTTTGTCTGGATTCAGTCTTCCGCTCTGTGTTGACTACAATAAAAGACTTTGCTTCTTGAAGACATGCACACAAACAAAATAGAATAGCCCCATTCAGTGTGGCCCGCCTCCATTCTTTTTTTCACAACAGAGTTGCGTTCCTATGACATGAACATAACACAATTTTGTACCCAAATCTGAACAACAAATATTTTCATAAAATATCACTACTCGGCCTTAAATGTGAAATATTAAAATAAAAGGCTAAACACCCCTACAGTACCTTGGCGTCTGTGGTTGGCTTGCACACTGAAACTCTTTCAAACTACATGTTGTAAATTGCGATGATCGTAACCCAAGCCCTCCCCCCCATCCACCCTCCTGGATGGAGCTAACTCCGAGGTCATCCATAATTGATTAAATGAACTAACCAACGTTTGAGTTGGGTTACATTTATGGCATATTATCCCCAAAAAAATGTTGGTCAAAATGGTCCCCATTTTAAATTCTCTAAAGCATTATCCTTTTAATGTCTTCTCCAGAAACTGTTTTAAAGAGGCCTATTATTGCCTGTTGCCGATGGTTTGGGGTTTCTGGATGAGCCTAGCATAAAACTCTTAGTCAGGGGACCATGACCGCAAGACTCCTTGTGAGGAGAAGAAGTGCAGTTGTCTCTTGGAGTCTGACACGTGCATTATTTGGAATTAACTTTTCCTGACAGACATGACCCCCCCCCCCCCCCCCTCACTCCCCTTGGGGAGCCCAACTCTCGATTCGTCTTCCCTTGCTCAACCTTTATTCCTTGTGTTCATATCTCACGCATTGGAATGCGCTCTGGGAACTTTTTAACACCTCTGAGACCAGAGCAGGAAGGAGGCTTTTCTGAGTCCGGCAGTAGAATGCCTCATTCGCATCCGCTCGGCTTGCAAACAACGATGCGTCTGTTTGTGACGATCAGGATGCGAATTTGGATCTCCCGGGCAGTAGCACGTTATGACCACTCATTTATGAGAACGCCCCAAAGTTCCCCCGTGTCGAGTTTGACATTTTCACACTGACAAAAAGCAGTATGTTGCAAATCTACGGACAACGCTGGTTTTCCAGTACCTCCCCCCCAACTGAGTGCAGTGCTACTGTACAGCCTTGGAAGGGGCAGCGGAGTGGAAACACTTAGGTGGCAATTTTGGTCAGGAGCTGAGTAGAGCGCAGGGCAATTTTATAAGGCCTCTGGGGCAGAAGACAGAGAAAAGAAGAGGGCGGAGACATGGAGTAGGGCTTGCAAATGAGACGGTTTTGTTTTCAATACGGATCCTTCAAACAGAGTGGGTGAGAGATTTTAAAAAGTGGCGGTGTCAAGACAATTAGTCTACTTGGGCTCCTCCCGTTTCTTTGAGTTGCCAAGACTTTAGATACCCTTTAGACACCCTTAGTCTTCAAGACTTTAGACACCTTTTAGTTGAAGTCAGGAACTTTACCTTGTCCTTTACCTTATACATTTTCTATATTTGACAAAAGCTCACTGGTATAATTTCTACAGAATGTATCTGATTCTATTAAAAATAGGACTTGAAACTCTTGATGTCTTCTCAGCTGCCTATGACGTATAAAGCTTTCAAGTACTGAAGAGATGGGTAGATAGAAAAGGAAACGCTATAAATTCAGTGAGGTTAATATCCCCAATCAGGACATCCATCATTTCTTTTGTTACGCCAATTTGATCCTTCTTCAAACTTTGAACTAGCCTCACATTCATGCTCTCATTAACCTTAACCCTAAGACCCCCCCAGTAATGAATCACAGTTGTAATTAACTCTCCGATATTCTAGGCTCAGGCTGCAGAAAGCTACTCGGTGTGTGGCCGCTACTCCTCACAGTTTAGGGCTGTTTGACCCAAAACTAATCTGGTGGTCTTCAACCACGTCATGTTTTACAGCTCTTTGGTCATCCCTGGGAGGAGCCATTATAAATTCCGATCTTTTGTGCAGTAGAAATTACATGTGACTCAGAGCTGGGTCTCTTCGCAGAGGAAGCTTACATAGCCCACCCTGGTAACAGCGTGAATCACAGCCTTCACCTCACAGCGGCCGCCGCCGTAAATGGCGCGTTCTTTTAGCCCAAGCTGCCAAGAGACACAACAGATTTACTGCAGACAATCACAAAGGAGAAGAGACTGTTAAAGCGCCGCTGTATCTCTCAAAGATGCCCTTTGTCATCAAGGCCCGCAGACGAATCGTAACGCAGAGCTGCCGCAAAAAGGTCAATGTCATTTTTAACATCTACCTGTATATAATATTTTTTTGTCAGCTGCCTCATTTGGAGGTTACCGCAAGAGCTTTTGGCATGCTGACAACACAAATAGTCATAAAGCAGTATGGATGTTTTACTTCTTCCCAACTGAAGGAATGCTCCCCCAAGTGAGGCAAAGATGCCTTTGAATTGTTCGTAAATCACTTGATCGATATGATTGAGACATACCAACGCAAAAGACTGACTGGAACTAAATAGATCGAGCACTTCATCAGGGGTGACACGTATTTGACGAATTAGGAGATGGGAAGATAATTACGCTGTGCTGTAAATTAATTGTTTAAAAGAAAATTCTTTTGGAAATAATCTTGTCAGGCAATGACTTTTCTATTTTCTAACATTTAAGGGGCACACAAACTGAATTTTAACATCCTAAGCATTTTTTTTAATCATGACAAACCTAGCAGATCGAGGAGGTAATACACTTTTAAACATACCCCACAACACATGATAATCATTTTGGATGCCATTGTAGGCACCTCAGATCATCCAGACATTTGCTCAGAATTGGAGCCAAATTATGCTAATTAATAAATTAAAAACAATTTAATGAGTTTGAACATTTTTTTTAACGTGCTATAATACACTTCCCAAAATGGCACCCTAGTAGTAAGCTGTATCCCACAAGCACATTTACATCCACTCAGGAAGAGTTTTTTTTCAGGCTGCAAATTGACGAGCACATGAGATGAGACCTTAATAAAGACCTTAATCCCGTCTGAATACAGTAATTTCACCAGCATGCAGTCTGACGGCTGTTTAAATTACAGGTCTATCTCCACCAACGCCACTGCAGTGACTTGGCAGACGAATCTGTGTGATGCCCTTTGGTATGTGGCATATCTCCCCCAAATACCTAGGTTGAGGGTTATCATGTTTCCAAGGCGCTGAAGCAGTTAGACAGAGGTAGACTTGTTGGATTATGCTTTAATTAACGGGTGTTATAATTGGGTCTTAATTAGACTTTAGTATGGAGAGGGAATTCCTGGCATATTCTGCTTGTTCTTGCTATCATTGCTTTTAAGTAGATCTTTCCTGCCAATGATAGCTCTGCTCTAAAGCAAAAAGCATTGCTGTTGATTTACATAGATGTTTTTTGTCTGGATATTTTGCCCGCGAAGCATCAAAAGGATTCCAGATCTTCCTGGCATCGGTTTGTTTGGATATAATGAATAAAATCCGATGTGCGTATTTGTTGTGCCGGTGATGTGGCGAAATACGGTCGGCGGAAAGTCATCAAGTGTATTGATGAACAAAAATGGAAAGAAATCTGGTCCAGCATTGAGTTGAAACACTTAGCAATCATAGCTTTTACACACAGTGGAATGACCATGTATGCACCCACGTGTGCACATTCTTGGAGTGCGACGGTGCACAGAAAAATATTGAACCTTTCAGTCCGCTCTGCACGGGACAGTACGCCCTAATGGACTGCCGGATTTAGGTACGTTCTTCATTTTACACAGATGCATATGTAGGCCATGAACGCGTATGGGCCGGCGCCTGTCCAAGTTGGTAAAAAACCCTCCCTCCGCGAGGTCACGTCCAATTGCTGTTGTGCTTGGGCCTGCACTGACGTTCTTGCGCTGCTTGTCGTAACTGTAGGCAGATCCGTGTAGCCACGATTGCCACTCATCATCGGTTACTTTGGACTTGCTTTGAAAAATCGCTTGTAAATGTTGGCAGTGACAAGTTGAGGTTTTATTTGCTTATTCTAAAAGTACGGCCGCTATTTTGGAGTTTATTTTTGTTTTGCACAATTTCTGCCCAAAATTTTGTGTTTAACTGGTCATGGCACAACCGACTCATTAATCGTTACAGACTGTTGTGTTTTATGAGAATACTGTCTTTATGTGGAGCAAGACTTATTGGCCTGGCAGGTTATTTGAGTACTTGTCAGCTGTGCTGTCGAAAGAAGTCGTGTGAGATACGGCGATAACTCTGCAATACGTTGGAGTGACCAGGTGCACTCGCCTTATAGATCAGTGTCTTGTTGCATCGTAACTAGCTTCTGTCACTCAAACGTCACAGGTCCAGCCACTGAACTCAATGTTGTACTTGGCGTAAACCCCCCGACACACACACACACACACACACACACACACACCTTCCCTTCTCAGACCTGTTCCGTTACATCACAGCAGGTTTGACTGGAAACGGGCTGGCAATTTAGTGGCGGGCATGTTTGAACATGAGCGTCGCCTCCAGCGCAGCATAATTGATTGAGTGGAACGATTTTGACGCTGCGGCGCTAAAAATGATTTTCTCCAACATTATCTTCAGAAACAGCCGTGGAGAGATAAACAGAGCGCTTAGCAAACAAAATAATATCGCTCTCAGATGAACTACCCACACTTGTCTGCAGCCCCTTGTGGTCCCTGGTCCCCATACTTGTGTCAGGGAGTTTGGCGCTCTGGTGTGCACTGGAGGGGCAAGCGGCGCAGCTGTTGAGCAGGCTTTGTCGCGCATGGCTTTGCCGGAGCATTTGAGGGCAGCCAGGCTTAGGTTTCTGTTTTCCTTGCTGATCTACCGACCTAAGACGTAGTCCCACAAAGAGGAACGCGGACGATTCCAGACGCTGCACCACGGACCCATGAGGTCATGCCACCAGTTTCTCCGACGCGCATATGCCCTCTGCCTCGTTTGAAAATCTGAAGGAAAAAAAAAAAATCTCCAATGCAAAACAGTCACTCCTTTGTAAGTGGGGGCTGTGTCTCCTGTGGCTGGTATCCAGTTCTGTAACAAGCAGCAGCTGGCCGAGAGGCCTTTTTACTCTGGCGCTGCATCTCTCACACTGATGAATGTGGCATTTGTTGCTTGTTTCGCTGCCACTATTGTTCGAAGCTAAAACCGACCACACAACCACTACAGTCGAAGCTTTGTTGACTGAACAAGATGAAGTTTTTGGAAGGCTTATTTAGCCAAGCTACAGATTGCATTCCTGGAAACAGTTTAACTGAGATTCAGTCGAAAATGCAGTCTTGACTGGCATCATCGAATACAGCAGGGTTTCCTGCCTAACAGTTTGTTTGAGTTAAACACTGTCACCTCGTCCAGAGTTTCCGCAGGTTCTGACATAAGAGGTTAGGAATAGTTTGCAAGGAACAAGGGTACCTCCACCACTTCCTATTTTGCATTTATGTTTTTCATTCAAATATTGATGGAAATTATGACTGTACTTTTGTGTTAGCGTACGTATATTATAGATGAGCGACCACAGCACTTTCCCACTTGAATGAACATTTGCGTAATCTCACTGCTGTAGGAATGGAACAAGGTAACCCAAAGACCACCGATCCACAGAAATCCTAATCTTAACTCTAGAACCAACCAAGAGATTGGTTTGCACCTGTTTTAACCGGCAGGTTTTATACACCTGTAAGAGTTACTTGGTTGGCGTATATAAACAAATTAATCAGGATAGTTTGTGATAAGCACATGCCATAAAAAAAAATTATTCAATGGCCTTCATTTGTGCAATGTCCATTTATGACCTTTCCAAAGTTTTTAAACCCGAACAAGACATCTTATGAGGAGGCGCACATTGCCAATTTGGGTATTGAGCTGAAGAAAAAAAAATGCAATCCCCAACCTTGTGAATTAAGGCAGGAGCAAAATCTCCGAAAAATAACATTCTGTCCGTTCGGTCTGTGATGGTTTCTATCCTTGCAAATTGTGCGTCAGCGACCACGGAATGTTTGCTGCATGATGTAGAAAGGCATTTTTATATTGGTTTGCTGAGGAGATATCGCAGCTTGCAGCACAGCGTAGCTGCATAGCAGACGGTGTGCTCACACGGGATCCCTCGGCAAATAAATCCAATTAAGATCTACTTCAAGGCAAAACATTACCTTTTCATCTGAGCCCTTTAATGGCCTCTTCCCCTTGGCTCAGCTTGTGTCTTTCCTAACTGGCGCAAACCCAGAATGTCTGTAGAAGGCGTCCAGAGAGTCTGACGTCGGAGTCTTACACTCGGACTAAGTTTCCATGTGATTGCGTGATCCTCAACAAAGTGCACCCACCATGAGTCCCACCTCACAGAACCTCAAAATCCTAAAATGCCTGAACAAAAGTGGACAGATTGCGATACTCTCAACTGTTTCTGATGAAAGATAAAAAGACTAATGCCAAGTAAATGATTTCTCAGTTGAGAAATCACAACATTGCAATCTGCAATTGTTTTTGGGTCATGCATCTTTCCGTATTTCTGCTATTGTGAGACGATTGCTTTGCAATTGGAGCAAAAAGTCATGCGGCTGAAGAAAATAAAGGGAGGCGGCGGCGAGAGGAGAAGATGAATGGTGCAATGCAGTAACGAATTGAAAGTGGGTTAGGGTCATTTGGTTTTTGTTGTTTTGTTTATTGTATAGAAGTGTACCAATGTAACATTACATTTAAGCATATACTCAAGCATAACTATCTTTTGAAATTCTGTCCGCAAGATGAGAAAGTCGTCGTGAATCCCGTGTCTTCAAGTTACACTACGTGCATGGGAACTGCTCCTCGTGTTTGCTATCTATCCTCCAGGTGTGGGTTCACTTGCCGCGAGGGAGTAAAATTCCACAAGCCCGCTGCTATCCCAACAGTAGTGTCAGTTTTAGCAGAATTTGGATGCCTGGTGCATCTTCCATCGGGGCTATATTACAAGTTAAAGGCAATCACACAAAAATATGGTAGACGTTCATTCAATAAACATTTGCAGGGGTCCTCGATGGTCCCACATAACCTCAAGTTGGTGGGAAATACTGATTAGTCATTTACACTAAATAATGTTATGACATTTTTATTTTTAGAATGCTTCTGGGCAGTGAGAAAGAAAGAAAGAGCAAACTGTTCACTTTTTTAGATCAAATGTATCCTTAATTTATATTTGAATATTTGTCCATGGCTCACCGTTTTTTACACAAAGATATGTGACAAAATCCCCCAATCGGTTCTTGTAGTCCCACTGGCCGTGAAAACCGTGGGAATCGTAAACAAATGCTCTCCGGCGTGCACAGATCACAGATGGCTTTAACGTGCAAGAAAGTGCATCTTGGAGAATGCCATCATGGAGCTCTTATCATCCTAAAGATGTTCATTAAGCCTGGTCTCACTCAGCAGAATGCTGCGATAGAACCGCGCAACACGCAATTAGCGAAGCGGTGGGGTATTTATCGCCCCCTCGCTCGTACGTCAGCTTCTCATAACCACAGCTCATGTCGTGCTCTTAACCTTTACGTCCATTGCGCTGGCAAATTTTAGGCTATTGAGTCAAATGACGTGTGTTCTTCAGCAGGGGATATGTATTTCTGCGCTTAGGTCTGTTCGTACTTCATTTGACTGTGTTGCTGTTGGCATGCTTTTTGTTTTGCCCAGAAAGACCCCTCACATTTTATGGCATTCTTGCGGTCATGCTTCCACTCAAGATGACATTTCAACCGTAACATATGCATGCGTTGATGTTAAAATAACCTCCACTGTAAGAGCATCCCGTGAATTTACTCGACTCGGCTTTGTTTTGCCTTCACTGCTCATTGCCTTAGTTCAAAGCTAACTGCTGCTTGATCGTCTCTCCTGCCAGCAGCCAGAGGGATGACACGCTCATTTCCTCCGAAAGGATGTGTTTTAGTCGGTTAGCCAGTGCCTTTAGGAAATTTCGAATTAGCTCAGCCTAATTATCTGAAAATTACAAAATCAATGGATCAGCACAGGGTATGATTTTAACGTTAGTCTTAAGATACCGTAACATATTGGTATATTAAGCTCATTGATTAATTGTCCCCCGCCTACTGCCCGATGACGGCTGGGATAGGCTCCAGCACGCCCGCGACCCCCGTGGGGACTAAGCGGTTCAGAGAATGGATGGGTGGAAGCTCATTGATTAATTAGACATACTGTATCCATCTATCCGTTTCCTGTAGTGCTTGTCCTCGTTGGGCTCACAGATTAGCTGGAGTGTATGCCATCTAATTTGGGGCAAAAGGCAGTTTACATCCTGGACTCGTTGTCAGTCACCAGACTTTGATACTTCCAGTCGTTTCCAAGGCCGTTGAGAGATCGGTCGCAAGTATTACGAATGAACATTTCAATACTAGTTCCTTTAATTGACATCCTATGCTATTTGGTTTCAAAGTAAACCACTCCACTAGATCGGTAATCAGTGGAGTTGTAGAGGTGAAACAAATTGGACGGATATACATCCCTGGTGCAGTGTTTCTTGACCTTAAAAAGGCTTTTGACAATCGTTTACCATGAAATTCTTCATACTACATACCGAATGGACTTCAATTTCTCACCAGAAGCAATTCAGTAGCTTAAATCATACTTATCCTCAATAAATCGACTGTAGAATCATCGGTCTCTGTCGGTGTGCGGCAAGGATTAATTCCTGGTCCCCTGTTATTCTCCCTGTACATAAATGATCTCCCCTAAATATGTAATAATGTGAATTTTCAAATGTATGCAGATGATGCAGTAGTTTACACTCATGCAAAGAGGGTTAAAAAGGTAGCTTCTGCTCTGAACCTCAGTCATGGAGCAAGTAAATGACTGGCTTTTTAAATCATGTTTACTTCTAAATTTAAAACAAAAAACAGTCTGTATTCTTTAGAGGAGAAGAATCATAACTTGTCCCAGCATTTAATTACCTTGGTGTGATACTTGATGCCATTTGTCATATTAAGACTTATCAATACTGTCATACTGGGACGAAATTGTTACATTCCTATGGCTGAGAAAATCCTGAGGTAACCTGCATATTTGTTGAAGACGCAGGGATTCAAGCTGGGGGAAAAAGTTTTCATGGTAAAATACAGTAAGTCTTTGTCATTTTTCAATTATCTTAGTATACTTTTTTTCTTCCACTCAGGATTCCGGAAAATCAGCCTGGACGACCTGCGCAAGGCCTACATCGTCAAGGATGTCCAACAGTACATCCTCCACCGCTTGGATCAGGAGGAGGCCTTGAGGCAGCATCTCACTAAGGAGACTGCAGAGATGCTCAACCAGCTCCACATCAAGAGCAGCGGGTGCTTCCTCTACCTGGAGCGAGTACTGGACGGTGTGGTGGAGAACTTCATTATGCTTCGCGAGATTCGCGACATTCCAGGCACGCTGAACGGCCTCTACCTGTGGCTCTGCCAGAGACTGTTTGTCAGGAAACAGTTTGCCAAAGTCCAGCCCATCCTCAACGTCATCCTGGCCACGTGCAGGCCGCTTACAGTCAAAGACCTGTACCACGCAGTCTGGACCAAAAACACCACGCTGACAATGGAAGAGTTTCAGAAAAAGATGGACATCCTCTCTAAATTGTTGGTTAATGGTTTTGGGAGCAGTAAAATCCTTTTCCACTACAGTTTTGCAGAGTGGCTTCTGGACGTGAAGCACTGTACGCAAAAATACTTATGCAATGCTGCAGAGGGACACCGGATGCTGGCTATGAGTTACACCTGCCGGGCGAAACAGCTCAAACCCCACGAAGTGCAGGAATTTGCACTTCACCTAGTGAACTCCAATTTGCAGATGGAGCCCTTCAATCTGGCTCTATGGATGGTCTGGAACGGTACACCTACCAAAGACTCTATGACCACCTCTATACCAAGGGAACAGGAGGTTTTGCAGCTTCTAGTCAAAGCTGGCGCTCACGTAAACAACGAAGACGACCACGCTTCATGTATTGTACAACAGGCCCTGGAGAGAGAGGACTCCATCCGAACTTTATTGGACAACGGAGCTTCTGTGAACCAGTGTGACTCTAGCGCTAGAACGCTGCTCTCCAACGCGGCGTACAGCGGCAACCTCGATGTTGTCACCTTGCTCATTTCCAGAGGGGCCAACATGGAGCTGGAGGACAACCATGGACAAACGGCGCTCACTCTAGCCGCCAGGCAGGGCCACACAAAAGTGGTCAACAGCCTCATTGGCTGCGAGGCTAACATTAACCACACAGATCACGACGGCTGGACGGCGCTGCGCTCGGCTGCATGGGGCGGACACTCGGAGGTGGTGTCCGCTTTGCTGTATGCCGGTGCCAAAGTGGACTGCACTGACGCTGACGGCAGAACAGCTTTGAGGGCAGCCGCTTGGGGCGGGCATGAGGACATAGTGCTGAACCTCCTCCAGCATGGGGCTGAAGTCAACAAGGCTGATAATGAAGGAAGAACGGCCCTCATCGCCGCTGCCTATATGGGACACAGGGAGATAGTGGAGCACCTCCTGGACCACGGAGCAGAAGTCAACCATGAGGACGTGGATGGTCGGACCGCCCTTTCGGTGGCAGCTCTCTGCATCCCTGCCAGCAAAGGCCACGCCTCTGTGGTGAGTCTTCTCATTGACAGGGGGGCAGAGGTAGACCACTGCGATAAAGACTGCATGACTCCTCTCCTGGTAGCCGGCTACGAAGGGCATGTAGATGTCGTTGATTTGCTTCTGGAAGGCGGTGCCGATGTAGACCACACAGACAACAACGGGCGCACCCCTCTCCTCGCGGCTGCATCCATGGGTCACGCATCAGTCGTCAACACGCTGCTGTTCTGGGGAGCGGCCGTGGACAGCATTGACAGCGAGGGCAGGACGGTGCTGAGCATTGCATCTGCTCAGGGCAATGTGGAGGTGGTAAGGACTCTGCTGGACAGAGGTCTGGATGAGAACCACCGAGACGATGCTGGCTGGACGCCGCTGCACATGGCATCCTTTGAAGGCCACCGGCTAGTGTGCGAAGCACTGATTGAGCAAGGCGCTCGATGCACAGAGGTGGACAATGATGGCAGGATACAGCTGATCCTGGCCGCACAGGAAGGACACTACGACTGCGTTCAAATCCTCCTAGACAACAAGTCGTGTATAGACCAGCGAGGCTACGACGGGAGGAACGCTCTCAGGGTGGCGGCGCTGGACGGTCACCGGGATGTCGTGGAGCTTCTGTTGAGCCACGGTGCCGACATTGACCACAAGGACGCCGACGGACGCCCAACCCTCTACATACTAGCGCTGGAAAACCAATTGGCAATGTCAGAGTATTTCTTGGAGAATGGCGCCAATGTGGAAGCGTGTGACACGGAGGGCAGGACAGCCCTCCACGTGTCCTGTTGGCAGGGCCACTTGGAAACGGTGCGGCTGCTCATCAACTACCACGCTGACGTCAATGCCTGTGACAATGAGAAGCGTTCCGCCCTGCAGTCAGCGGCCTGGCAAGGACACACCAAAGTTGTGCAGTTCCTGATAGAAAACGGCACACGAGTCGACCACACATGCAACCAGGGTGCAACGGCCTTGGGCATTGCCGCCCAGGAGGGTCATATTGACGTCGTTCAGATACTTCTTGAAAACGGTGCTGACCCAAACCACGCCGACCAATTTGGACGCACGGCAATGAGAGTGGCGGCCAAAGGTGGCCACTCCACCATTATCAAACTTCTAGAGAAGTACGGAGCCACATCATCAAACGGCAGTAATCCATCACCGGTGCACACCATGGATGATAAAATGACAGGTAAAATGCAGTCGCTCACCATCAAATCCAGCAGTTCCGGCAGCACCGGTGCAGGAGATCTGCAGTCAACGGGACGCGGTCTCACCAACGGGCCCGTTCATGCGTTCAGTTCACCATCTGATTCCCCTGACTCCACGGTTGACAGACAGAAATCATCACTATCCAACAATTCGCTCAAAAGCTCCAAGAACTCGTCCCTAAGGACCACGTCGTCCACAGCCACTGCGCAGACGGTTCCTATCGACAGCTTCCACAGCATGACCTTCACCGAACAAATCCAGCAACACTCCCTGCCCCGCAGCCGCAGTAGGCAGTCCATCGTCTCGCCGTCCTCCACCACAAAATCCTTTGGTCAGGTGTCGCCGTCCAACGACTTTGACTGGTCACTGCTGAAACCCGGACCCAAGTCGACAAAGGGAACCAAGATTGTAAATGGCACCGTGAACAGTAAAGGAGGGCCTGACAAGAAGAAATCTAAGAACGGCGGCTCTATGCAAGGCCAGGTACCCGAGTACGAGATGACCCAAATGGACAAGCGCCTCGCTCTCAACAAATCAATCACCAAGGACCTCCATTCCAAGGTGGTGATCAGCGGCTCAGCACAGCAAGACCAGCTTTTTATCCACAAACAAAGCTGCAGTGAGAAGAAACGCAATGGGATTATGACCAACCCCAACTACCACCTACAGGGCCACCAGGTCTACCTGGGGCGTGTGTCGGTTCCTTGCAACCCCCAGAACCGAGGCCATCACCGGGATGTCCTCGAGAGCTACCCTGTCAGAGATACTGAGCTAAGCCTTAAACAAGCTCTCAGACTGCAGATTGAAGGATCGGACCCCAGCTTCAACTACAAAAAGGAGACCCCTTTATAGTTGCCGTTGTCAAAAAGAGACAAACAGACGGCACATTCACAATTTAAGCCACAGCTGGATTGCATCCAATCAGACTTGCATGAAGAATGTTTTCTCTCTGGATTGTTTCCTCCTTGAGAAGCACGCAAATCCTTCCTGAATGCCGACGGTCACAAACGTGCCAAAGCAACTGCATTCAGAGAATCTCAAAATATTATAATTTGTAATTTTACAATTACATTTGGGGGTCAAAGGGGTGGTTTGGGTAATATCAGTTGCTGCCTCAAGGCTTTCCGTGGATTGATACTCAATGTGCCTACCTTCTGTTTCAGCCTTCTCCGTGCAAAACTATCATTATAATTTAACATAATGCTATTTAATGGAAAAAAGAAGTGTATGCACTTTGGAAAGAGACAAACGATAGACGTGCTTTTGTTTTATTTACTCTGGAAGCCCATCCTTGTTTTAGCCACAGTCTGTGATGATTCGTTTTCAGAGTTTCTCGTGTCTATAGAGTATAAACACCAGGATGTATCAATAGGCTGCCTTTCTCCAAAAATTCCTTTATGTTCCGTGTTAAAAATAGTCCTGGAGATTTAAGAGCATATTTATTATTTTGGAAAAAAGCCACTTTTTGTTGCTCTACCATGGTGCTGTTGCGTTCTGACAAATTGCCTGCAGCTATTTTTGGACTCATGTTGTGTTTTAAGTGTTTCATGACAAAAAGGATAGAAAAGGTTGGGGTTTTTTTCGTCCCCATGGGATTTTGTTTTTTTTTCCATTCAGTTGTGTGTTCATATATTTTTTTGCGAGTGCATAAGAATCCACGATGTTATTGTCCACATTAGTTTGGTGCTAAACTAAAAGCAGTTCTGTTGTGTGTGTGTGAGTAATGCTGTCAACGGGTCAAATGGGAGTGACACGGGAACGGCGTAAAAGAGTTTGGATTTTACTCTTGAAAGCCATAAATGGGAAAAAACTCTGTCAAAATGGGAAAGAACGAAAAAGAAACATCTATTTTTCAACAAGTCTGCAGTTACAGGCTGTCATATTTTTGCTTTATGGTATGCTGTTTTCGCCAAGGACTATAGTCATGGCGACCTATCGCATGTACAAACATCATCAGTCCGCTAAGAAGAAAAAAGGTTTGCAATCTTATCAGTTCAACAGTTCACTCAGTGCTTTGTCTGCCATCTTGGGTTGGCTGGAACTATGAATATCTCTCCGTATGTACATTCAATGTTCATTTACTTCCTGTATCATACAAAGTGGATTTTTTTCCCCATGTATATTAAAAATGCTTAATAAACATACTTGCTTTCCTGCTGGAAAAACAAAAACTTTGTCCACCTGGTCTTCTGGGAGGGAAAACAGATCTTTGGGTTCTATGCCACAAGCATCATTTACAAAATCAGTTTTAGTATATGATTTTAAGGCTAATGTTTTAAAATCAGTTTAAAATTCTATGAGTTAATGTAGTGCATTTCATGCCCAAGACAATTCAATGTCCTTCACTTGGTTCCAAAACAACAAAGGCAACATACTAATTTATTATATCAAATCAAAGCTTTGCTCAGTTATCTTAAACTTTGCTTTTTGTGTGACAATAATAATATCTTCTGGTGTATTTTCTATATCTAATGCGGATGGTCCCAAGATATGGAGTTATTCCCCTGAGGAGTTAATGTGTCCTTCACGTCGCACCATTTTCTCACTGATGTTCCACTTGCTGATTAGAGGGCGAGGTGAATCAGCCCCCTGCCACGCTGTCTCACAGCTGCGTTTGGGAGCACACACACACACACACACAAACTGATGCGTCATGCGGCACTTTTTGTTCCACCTTGGCTACCCGCTAAGAGTGGATTAAGCTCCAATGCTGCAGAATTCTGCTGCAAAATACTTAGCAACAGAGGTAGAACAAGGGGAAGTATACGTATATTATTATGTTTAAAGTTAAACTGATTCAATGCACATAAGTCTAAAAAAAAAAAAAGAGGCTAAATTGTACTTACTATTCAAAAGTGAAAATAATTTTTACATTGCCTACTGTGCTGGTATATTGTTTTAATGCAATGATGGTTTTTATCTAGACAACAATATCTGTGACATATTTACAGTAAAATTATATAACACACCTTCAATGAATGTAATTTTAGTCAATCAATTTTTTTATGACTAATAAAATTGTCGGTTAATTTGAAATGATGTAATTGTAATTAAAGGAGAAGTCAACGCCCAGATTTTCTTTGTAAAATCTGCAGCAAAACAGTGTTCTGATTAATGTTTTGTTCGTGGAATATCAATTGAAAAGGGAAAACTCACTTATTTTCAATATCTCGAAGGGTGGCCAGTTTGCCATTTGCTGTCCACTAACCAATCACAACTCACCAGTTTTCTGAAGCTGAGTCGTGATTGGTTGCCACCTGAGACCTGGCGTCGTTTTCAATGTCGTGTTTAAACATACAACAAATTGCAAATGAAAATTTCGTTTGGATTCTTCTGTAATGAATTGAACTGGAGCATAACATGAAGTGTTGCGGTGTCGCTGTCCCCCTGACTATGAAAGCCATTCAGTGTGAATTTTCAGCACTGTGTTTTCGCATTGTGGGCTATTAATGAGTAAACCATCTGGAAGTGATGTCATGTCTTTCTTCTTTTTGGTGCCAGTGGCCACATCTGCTTCTTCTCCCCCTGATATATACTTATTGCTTGTGTTGTTGTTCTGGATACCGACTGAATGAACAACACTGCATACCACGGCCGCACCATTCAAGTAGCACAAAACCTGGACACAGAAATTGATATTTGGAAAAGGTTTTTTTTTTTGGGCTTTTATCCACATGACATTTATTCCAAAAGTACAAACAGCCCTAGCAAGGGCTAACTAAGATTTTATTTCTGCTGAGATGATTTTGAATCAAACCAAAATAGCCAACTCCTTTTTTCAGTTTCAGACCTGGGTCCTTAAGACCTTTTTGTGTGTCTTCTTAATATGGACATGGCCACTCAGTAAATAAAGAAATATTTTCTTTCTTTATATCTGTCCAGGAGTGTTACATGAGAAATGGCTGAATCAAACCAAAAAATGGCAACAGTTCTTGGCATTGGTCCTTGAGACTTTTTCATTTGTTCTACAAATTTCATGTCAATTGGTAAAAATGTGGTTGCTGATAACACAACAACAAATCTGGGGCGCTTCTGACTGAGAGATGGCGAGTTCCACGCAAACGGTCTTACTTTCTCTTGAATTTTGTGCGTTGGTCCTTGAGACGTTTTCATGAAATGACTACCCAATTTCATCAGTCAAACTGATGTTGGAGGTTGATTTTTTTTTGTAGGTCGTACGCTGAGTAAAAAATGCTTTCTAAAGCCCAATTGGCTGAATTGCTGAAAAATTCCGAACATGGGTCTATTTTCTCTCCTGGCCTTGATTGTGATGGATCTCTCTATGCTTTCTGTCCTCCTTTGCATTCTTTCATTCATCACGTCTGTCGCTTTTCTGTCTTTGGTCCTTGTTCCTAATATTTTCTTTTTTATTCATGTTGCTCTCCTCGTGATTTTGTTGTTTATGCAGATGCCTTCTCTTCCTTCCTGTTTCTGCTGCTGCCGAGAGTTTATCTCAGGATAAAACCCCTCTCCCCCCCTCTCTCCCCCCCTCTCTCCCTCTTTCTTTCTTTCTTTCTGTCTTTCTGTCTTTCTGTCTTTCTGTCTTTCTGTCTTTCTTTCTTTCTTTCTTTCTTTCTTTCTTTCTTTCTTTCTTTCTTTCTTTCTTTCTTTCTTTCTTTCTTTCTTTCTTTCTTTCTTTCTTTCTTTCTTTGTCTGTCTGTCTGTCTGTCTGTCTGTCTGTCTGTCTGTCTGTCTGTCTGTCTGTCTGTCTGTTCTGTCTGTCTGTCTGTCTGTCTGTCTGTCTGTCTGTCTGTCTGTCTGTCTGTCTGTCTGTCTGTCTGTCTGTCTGTCTCTGTCTGTCTGTCTGTCTGTCTGTCTGTCTGTCTGTCTGTCTGTCTGTCTGTCTGTCTGTCTGTCTGTCTGTCTGTCTGTCTGTCTGTCTGTCTGTCTGTCTGTCTGTCTGTCTGTCTGTCTGTCTGTCTGTCTGTCTGTCTGTCTGTCTGTCTGTCTGTCTGTCTGTCTTTCTTTCTTTCTTTCTTTCTTTCTTTCTTTCTTTCTTTCTTTCTTTCTTTCTTTCTTTCTTTCTTTCTTTCTTTCTTTCTTTCTTTCTTTCTTTCTTTCTTTCTTTCTTTCTTTCTTTCTTTCTTTCTTTCTTTCTTTCTTTCTTTCTTTCTTTCTTTCTTTCTTTCTTTCTTCTTTTCTTTCTTTCTTCTTTTCTTTCTTTCTTCTTTTCTTTCTTTCTTTCTTCCTTCCTTCCTTCCTTCTTCCCTCACACACACAAACACACACACATGTGATCATTAAATCAAAGTGAAGGTGCCCGGGGACAGATGGAGAACAGTGAAGAAGAAGGAGGAGAAGAAAAGACACAGATCTTCTTTGATGCAGAAAGACAATTATCGACATGACATTTGAGGTGGATTACTTCGGGTTTACACTTGATTTTTCTTTTGACATAGTTGAGTTCAGGCCGGAGTGCTTCAGCCTCGATAACTTTTGCAGCTAAGGTTGATTAATTTTGACATAACATCTGGTTTTGATCATCATGTAAACAATGCCGGCATTCCATGTCGTCATGAGTCACAATAAGCACCAAAAAAAAATCCACAAATTAAAATAAAATTAAAAAAAACAGTCATGCACACAGTTGTATGTTATACTTGGTCACTCTATGAGTCATGACAGCCACCATATTTCAACATTAGAACAGGACTAGAAATAATCCACAAAACCGATCCATGGCACACTTAGTTGTATACCCAAAAGGTTTTGTGCATCTGCGTATAATTGCATGTTACGCTCAGAGAGAGCATCTATTCTTACCATTGCAGTGTGTGTGTGTGCGTGTGTGTGCGTATGTGCCTGTGTGTCTGTCTGGTCTCAATAAGAAAGGGATATTGGGCTTTTTTTATGACAAACCTAAAAAGCTCAACAACCTTTACAGGCAAACTTTGTGACCTTTCTAAAAACTTCTGATTGCACATGATTAACTCAGGGGCGGAGTACGTGGTGACCGATGGCAGACACTCTCTAAATGCCTCAATCAGTGCGTAAAGCCAGGAGAGTTTATCAAGTTTAACACCCGATATCGTTTGGGTCTGTTGTGTCAAAAGCAATTGTCACTTTCTACCAAGTATAGTATTTTACATCACACCATACACTGATGTCATCTAATTACCTGACCGCAGGATGCCGTGTCTTTCCGAGTTTTTCCAGTAGCGTCTGGAATGGAAAATGTGTTGTAATGGTTCAGTTTGAACACATGAAAGACCGGGTTGGGTTTCAAGATGAGTTGATTATTAGCATTCAACTTTGGGCTAGGTGTGTCTTTGAGTTGCCTTCTGAATGTGTGTCGTTACATTTCATTTACACAGCGTCGTTTAGATCAGTGGTCCCCAACCTTTTTTGCGCCACGGACCGGTTACATGTCAGAAATATTTTCGCGGACCGGCATTTATATGAATAAATAATACATTTATATAAATAAATAAATAATACATTTATAATGAATGTATAAATACGATGAAATAAAATGATACGACTGACATAAAAACAAGTACAAATGACAAAAATAAAACTCGCCATTACGTTGAATTAGTGGGAGCACCGAGTTTGTTTCTCAGAAACAAGCCGGTCCCATCTAGACGTAATCGGAGACAATGACACCCAAAGTGATTAAGGTTTGTCTTTTATTGCAGGATGCTTGGTCTCCATGTGTTGAAGCAGTTTTGAATACTTCATTGCCTGGTTAGTTAGCCTGTCGCCACATATTAGCTTTGTGGGCTCAACTGGGGGAAACATGTCACGTGACCGGGACGAGTGTCTTGACCTGAATTAATTGATCGTCGATAATTTTTTTCTTTTTTTCTGTGCGGCTTGGCGGTCCGGTACCGGTCCGCGCCCCGGTGGTTGGGGACCACTGGTTTAGATGACACCATTTGGAAATGGGTACTAGAAAAAAAAAACATCCAAAAACCTAATTTTGATTTGCAGTAAAAAAAAAAAAAAAAAAAGAAAATCATAAGAAGTGATCCTTGACATCTGGATTTTCACCTGTTTTATTCCCGCTTCTTTCCCCTGGGTGGGATTTTGTTGATGTGAACTTTAAGACTCCATTGTGATGAAGGGCTATATAAATAAATTTGCCTCTCTGGTTCTTCTATATCAAACAAATTTGTTTTAGGTTCATTTACCTGACATGTTTCGGCGGAATCTTCCGCCTTCATCAGAGTGTCACTGATGTGTTTGTGACGCGTCTTTATCAGCTGATCAGCTGATAAAGACGCGTCACAAACACATCAGTGACACTCTGATGAAGGCGGAAGATTCCGCCGAAACATGTCAGGTAAATGAACCTAAAACAAATTTGTTTGATATAGAAGAACCAGAGAAGTAATTGAAAAAGAAAAAACAAGATGAACCTAGTACAACAAATAAATTTGCCCTTTAAGTTAATTCCCACCAAAATCTCAAACAGAAAATTCCTGAAAATGTTCCAATCAATGGGAATGTTTTGACTGTATATCCAGAAATGAGTCATGTTCACATAAATAAATAAATGGATACATAAATGGATGGATAAATGGGATAAATAAATGGATAAACAAACAAACAAATAAATAAATACATACATAAAATCCATTTTAAACTAATACTTGTTCTTTGACTATAATCTTCCATTTAGCACAAGTATGTGTACTTCTACTGAAGTGCAATGTGCGAATACGTCTCTCTTCTGCTCTTTTGTTTGATTCGCGGCACCTTCCTCCATTGTGTCGCCCGGTGTGAGCTTGCCCACCAGTCGCAGCTCTTGGAGAATGTAGGTCAATGCGCTACAAAGAAGAAGGTTACAGCGTGTCCTTATTTAGACGGCCTGGTGTGACCCTCACAGGTCAACGCACATTAACCTCTTTTGTTTGTACAAATTTGTTTGAGACCATACCTTAAATAAAAGTTAATAATGTGGACAAGACAAGGTCATGCGCATCAACAATGAAATGGATTGTAGAATTGTGCGAGATGGAGACACTGGATAGATTGTATGAAGGGTAATCTGTTTGTTTGTTTTACTGTAAGCTAAAATATTTCCAGACCTTTCTGAATGCAGCTTGAAAGCAGTCAAGAAATAAAGAAAAGTGTAAGGAAATTTGATGCAGTTTAGACTAAAATTGTTGTTGGCGAAAAGCAAGTAGTTACTCGCCTAGAAAGCTGTGAATGTATTTTTCTTTGCCTTTTGACACGAATTTGTCATCCAGGAAGTTGGAAAGCAAGAGCCAGTATTTCATGTACGCTTTTCGACTAGCCACAAAGAGTAGAACGAGATGATGATTCTTATTTTAGCTGCTTTTATGTTCTACGACTCTTTCGGGTACCCTAAAAATGTGCGGCAACACCTCGTCAATGGCAGCCAACCAATGATGACAAACACCGAGTCATTGGAAGCGACAGCTCATTAAACCTCAACACTTCCCATTTGTTGCGTGGCTAAATACTTTGCTATCCCGAAGGAAATTCGTGGATTCTTGTAGCAAAATCTGGCCAACCGATAATCTTGGCTGAAAGAGTGATAGATATATATATATATATATATATATATATATATATATATATATATATATATATATATATATATATATATATATATATATATATATATATATATATATATATATATATATATTCATGTGATCATGCCAACTATATATATTTATATATAAGCATATTATTTTTTTGAAATTATGCTTGCTTGAACGTTACACATCTCTCTTGGACCAATTGGTTGATATGAAACCAATGCACCGTTAAGATTAAGTATGTATATAACCTTTGACGTGTCCTGCATAACACCGATAACCACGTAATTAGATAAGGCAATGAAATCATTTTCAAAATTGATTTTACTGACTTGCAGCAAAAAGCAGGACCTGCCAATTTAATTATTCCTCCAGCAATCAATAACCTCTTGGTTGCTGTCCAAATATGTTTCCTCACCCCCACTACACTACACACACAATGAATCGCTAGATTGGCCGGAATGGAAGATAATTCATCCTTTGTGTTCCCTACAGACTAATCTGAGGATTTATCAAGCTCCCTTTTGGGATCCAGGCTTAGGACAGCCGAATGAGTACAACTGAAGATGAGTCCAGAAAATAGTTTCTGTTGACCGCAAACCCATTGTACACCTTCGTCGAACACGCATTTTTGAAAACGCCTGAATTGTGTCATGAATGTTCCTGCATAGTTGATGGGAATTCATGTGATCATGCCAACTACAGTGATTGAACTTCTGGGCGTGTCACTTTCATTCATGTCCCTCATTAACAACAATGCTTGGTTCCCAGGTGCAGCCATCATGGACCGACGTCCTGGGCTAATGGTGTTCTCTGATCAATTACCGCTCAGCCAGGGCGCGGCGTCTATACATATTTCATGACGAGTGGCGGATGCTGCCTGAACCTCTCTCTCACCTTCTTACGCTGCCGTCGACCCCCACTAATTCAAGCCGCACCCAGGCCAACCCCCCCCCAAGTCAATGGCGTGGGCCCCACCCCCATTTTTCTACCTCCAAGGCGTGGATGAAAGGGAGGCTTGACTTGTCAGGCACATGAAGGTGGGGCTCACCCCAAGCTCTTTTTGCTTCCTCTTTGTCTCAATGTGAGATGTATGAAGCGGGTGTGGATTTACAATTACACTGAGAGGGCTGAATGCAACATAAAGTGATGTGTCAGTACATAAGAGAGCGTCCAACATCATGAGGGGCTTTAATGTGGACTCTCTCATTTTCAGAGAGCCGCTGACATTTTACACTTACAGGGATAATTCATTTCAAACTAAATTCATCTTAAATCATAAAATGTACGTATTACGTTCTGTCATTAAAAAAGAGAGGCGACACCATTCAGCATGTTCAAGTGATTTCAATCTCAGCAAACTAGAGATTTGTTCATTTTGGACAGATGAAGAATTTCAAACTGAATCCCCTTTAATTTGACTTGTGACTATGTGTCAATAAAAAAAAAAAGGCCTAATATCAGATTTTAAGTCATATTGTAGTGATATTTGTGGTCATAGTTAAGGTGAAATGTCAAAAAAAAAAAAGAAACTGAATTGTTTTACGTGAACCCTGTAGTGTAAACTTACCTAAATGTATCGGAAGCGGTGCTCTGCTCTCAAAAGGGCTTTGTGGTGTCACAGCGCAAAAGAAGTTGCCAATTAATTTGGTCATAAACAATCCCATTGCGTGCTAAACCACTGATTGTGTTTTTTAAATGTGAATCACTGTTGACAATGGCAACAAATAACACTTCAAATGCACTAAACAGCAAATGTAAGTCTGTCATCAGTGCAACAATAAAAGCTAAGTGGGAACGTGCAGACAAATGTCCAGCTGTTGACATTGAGAGTGTGTGTATGTGTGTGTGAGTGTGTGTGTCTGTGCTTGCGTGCATGTGTGTGTACAAGTTCCAGAGAAGGAATTGGTGGGAAAATCTTGGTTATACCCCATCCAGTCAAAAAGTGACAGCAGCTGTAGTGCTCAGCATTCGCCATGGATTACATACACCCTAAACGCACACCCGCAGCTGTTTTGTGCAGCTGTGTGAAAAAAAACAAAATGCGAGCGGTTGTGGCAGATAACGAGGCACGGCCGAGAGGCGGCGTTCCTTCCTTTACCGCCAAATTAAATCCTCTCGACCCTCGCTTGATGTCAGGAGCTTTTAGGGCAACGACTTGGCGCGCTTTAACACGACAAATGTGGCATCTCACCTCGCAGCGTGAGACGGCCTGCGGCATCTAATGAGCAACACATGCACTTCTCATCACCAAAATAATTCAAACAGCTTCAGGTTTCGATGCGGGAAATCATGGTCAGGGTTCATGGGGAGTTATTGTAATTAATTTATGACTTGAAATGTATTTATTTGTTATGAGTTGTGTTAGAACTTTTGTTGAGCACTTTGTTGTACTTGTGGTTGTTGAGAATTGAGTTACATTTTCAATTTCTCTTTTAGATTCATTTTAGATAGATCAAGAAAAACATCTGCAGGTTTATGGGTGTCACTTTTGAAATGCTGTGCGCCCTCTTCTTTCCCCAGAATTAATAAGCATGGAAAGGAATCCTGTTTTGAAGCAGCCAGCCCAAATGTTTGGTGAGTACCTTGCAATAAACAAGACCTTGGTCCATAAGGAAGACTGTCACATCTTTTCTATGTAACTTATGACTGATGACAATTTTTTCTCATGCAGTTATAAGTAAAAATTAGGTTACTTTTAATTTGGACATTTCAAGTTTGGGATAAAAAATTGTCTGTGATTGTCCTACCAGGTTCAAGGCCTGGAATTTCTCCTAAGTGGCCGCTTCAAACCAACATGTTAAGCGTCCTGGTTATTTTTCTCAAATGAGCAGAAACATGCAAGAATGGTTGTTTCAAAAGTTTGTAACGTGGCCAAAGGACTAATTGAGTAATCAACGTAGCCGATAATACCTAAAAGTGCCATATCAGGTGATGATTTGAAAACTAAAACGCTTGATTTCGTTGAGTAGTATATATAGTAGTAGTCTGTCGATGACGAGAGGTCAGACGAGGTGCGTTCTCCTCATCCATCACATAAGCGCTCATGTCAGTTCCTCATTATGGCGACACGCCGTTTTAGCCATACAACACAATTATCCTGCGTACACAAAAGGCTCGCCCGATTGACTGATAACAATGTCGCTTTTGTGTAATTGGTTACCCCCTTTTGACCTGCAATTAATATCACATTTGCCAAAAGATATGCAAGCGGTGCTACGAAGAGCACAACTGAAGCACCAGATGCTCATGAACATTAGCAACCGGTTGGCATTATCACGAGTCCTGTAATATTAATTTGATGAATAATTTTCCCCTACATGTGATTAGTTCACTTATAGTAAATAACAAAATAGACCAATGTATTTATACACAGACACTTTTACAATAAATAATGAACTATACATAAAATTAAAATCAAGATTGATGATTGTTATCATAGAATTTACCTAGAAATACAAATATGTTTGTAGACTAAGAAAAAAGAAACAAATATAAATGTCATGGGTTAAATGTAATTTAATCAACTAAATGAACATGTAAATAAACTAAAACAAATAAATAAAACATTTGTCAGTTTAGATTTTGGGGGTGATTGTAAGTCGATTTAGCATTAATTATTTTACTGTTAAAAAGTCACATAAATACAAATTAGTAAAACTTTTTAACATTTTCATTTATTGATTAAATAATTCAATATATTGCACAAAATTAAATGAACAATTTACTAATAAAAATATTAGTAAAAACAATTCTAATTTTAGTATTTTATTAAAAGGTTGGCACATGTATGATTATATTAATTAAAATAACAACTTGCACATAAATTATGAATTATAAAAAAAATAGATTTAATTTTTTTTAATTAAATGAAAAGCAATTTTATAGATTTTGCATCTTCCAAATAATTTCTAAAAACCCACGCCTCGTTAATACAGTCTGTGATCTCTCCTTGGGCTCCTCTTTTAAACTGTAACGCCACAAGGGGCTGACGTTCATAACCTGTGAAAGCATGCCCCCTGGTGGACATGTACCAATTTTGCTATACTACCGCCCAACAAGTGACAAAACGTGGACGTTCAGCAAATACTTTTTTAATCTCAGTGAATAGTGCAAAAAATATTCATGCGCTTACATAATGTGCCCCGCGACAATCGTGTAAAGTGAGGCTGGAGATGGTCTTCAAAGTTAGGCAAGAACAGGGCTGGTTCTAGGAATGCACGTAAGAGGGGGCAGTCAGAAATGTAAAGGGGGCATGTTCTTTTTTTTTTTTTACACATTTTTAACACCGTTAGTGTTTTCTTCACGGCAGTTGCTAGCTATGTGTCCAGATCTCAACCTGGAGAAGTGGATTGCACTCTGTCAGGTTTTACACTAAAACCTGTCCAGCTTGGGTGTCCCACCTGAAGATTAAAGCTTCTTCTGGTATTGCTCTTAGGGTCACTGAGGCACGCAAACCTCCTGACCACAATAAAGTGGCAATCTCTCAGGGGGGGTGGGGGTGGGTGACATATAATATGAATGTTATATTAACTATTATTTGAGTTGTCGTTAATCATTAGTTATATCATGGGTCATTACGACGAGTTTAATGGACTGTCCGTGTGACGTCACAGATCAACCAGCCAATCAGGAGGTGGGGATGAGGGCGGGTGTGGCACTTTTCACTTTCAGTTCAGCTTTGGCCATGCTATTTCCCTAATGAAGTGGCCTGTGATTCAGTACACCTGAAAATTGTGGTGTACCTAATGGAGTGTCCGAATGACATTACAGATCAAACAGCCAATCAGGAGGTGGGGGTGAGAGTGGGATTTCACTTTCTCTTAAGCTTTTTCCCTCATGAAGTAGCCTGTGATTAGGTACACCTCATGGACACTTCAATAGGTACACTACACGAGGTAAAAAATAAATAAATGAATAAAAAGTGTAGCGAACAATTTTTGAAGAAATCTTTTGAGTGAACCGAATACATAAGTTTGCCCCTCCCCCAAGTTGGCAGAGCAAACCAATGGATCGCGCCCACTACCTAGGGGGCGTGATGAAACCCAGTAGTGTAGGTGTGGCTGATTGTTGATAGTTGAGGTTCCACTGAGACTCGGACTCAGGTCACTGGGATGGGAGTTCAGAGCACTAACCACTACAGTATGGAAACCACACCACTAATCCATGGAAGTTACTACCTATATGGTTTTATAGAGCATGCCAAAATGACAAACTCAAGTCACTGGGGTGAGCGACCAGAGCACTAACCACTACACTATGGAACGCACACCACCTAACCGTGGAAGTTACGTATATGGTTTTATAGAGCAGCTCACAAGCCAGATAGGAATAATATAGATAGGAATAGGTAAATGCCAAAATAGTTGAGGTTTCACTGAGACTCGAACTCAGGTCACTGGGGTGAGAGTCCAGAGCACTAACCACTACAGGTTGGAACCCAGACCACTAATTCATGGAAGTTAAGTATATGGTTTTATGGAACAGCTCACAAGCAGTATAGATAGGAATAGGTAAATGCCAAAATAGCAGAGCCTCCACTGGGTAGGTCCAAACACACCTGATTTATCTGCACTAAAACAAGGGCAGAAAGTCACATTCATCATCATTTCAGGAGCCAGTGGCTGCATTTCATTTCTATTTCATTTCCTTTCCTTCAATAAAAAATGACAGCAAGTCGGGCGAGGAGTGAACAACCGGGACACCTCCTGTCCAAACGGGCTGTACAAAGGCCTTGAGCACAAAAGTGTGGACATCCAGGCATTTCAACAGGTGAACGTGGAAAAAGCAAAAGGGAGTCTGGGATCAGAACTGTCTTTGGATTTCTGCGAGGCTTTGTGTTTGTGTGTTTGTGTGTGTGTGTGCGTGCACGTGTGCGCGTGTGTGTGTTGTTCATGTGGTACTTTTCAAAGATTGAAAAAGTATTAGATGATAATTTATTCATTATGTTGTGGTTTTATTCTAATTTCATTTAGGAATTTTTATTGTACTATGTTTACATTTGTGTTACTTAAGAAATATTAAAATACCTCAAATTTTAATATCCAATATAGGAACCTTCCTGGGGAAGGGGAAAGACCAATACTTCTGACACTGGGGCTACAATTTAAAGTTGTGCTTTTGCGTTTGATCCCACAATGGCCAGCAGAGGACAGTAGAGTAACAGTAAACACGTTGACTTGCATGAAGTGAACTAGAGGTGCACAAACTTTGGGTGGGACAAACGGTGCATGTAAAGTTAGTTACTGAAAATACAATTAGCTTGTGAGAAATTTGTCGAAAGGTATCTGCCAAATTATCTCTTTTTTGTATCAAAAATGTTCATTGAAGTGTTCTGAAACAAAAAAAAACTATAAATTTGAAGATTTCAGCATCTTAGCACATTTTTCCGTTTCTGCCTCCCAGATGAGCGGCCTAATTCGAAAAAGGTCTCATACCTCTTCCCCTGGTTCGGCTCAACATCAAAGTGCAGCGCACGCTTCCACAGGAGATGACTTTTCCTTTCCCCTGGCCTGTGCTATTGCTTATGATCGATATTAAACAGATGCAACGCATAAATCACGTAGGAGGCGCGGCCCAAAAACCGCTTTCAAGTACCAACAAACTCTGAGGTCGGTAAGCAATCGTCTTCTCTATTTGCCAAGAGCGAGGAAGTCGGACGGCATCACACCAAACATTCTGTAAATAGATAGAGCCTTCTGCCCAACCAGCAAGCACTCAGTCCATTAATTTCACAATAGCAATCGGAAAAAGTCCAACAAGGTGCTTCCTGTGTGTGACAATTGCTGCTTTGGTTATTTCACTCTTAAACTGAGAAGATGTATGAAGCTTAAATGAAAAGCCAGGCCACAAAGCTCTTAGTGAGCGCCTCCCACTGGTGTTTAGTGGAGTTACAAATAGGACAGTTTAAAAATGTGCAAGTCTTATTATGTAATGGGAAGAATAAAGTAGAAAGCATTGGATAGAAAATGCACTCGACCCTTGTGAAGATTAACAATAATGGATGGATGCATTTGTTTATAACTGCTTTTAAATGTTGTACTCTTAATGTTGTACTCTGGATAATGTGTAATGTGCCCTATATGCTGAGCAAAAAAGTGTAATGACACCACCTGGTGGCCACAAATAGGGACTGATTTCACATAAATCCTGCATTACCTAGACACAATTGTTATGTTTGGTGACTCTACAATTTGTTAGCAAAATGCTCATATATGCATATGCTAAGTCCCACAAACGCTAGCAGGCTAATATCCTGATCTGATCCACGACTATGTAGAGTAAGAAGAGGTAGGCTACATTATGTACCAAATTTTCATCGTTCACTCTGTGATGAGAACATCACTGAGGTGAGTAAGAAGGAGTTACAATTAAGGCAGCTAGGATTGGCTGGTCTCATGCAATCGCACCAGAAACAGAAAAGAGAAAATATAACAATGAAAAAAACTACTTATTTTATGATAACAAATATCATTGTATATGAATGTTTAATATTACATGCTGAAGGTGTGTCCTGTGACAATATTTTAGGTTTTGTATAATGGATGCCAGCCTTAATTGTAAAAACACACTTCGTTAACCTAAATCCTGACTCCGTAATCTAATTACTAATTACTCTGTGTTTTGTTCACAATCTGAGACAAAAATTAAATCAGCGAAGCAGTGGCTTGGAGTTACAAAAACTCATAATCCGAGTCGCCTCTGGATCTTTCCTACTGATGTAGCAGTGACCATGCTGACCCATGGGTTTTTGAGGAAGCCGAGCTTTCACAATGTCTTAAGGCGTTCCAGCATTTTGATCAAGAACGCACTGGACGGAACTTCCGAGAGGAGGAAGCGGCATTTCCACAGGACATCTCTTTGGATTCCTTCAAGGTTGCGGCAGCGCGCTGAATTGTTTGACTCACGGAGATAAACTGCACCATCTATCTGATCTTCCTTGCACTGTTTGGTCACAAAACTCGGAACGGTGATCCTGAACATACTCGCCCCTTTCCTCACTGACTCTGTTTGCTTTCTTTTCCAGAGTCGCTATCTTTTGTTAGCGGTGGTGTTTTTTTTTTTTCAGCGTGGAGCTCTCACAGGGGAAATTTGTTGAGTTTGTATCTACAAACTGGTGTTTTTGCGAGGGCCGTCGCTTATCTGCAGCGCTCCTGAGGAACAGGGAGGAAACCGTGCCGTTTCATGTGTAGTAGTCATGCGGGGAGGGGTCAAAGGTCAGAAGTTAACAGAGGATGACGTGAACAACCGTCATGAACAGTATATGAGATGCATCACATAAACACTGAGTGCTGTTTTTATGTAATACATTTGGCATTAGGTGATAGTTAGCAGGTGTGTTGCCATGCCATAATCTAGGCTTCGGTAACTAAATATTGTTCAAATGTTTTCTTTCTAACGAATATTCCATCGATGTAATTGGACAAAAAATATTTGGCATTATAAACAAATTGTACATGTGATGCATGTATATACTATCCTGACATCGGACACCAGTATCTGAATGTGGGACCAGGTCTGGTCTGAGTCAGTGAACATGACTTGACTCTTGTAGTAAGATCAGGTTTATCGTAATTGAATTATTTATATTACTGAACTGGGTAATTTCCTCTTTAGCGAAGATGTTAGTTGTGTCGATATATAATTGAACCATACCGTGGTGTACTGACCTGAACTGACCCAAGGTTCGAGAGTCCGATCGAAGGAGGAACAACACTATTTGTTTTGTACGACATTAGCTTGGAAATGCCGCAGCCTGCATTGTAACACGATCAAATTTTTTTCTATGCTCTGCTATTGCGAGACAGCTTGACTGGGACAACACATTGTTGTCATGGAACAATAGTGTGCAGGAAGATGGCCTAATCCCATGTGTCCATGCAACCAGATCAACTTCAAACCACACAAACAAACAAACCCATCCCGTTCTTGTTACGACAAGCCTGCAAGTCTGCCTTTTCCCAAACTATAAATATAATACTGCTTCAACTAATAAATAACGTTTTACTCTTGCAGGTGAGAGATTGTATGACAGCTGATCGACAGACCCTTTTGAAAACTGTGATTTTACCATATTGGTTGCAGGTTGCTGTTCTACAGAATGTCAACTATCACAATTTTTTTTTTTTAAGAGATGAAATTGGTGCAGCGTTCCAACATTGCCTGGGTTCTCCGTAAAAGGCTCATTGTGAAACCGCATGGTGAGGCTTTGATGCATCTAATTTTCCTTTACGGAATATCTGTGTGTTAAGCATTATTTACTGGGTTGCGTGTTAAAAATCAAAGGCGGTTTATTGTAGAATCTGTTGGTATTGCTCTGATGTGCATAATTTGCAAGATCTTGAAGTGAAAGAGAATTGCATCCTGAATTTGCTGGCTTCTGTGTAAATGACATGCGGCGTGTTGCAAAATCTTGTGAAATGGTGATGCACCTTTTTTTTATGATCTCTATATGAAACAGGTTTTTGGCAGTGGCTTACTGCAAATTTGCTGTTAGGACGCTGATGCAACTGTATTGGTGGGTTTCTGCTTCAAAGAGACCAAAATGATAATCTCTTTAAATAAGGATGTGGAAAAGAATTGGTAATCGGTGATGCGGTCAAAAGCAAGTGCTGAAGCCAAAATCTTCAACAAGGACTTAAAAAGGCCAGCAGGGGGGCCTTCTTGGTCATTGTCCCAGTGGCTCCGAGAGGCACCTCCTTCTCGCAAGCTTTGAGAAGCCCACCCATGGCTCCTCTGGCTCGCAGCTGTTTGAAGTTGTGAAGTTGAATTTGGAAAAAAGAAATCCAAACAAACGCCCTCCCTCTCTCCCCGTCCCAACCTTGCCGCACGCAGGAATGTATTCCTGGAAGGAGGTAAGAGCGACGCTGGTAGATTAAAAAGTGTAGGGGGGGGGGGGGGGCAAAGCAGTAGCTCTTTAATTAAAAAATACAACTTTGTCTTAACTTCCCTGCTTGGTGACAATAGCCCAGTGAAAGAAGTAATGCTCCTTTTGATGATCCACAAGCTTTTGTGCTACACATTCTTCTCCTTTTGGTGTCAATGCGCTAAATTGGGAATGATTTGTGTCTGTGGACTAATCCCCTTATTTCATTCCTCCTCCTTCTACGGTTGCTTCTTCACAGGCGATCAGCTCAGCATAATGCTGTGTCACATTACTACATGACTGTCATCCATTGTTTTGGAACACCTGATGACATGAAGGGGGTCATCAAAAATTAGGATTTACGGTCATTTAGCTCAAGAAGGCACACTCAATAAATGCATACTTTGGGACTGAAGTGTTTTTCATATACAGCTGCTATTGTACAGCTGTGGCAAAGACTCTCTTTTACAACCCAGGCTAAACTCAGCTTGTTGCCGACACAGAGATTGCCTCACAGTTCTAATGTATGGCTTTCCTTGTCTTAATGACTGTATCACTACTTTCCTGTTTAGACAGGCATTTGGTGCCATCTTATGGGGGTTTCAGAAAAAGCATTTTGTCAGCGGATGTGCAAAGAACCTAAAATTAAACAAATACAACATTCCAGTTGTCGTAACATACGTAGAGAATACAAGCCGGACAATCACCGCCTTGGGCCTTAATCCATCCAGACAGACCGAGAACGTGCACGTGTAAACACGCATTCCATCATAGGCGCACACATGCAGCTGCAGATTTTCCAGCAAGAACGCAGTCGCCTTTGGACCACTTGAAGCACTTCCTCTATTATCTGCGGCAGCTCCAGATAACAAGCTGATGCCTTCATGCTTCCACCCTCTCCCCACGCCTGAGTGCACCAAACAAGGGGGGGAAACCCGCATGTTGTGCCCCCAAGCCTTCCGTCCCAAACTTATCTCCAGCTGTGTGATGTGGGACCTGGGCTGAAGATAAAATCATTAATTACGTGGTTTTGTTCAGTGTGCGCGGCTGCGGAGTTTGACACGCTACACCGAGAGGCTTCTATGGAGCGCGATAACGACTCAGGGAAATAACGCGGCACAAGCACGCAAATGACCGACACTGTTAATCACTGTTAAAACTGTGCTTCTCAAACTGGGGTCCTGGACCCCCAGGGGTCTGTGAGCTCTGCCGGACATCTTGATTATCTATTGTTGACTGTTCATTTTTGCAAAAAAAACATTCCTTTCAAATCAAACACTAAAAACCGCTCCACTTTGTTTGGCTCTCATCAAGTCGCAACGGAGTTCACGGCATACGTATACATGCCAGAACGTGTGGGGGCCTGCGGGCGGTGTGCCGTTAGCTGCCTGTTATCGAGTTCATGTCCGAGGAAAACACAATGAGGGGCTTCTTGGGGCAGCGAAGACCCCTGACTGACACAATGAAGTAATCCCTTCTCGTAATTAAAGGATGAGGAGAGATCAAAGCACAAGTTAAAAAAAAAAGGGACATCCGTGTAAGATTTAACGGCGGCAAATATTATTGCCTTGTGATCTTCCCAGTCTAAAAGGAAAGGTAAGTGACAATATGATTTGCTGATACCAGAGGAGGGTAACATAAGTCCTGTGGGCCATATGCAGCCCACTTTAATCTTTTATTGGGCCCACTGCATAGAATGTCTGTTTTTTGTTTTACAAAAAAATATGTGAATGAATGAATGGATGGATGGATGGATGGATGGATGGATGGATGGATGGATGGATGGATGGATGGATGGATGGATGGATGGATGGATGGATGGATGGATGGATGGATGGATGGATATGGAATTACAAATTTGACATTTTTATGATTTTCCTTTCAGAATAAAATGATAACATGACAAGAATCAAGTTGTGTTTTTAATGCACTTCTTAAAAATGACTTCCTCGTTAAACCTTTGGTCCACAGAAATATGACTTTATTCTTGAAAAAACTCGTGTAACTATTTTTCTCTGAAAATCAGTTTTTGTGCTTGCAAAGATTCTGATTATTGTAAGATTTATTTTTTTCTATGTAAATTTAGGTTATAATTTATTGATACATATTAAGTAATATGACAATTAGCCCTTCACATGTCAGTTAGGTTTGACAGCCATTGGGATTATGAGAGATCCTTGGCAAAATATCTCATCAATCTAGGATACCCGGACCCTAAAAGCATGAGAACCCTTCGATTTATATTATCAAGAGATATTCACTATTTATTCCATTAAGTTACGGATTGAGGCGATAAAATGTATGCATTAATTTGTTATTATTTTGGCGACAGCTGTTGTGAAGGTGCTATAAAGATGGATTGTATTGTTTAGAATTGCTCACAACAGTACAGCCTTAAAAATACTGGGTTAAAAACAACCCAATTTGGGTTAAAAATTGGACTGACCTGTTGTTTTATGCGTACAAAACACCCAAATGTGGGTCAAATTGACCCAACTCCCTGGGTCAGTCCAATTTTTAACGCATCAGTTGAAATGTAAAAATACCACAAACAACTTACATATAATTTCCAATTCTCCTTATTACATTACTCCCCAGAAATAAACAGCCTGCAGATAACTGGATTCCATAGACGTACATCAGAAATTGATATGTATCACTTCACCATACTTCCTTGATGCCGATTGCAACTTTTGTTGTCAGTTTAGGGCAGCTTGGCTCATCACGGAAAGACCTTAATAATATGCAGAGAACCAGTAATTGAGGATAGGTTCCAATAGACGACAAACGACAAATAGTGGCAGTGAACATGCAAAACAAGCAGAGATTCGAGTCCCAACCCTCAGAACTGTGAGACAGACATGCTAACCGTTAAGCCAACATGCCGCCTTTTGAAAAGATCTCTTGTTTTTCTGACTTAACCTGGGGGCGAAAGCACATCGGCTTCATTTCCTCCCCCTTTGCCGTGAGCTCTGACAGTGTTGATCTGGGCCTCCATTGCCGGGTGTCAATCAAGCGCTCAGCAGGTACAGTAGAGATCAGGGCGGGAGGCGGAAGCCATCTGATGTAAAATAAACATTTCAAGACCAAGAGAAAGCACGACGGGGCTGGCGGTGGGCGTGAGTGCAGCTGCGAGCTTGGGTGGGACAGCTGCTCGCTTCCAGAATTATCTGTTACTGCCGCATGGAGGAGTTTTCTTTCAAACCTGATGCTGCTCTTTCACGGACAGTCGCCCGCAGGTCCTTCTTGTTGCTTGCGCCGAAACCTTTTGTGCTCGTCTTTGTCATCTCCCAATATTGGTTTAGGAACAAAAGGAACCTGCTTTATTTAATAGAGCACCTTTGCCAAAAAAACTTGTTTTGGAAACGCTGTTTCCTATATGTAGCCACCTCGGGGGACAAATGACAAGCTACCACATTTACTGTGAATATGACGTTTATGAGTACGTTCAATGGCAGACAATAAGGCAACAATTTCCAACTTTTATGCTATGATAGCTCATCAGGTATGGCATGGAAAATTAACTGACTTCACTACATTCACCCAAAAATGACAAATAATGTGTCTTCAACACATTCATCCACCCATCATCAGGATGATCCCTATTCATAATTTGCCTTGACAACAAACTTTAGTTTGGTCATTAGAAAGCTTGATAGGACCTTAATGCCAAATACAATAGTAGTATATTATTTCTACTACTACTTAACCTGCGGCCACCTATAACATCATGAGTTGGACTAGTAAAGGTTATTTCAAACTATTTACTACACTATGTTTCCATGAGGCACTTGTGATTTGGTTGCTCGGTTTAGAATCTGTGAATCACCAGTTAGTTGGTTGAGTGTTAGTTAAAGGAATCAAAGACTTTGGAGACCAGTGGTTTGGTGACATTGCAGTATACTTTTTTTAACTTCTCACCCCATATGTAAAAAAGACTTCAATAATATGCAGTGGAAGCTAAAGGTCAAATAACAATCAATTGATCCCTGTTGTCTGATAGATTGAACAACAATAACTAAAATGCCACTCAACTCAGCAAAATCACACGTGACAAAATACACTTGGGCGAAACCCAAGTAGCTAAGAACAGTTGAAATATTTTTCCAACATACAGAGCCATGCATACAAAAAAATTCAGTCGGGCAAAATGTACTAAAATACACAGATTTGTATTTGGGGGAATAACCTTGTTGCTGTGGTCCCTTCGAGAGAGAAGGACAAATCGAGGTTCATTTGTAGCTACTTCGTTGACACCAATAACTACTTTACCGTTACCCAGGGTACCGACATTTCATTTTTACAGCTTTGCTTTGACTTCTATAGTGTGCCTGTATGTGTGCTTACAATTCATGCGTGTGCGTGTTGGAAGACCTGCAGATATCTCTGCAGGTATCTGTCTTCAGGCATCACCCCCCCACCACCACCACCACCACCACCACTCCATTCAGCTAAAGTAAAGTCGCTGGGGGCTAACGCACGTCAACGGCGGGAGCTCGTTTTGAGGGTTTTTGACACTCGCGGCGCTTTGAGGATCAGCATGACAGTTTACCCCCGACTAGAGTCTTTTATTGGCGTGGGGAGCAAAACATGAATGGGTGGGGGGGGGGGTAAAGAAGGTAGGAAAAAAAAAAAAGAGAGCTGCCGGCTGTCAGGGCCTGTAAATGGTGATTTTGTTTCACTTCCTTTCCGAATCAAAGCGTCATTGAAGCCTGTCCAAAAGCAGCATGTTTGGCCCTGCCACCAGGAAAGACAGCCCCATGTTATTTATTTCGTAGCTGGAGGTTGTTCTCTCCGAGGTGTTGATGGAGCTTCGCATACCGCGCTGCCGCGACGGACATGTGCACTGTGGCAGGCCTCACCCCCGCCCACAGCCGCCTCACCCCAACTCCCAGAACCTGCTCTTTTTGGTGGGCGTTGCAAATCAATGCAGCTGGAATGCAACGACAGCCAAGTGCATGCCCGCTGGCTTTTTATCAGCCTGTCACATTAATGAAATACAGCACATGTCGGGATTGCTCAACGTCCGCTTCAACTTTTAAACTTGTCTGGCCTAGGCTTAATGATGTAAGCGTTTAATGGAGCATTAAAGTCACCACGAGGCAAAAACCACACAGCGATAGTGTCGTCTCCAAAATATGTGCGTATAAGGTGAAGGGGGCTGCTGCAAAGATGCTTGTGCTTTCAGGTTTTATATTTTAAATGCGCTCACTGTCAGGCTGCGGTACATGTGATGACCAAACTTGATGAAGTCAGTCCTTGTGCAAACCAGACCTCAAACACACAAAGAACTATGAGATAATTTTATGATTTTCTTTTATGAGGGGATCAGTGGCGATGCTCTCACATTCACCGCAGTACAGTATTTAGCGTTGAATAATTCTGCAAACCACAAATGAAATGGGACATCTTTTCTCCACAAGGGGAAGCTCAAACAGAACTGGTACCTTGTCGTTCAAGGATTTGTGTGATATTTTGATGTTGGTGGTGGACGAATTAGCAAATTGGCTGGGATTTTTTTTAATTCCAAAATCATGTCAAGCACACGTTTTATACTTGACTACTTTTAACGTAATTATTAACAAAACTATAATGGATCTGTGATTTGAATAGAATTTCTTTAGCATTTGTAGAAAAGGGTCACATAACAAACACAACGAAACATATTGCTTTAGCTGATAAGTTTCTACATTTTAAAGTGGCTAAAGAATTTGTGCATGTTTCCCTCCAAAAAATGTTAATATAATTTGGAATCATACAACTTCAGGATTATCTGCCATTCCCGATAGAACTTCTATGCAAATTGTGTCTTTGTGCCAAAACAGCTATGGAGCTTTGGATTGAAGCGACCGTTATTATGGTTTAGGAAACTTGTTTCCAACTGTTGGTCAAACCAGTCTGGTGGCTGGGAAACTGTCTACTGCCACAAATACTTGACATTGTCCAACAAAAAGGGAGAACTGGAAACCCATGGTTCCAATAAGCCATCTGCTCGAAAATCATCCCTGCGGCCTGATTTTATCACTCATTTGATAGTTTCGTCATCCAACGTGGAAAAGCAACTTTGACTTGAATAAGGATGCATATTTCATGGCATGGAAAACCTCCTCGTTAATAATTAACATTTTAAGTTTCATAATTACGTGCATGGCAGACTGTCAGTGTTAAGTCAGCAAGCAACACTTTAAATGACAGAAATGCAACTTTGCACGATCTGTTGTCATTTTTTCTTCTTGTAATGTTCCGGGCTAAAACCTGCACTTATCTGACTGCCTTTCTCGCTTTGCATGGAACACCGACAAGTCGCGTCATGCCACTCGGCCCATTATTCCTGGCGAATAAAGCAGCCAACTTATCGCTCTTGTGTTGATTTACTCGCTTGTGCCGCTCGGTCCTCGAGGGCTTCATTGCGGTCAAAGGCATTTCCTAATGTGGGGAGCCAAACATGGCAAAGAAAACGCATGTGCAGTAACAAGTCATTCTGGTGCAAATATTCGTCACACCTCACAACACAATTTGTTGGCAAATAATAGCAAACAAGCAAACGAGTTGAGTGACTTTATAACTTGATTGGCAGCAGGATAGACAGATAGCCTGATGGCTTGATAGGTCCATGACATTCCCCCAGGGATCAATAAAGTATCCATCCATCCATCCATCCATCCATCCATCCATCCATCCATCCATCCATCCATCCATCCATCCATCCATCCATCCATCCATCCATCCACGTATCTATCTAACCTCAAAGCTCCAACGATTGTTTACTTAATTGTTTTATAGAGTAGAATTTCAAAGGGTTGACATTATTTTCTTTTCATTGACAGACGAACAGATGCCCGGCTGCGCGATGCAAAACCTTACTCCTCTGAAGTCTCAAGAGTTAGCGCTAGTCAACAGGTCGGCAGTCCAGGTTAATGGTTTGCTACTTAACGCACTTGACTCTCAAATCCAGGTAACATGCGTGGTTCGATGCTCAGCCAGGAGCACTCAGTAAATTGTCTAGGTTTTCTCCTGTTTCATTTTTCATGGTCAGGATGTGTTTGTATTGTAAAAAAGTCTCATATATAAATATACTATGTACATCAACATCAACACACCCAAGAGAGGGTATTCACCCAGGATGTTGCCCAGACTGGACTGCCGAGTGAGGCCATTGGCCGAAGGGCTGAGTATTCAAAGGAGCTGTGACAGGCGGCTTTTTGGATGGCCTCATGAACCCTGTCGACTTTCATGAATACAGAAAAGTAGAGGCAAAGCTGAGCATGCTAATAGAGTAATTGTGCTGGGATTTTAAAAGACTGGAGCCGGAAGCCCCTAACGCCAATACAATCCCAACACAACACACCAGCCTCCTTAAACTTTGCAAACCACCCTCTCCTCCACCAAACAACCGAGCCAAAATCTCTCCTAGTTATTCCAAGCGGTGGCTTGTCAATGGACTGTTCCCTCATTGGGTGCTATGAAAAGAAAGCCTTGTGCATTAACAAATTCCAAAGAGCAGACAAAACATAATCTTTGAATGCTGCGCAGCTTTCACATATTAAGAAATCTGTCCTCGGTCTGGAGGCATTTGATCGGTTCATTTCGACTCCCGGACCCCCACCCCCTCCCTTTCTGAGTGCAGCTGCTTCCATTCTGCTCATCCGTTTTTGTGGGACGGCGTCCGGTCACTGCGGCTGTTGCTTTAAAACAACGACACGTCAAGAAAGGTGACAATGCTGACACATTGTTCACTTCCAACCGTGACTGCCTTTGAATGACATATGGTTTTCAAGCCTGAATCTATTATGCCGACGTGAGCAAATCGCACACGCTAATAGGAAGGATTGTTAATGAATCGACCAAATGTTTTTTTTGCTTGTCTTCCTCACAGAAAGGTTCCTGGTTCAACTCCAGTCAGCCCAGTTTTATACTTTCTGGGAACCACCCCAAAATGGGGTGTGTTCAAGATTCAAGACGTTTATTCAAAAAGTACCAAGACTGGTGTCACAAAAGATATATGTAATGGAAAACCCAACATGACACCTGCTCACAACAGCCTGAGCATCTGACAATTCCTGGCACCACCATTTTGGCCTTTGATGAAGGCTGGGCAAAGAAGGCTGGGAATTGTTTTTCACACGACAAAAACCCCCTTGTCAAAAATGTCCATACTATTATTAGTTTAGGTAGTAGTATCACATTCCATTTATATCTCCAAACAGTAACAGTTTTTGGACCGGCGTCGGAAAGAACTAGAAAAGGGTTTCCTGCGTTGCCCATTGTTGGAGAAACTACCACCGGACATTTCTCTACATGCACAAACAAACATTTGGACAATGCAGATGGTGGGTCGGGGGAATGGGAAGTCACGTGGACGGCCACTATCCCCAACTGTTGACACAATCTGCGCTCTGTGCCACCTAATTCCCGGATGTCGGCTCATCCTGTCCTCCAAATCTCTCCAAATCCCACGGACAGTGGTCCCAGAGAGGCCTTGTTTATCCTGGGCCCCGGCCGGGGAGGCCTCGGACCCCCGGCTCATTCCCCGTCTCTAAAGTGCGACACAGTCACACACTCATCAGTTAATGCCGAACATCTGGAGGGATTAACAGTGTCAGGCCAATCAGAGTTGAGCTGAAAGATCCCAGTGAAATAGCATTCTGCAGCTGCACTCGGCATTCAAGTGTTTCCGGATTGCCATTCCTCATGCTCTCCCCTTTGCTCCCTTTTCTTCCTCGTCAACTTGCCGGGAATTGATGGCCTCTGTCTTTGCTCTTTTGGTTCTTCTCGCCAGCTCAAATATCCAAACAACAGGAGAGTAATATGAACTCTCTACCTACTAAATAAAATCAGTGATGACACTTCTTTGGACATAAAAAGAAAAACTTAAAAATAATATGTTTCTTAACAGGGATTGATAGACAGTCTCCATGCTTTTGCACTTTGTTTCCAGTTCAACTATTCAAATCGGTGGAGAGTGATGTGAACGTTTTACCGACAAAAAGCAGTGATGCTGCCTTCCAGGACAAATTCCCTTGGCACCATTTTATTCATCAAAGCATAGGTTCAGTAATCTCTTAACACCAGTGAACTGATTTCCTATTAGAAGGGGCTTTGGTACAATCTTGTGGTATCTTAGAGCATTTCAAATAAGCGTGAACGTGTGAATTGTTCTTGATCTTGTTGGTCTCAATGTGGGTCGTCCACAGTTTGCATAAACAACCTGTCGTTTGCACACACCTATCCCGACCTGAACTTTGGTGTTTGATGTTTTTCAGTTTGCATTCACAGCAAATGCGGCTGTTTGTCTCTTGGGACGAACGTCTGGTCGGCCTGTAATTTCTGCTGGAGTTGGACGGCAAGCGCGTCATTAAATGGGAGGACAAGTGTGAGACGGAGACACGTTGGAGAGTGGAGAAGAATAGTGGAAGTGAAGTGGGGTCACGGCACCACCTGCTCTAAATGTTTGCCGTCGTAAATCTTGCGCCGTCGAGTTGCTCTGCACATGCAGGGCTGGAAGAAAAAATAGTCACGTTTCCATCTTAAAGTGGGTTATAATAAGTGTTCTCAAGCTTTTTGGGTCCAAGGGCCCCCTACATGGGAGAAATGCTACAATCGTAATCCAAACACCAGTTAAACATTACGACTTTGTGTACCCAAGCCTGAATATCATAGGAATGAACAAATTGCCTGTTATGAACAAAAACAATCTGTAATCTGACATTAAAGTAGCAGTTTAAAAGGCAACAAAGTCAAAATGATTGTGAGGAAAAATGCAGTTTGATTCTTGTGTGATTCATTTTTAAACCTTCTTTCTAAAAAAAAATATGATTTATGCGGTACATCACAATCACTAAAGTATAATTTGGTTATTATCTTTGTTAATGTCTTATTGGGCAGAAAAAAATGTTAAGGTCTAAATGTAAGTACATTGAGTCCTATGAAGTTCAAAGGTGAAGGATTTTGCAAAGCGCGAAGGAACAACGATACGACTCCAGATGAGACCCCTCCTCCCCCGAGGTTCATGTACCCCCACCGGTGATGAAATTGTACGAGATCAAGTTGCTGGAATGCGCCGGCAGTCTTGCTTCTACTGGGACTAATCGTTGGCTTTTGCTGCATCTGATCCTAAACAGCTGCTTAGCAGACGGGCGCTGCAACTGGGAATGCCCAAACCACTTTGGACCCTCAGACGCTCTCCAAATTTATTTTGGCATATTTGGTTGTGAAAAAAACTTGAAAATTAAACTCAGGCGAAAGACTTGAAAAGTTCACAAATTGCCATTTTCAAAGGTACAAAAGACACTACGAAAAAGCCATTTGCAAAGACTCATGCCAAGTTGATTCACAGATGGCGAGACGGCCAATAGCAAGAAAGATGGGTCAAGAAAGATTTCTGTCCTATCATAGAAAATTGAATAAGAAATGATGTCCTATTTTTTAAAAGGCACAAATAAACCGTAAAAAGAAAAACACAATGCCCTGTCTTGAATGACAGAATCATGTCACATTTTGTCCCATCCTGTTATACTAAAAGAAAAAAGAAGCGGCTCATGTCTTATTCTGTTTTAATAAAGGGAAAACAAGCAGATCCTGCTCTGTCCTGTCCCATCCTCTTTTAGCAGGTCGTTTTCCGAGAATACTACGTTAAAAGAAAATACGTTACGTTGCTAACTGCTATCATACACATATAATAACTTTTCATATATTATTAAAAATTTCCAGCTTGAGACTCCAGTGCGTTTATGTCTAAGCGACAATGTCATGGATTGAGTGTGTTGATTTCCTGTCGCTGTCAAGTGGAAGCCATTTGGCGCCAAGATAATTAGAGAAATTAGCCAGTATGTGGAATGTTTTCCCTTGACAGAGTGACAAAGGAAGCCTTCCAGAAACGCTCCTCACTTCCTGATGCAACGTTCCTCCACACATCTTGACACACTCAATCGCTCACGTTTGCAAGCGCCATCTTTCCTTTTGGGACATGAATGTGTGCACATTGCAAACTACACAAGAAAATCAAATCCTTTCAACCCAAGCCAGATGTTTTGTGTTAAAAGCAGTGAGACTCTTGCAAAAAGTGCTTCAATCAAATTCAGTTTCAGTTATCCTAAGTACCTAATAATCATAAAGCAATCTATTGAAATAAATTAGATTACATCACAATGGAAGCATGACATCCGGCAGTCTGCGTGCTCTTAATTGCTGGCACAATTTGAGGTAAAAGACAATATTTTCTACAGCGGTTTGTGTTTTCATGGTGATAATTTGGATACTGTAACTTAATGTACTAAAAACACCCAGGCAGTCTAGTTTAGAAAAGCAGATCTCGTCCTGTGATGTGCTATTTGGTACTAGCAAAAAAATATTACTACTAATAATAATCATAAATAGTGTCCTGTCCCATACTGTCCAACACGGAATATGATCTTTCATTGAAAAAAGTCAAACAAATCATGTCCTGTCCTATCGTGTCACATCTATACTGTCCCATTAAAAAAAGGCCTCAAACACATCCTGTCCTGTGCCCGTATCATGTCATGACCTATCCCAATAAATTAAAAGAGATCAATAGAACAGGAATGGCCAATGTTAATGTCCTAAAAGAAAAAATATATATTCCTGTATTGTCTTGTCATATTAAAATAGAGAAGAATCTTTTAGAATCTTTTCCTATCTTTGTCCTGTCAAATTCAAAGAAGAAGAAGAAGAAGATAAAACAGATTAGGTTCTTGTGCATTGAATGACCTCAAGAAAATCTCACATTTCTGGACCATCATAATCCCCCCTTATATGGGGTTTAGTATATACTGCAGCATTCCTTTTCCTTTCAGTTTCTTCCACAGCTTTTGTTTCTGCAGCATTTAGTTACAAAACAGTATTACTATCTTCACTTCCATTGTTTTTAGTAATAACTCAGCACACAGAGCGTTTGTTTGGACGGTCATTGCAGTGTTTTAAGGTCATATTTTACTAGGCGCGGGGTGGTGTAACGGAGACAGGAAGTGGTTTTGAATCAGTGCCATCATCCACCTCCAGACAACCCCCCGACCCCAACCTCCTACTCCCACATCCCCTCTGATATTTCAGCTTTGCCGTTCCACCAGTTTCATTCCTTCTAATTCATTCCTACCCTGACCACTTCTCTAAATAAATAAAAAAGTTGAACACTCTCTTTCCCATAGGAAATACAATCATCCCCCACACACTTAATGGACAAATTTAAGACATATCACGGGATTACTGTAACATAAAGTGAACTAATTCATTCTCAGCTCATAGTGTAACCATCATAAAAAAAATGATTACCTGTACGGGAGTTGTAACTTTTTTTTTTTTTACGAGCATAAACAGGAGTTTGTCCAGGTTTGCCTTTCAAATCGTTTTATTGAATAGAGAACCACGAGGTATCAATTAACTTGGGTCCCATGAATCCTCGAGTTAGCAGATTCCATGAACACAGGCAGATTTACTGGATTTATCAGAAACACAGCGGACAATTCGGGTAAATCGGATAATTTATTCAAATTAGTTGAACCGCCACATTCACTGCGGGCTGAGATTAATTGTTTCAGCAGTTTACATTGTCATTTAAGATTATTTGGTTTCCTGACAGAACAGACTCTGAAAACCCAACAGACCCAAACGATGTCTGTTCAACTGAGAGTCAAACTTGACTGAGCGGACTCACCACAAATACAGCAGATGATTCTTGTGAATCAGGAGGGATGACACGAACACTGAGTTAAGTAATTTAATAACTGGATCACTTTAGCCAGGTACAGTATATTTTCCAGGAAACTTTGAACTTTGTTTAATTTTTTTTGGCATTTCCATTGAGCTGCATGGCCTTGGCAGAGGTCTGTGAACTCTGGCTGCACCTCAGGCTTGTAATGGTGAGGCGATCCGTGAATTAAGACATGGAGGGATCATGGGTAAATGGACACAGAGGTGTGGAGGTTAATGGCCACCAGGGCATGGTTATGGTTAGAAATAGAAGGAGAGTGCTTTATGAGGCGCTCAGCCTCTAAATGTTACGGCTGTGTCACTTTTGCTCCAGAGACAAATTGTGCTGGAAAAATATGGCCCATAAAGTCTGTCAAAGCGCAGCGCATGTGTGGCAAAGCATGAAAAAGTGCCATAAATGAAACACCCCCACACACACAAGAAAAAGAAAGACAAAGTGATTGACATCTGGTCGTGTGTATGTCTGTGTGTGTGCGCCCCATGTGTCTGCCAAATTAAATGACAAAGTCTTGTACGTGGAGGTTGGTGGTGCTCTGTGTGTGTGTTTAGAATATTCCTCCAACAGAGCACTTACACACCTAAACAAATGGAGATAACATTGCTTCAGAAATGTTGGTACCTTTCAAAAAGCATAAACAGTGAATCACATTTTGACTCTGTAGCAAACCAAAACAGCAGCACCCACGAGGCATGTAAAGACTCATAAAGCGAGCATGCCTCGCATGCTGCGAAAGCACGTTATTAGCAAAATATGCTTCTCTCCCTCACAATTGTAAACAACTTCCATTTGGGAATTTGGACTGCAGTGTACTATTATTATCATTAGAGAAAAATACATAATTGCGCTTTCAGCCGCAGTGTTTAAGATGCCTTCCATGACATTTTGTGTGAGGCGAAGTTGTGTGGAGATAACATTGACGTGGTCTTAATTATAGGTGTGCTTGGCAGGTCAACGGGTAAGAAGTGGAAGGCGGTGGGGTGACTTTTTTGTTTTGTGGGAATGTGAACGCAAAGCCTGACAATTGCATGAAAAGATGTCAGTGTTGGGTTTCTCCGTCCATTTCTCTAGCTAGTATAAGCCTTTCCCTTTCCAGCTCGGAGGGTCGGAGTTCACGCAACAGGCCCGGGGCCTCTGAAATGAGCTTAGGGGTGAGCAAGAAGTGCAGAAAAAGATCTCAACTCAACTTTAATTTGGAAAATAATGCATTGGATAATATCTGCATACAATGTGCTGTACGTAATGTAGAAAATGCTTATATATATTCACAGTATGTTGAACAATAAATTAATAACGTACAAACAGGTAAGAATAAAAGATTAAAACAATGGATCATGCCGAGTCAAAAGCCACAGAATCAAAATATATATAGTATATATGTTTTGCTTTCTTGTCTTACATTTGGTGGGAGGTCATTTCAAGGAGATGGACAATCAAAAAAACGATATTGTACATGTGGTTCTGAACCACTTGGTGTGTGCTGAAGAGTCTGGCCTTTTTTCTCCGAGTTCTGCAATGTTGGGATCGCAGTAAGATGTGCGCTTTGATTCTAAAATGTCTGGATTAGCCAATCAATGATGTCATACAAATTTAGAGGTAATTATTTGAGTAATTTATTTCAATAAGCGATAGGTCATGCTTTTGTCTTCATGTTCTATTTGCAGCCAAAGATTAGAATGCGTTGGCGATTGAAACCATTTAGATGACTTAAGGCCAACGTCATAGGGGTATGTAACCTCTGGCAGAGGGGTTAACAAGGCATCATGATCATTACGGCTGGTGGAAGAGCAGTGAAAACAACTTTTAAATTATTGCGCTGATGCATATCAATTTTCAGGGTCTGCTAAGTAGCTCACCGAAAGGCAAGTTAGTCTCCAGTCTTGAAGATGAGACATGAGATGAGACTTCTGAGTGTGTTGAAATATGACAAAAACATTCTGTTGTAGATCATGCAACATTCAAGTTGCCCAGTCAAAAAACAATCATGGACATTTTGATCATAGATAAGTAGGGACAGAAACTGAAGCTACTTTGATTTAGAGGAATGTAGTTTTTACGATACTGACCGCTTACAAGACTCGAGGTTGGAAGTTCTACACAATTACTAGAGTCAGTAAATTTCACCTCTTTATTTTTGTCTCCCTTAGGATGTTAAATCATATTTTATTATGGCTTCATTTTTTTTTTTTTTTTTTAATTGAAACAAGCCTAAATTATGCAAGCTTGTTTTAGTTTGAATGAAGAACATTAAGCTAAGTCTAACACTTGATGTCATCTTAAATGCTTGCCTCATCAAGGCAATTACAGTATAACCACATCATACACTTCCATTTTCTTTCTCTCTTTTTTCTTTCAAAGGAAAAGCTGTCCACTGGAAATTCATCACGTGGCCCGCTCTTCCTATTTCTACACCTCAAGTTGCCATCTCCAACCCCCCAGGAGCGTCATAAAGAAAACTGGAAGTCTTTTCATGCCCTTTTACTGTTGGTGTTAGCAGTCATTTATGACTCCACTGGCTCCAGTGACGTGGGATGTGGGACAAAGGGAGAATGATCCGTCTCCTCTAAAGCCATTCAACATCTCATATCCTTAACTCCTTTTTTTCTTTTAATGGGCATTTAAGAACGTCTGGAAGAAACCAACCCCCCAAGTGCGGGCCCGGCCGGTAATGAGGCTCTTTTTGCCTTGACATCAAATGGTCCCTCGGAGTCAAATGTTGCCACTTTTGTTCGTTAAAAAGCTCCTGCACACTTCCTGGCTCATTCCTAGCCAATGGCAAAGCATCGTGTTGATTGATCTACACTGTGTCACTTTGAATTAATAAACGACATCAATACATATCGGAAGAAGAACACTTCATTTCACACCAGGCAACCACTGTGGAATTGATCTTGCACAGTCAGCTTGAAGTTATTCCAGAAAATTCAAAGACCCAAAGTGCGCTTGTGTGCATTCAATATGAGTTCTTAGAATCCAAGCTGCTGGACTAATGTTTAACCAGCGTGTGGCAATCATGCTGCTGCAAAGAGGTCATACGCAGAGTTGTTCATTAAAAGGCAGCAAATTGATGATTTCCTTCCTGTTGTTTGCTTGCTGCGGATTCACTTCCGAACTTGCGTTAACACAATGATCTTTATCTGGCCGAGTGATTGTTTAACCGTTGCCCTCTGGATATTGCTGTATTGTGGCTAAAGTTGATACCCTCTTCCTTTTTGGTTTCTCCCTAGCAACCAGAAGTAGCTGAAGGCTATCCATCAGGTTAAAATTGCCTTAGACGCAATCTTGTTTGGGTGGTTTGTCATGCGTGTGATATAAGCTAAATTATGTCACAAACGACTGCAGGACTATGACTTTCTGTGAGTTGTTTTTCACTTGGATAGTCCAAGCGCAAAACCCTGACTCGAAACCGTAACTCTGGCTTGGGAAAAAAAACTGCAAAAGCCCAACGCTGGCTCAAAACCTTACTTGAGACTGCTTAGTCAGCGCATTAAAAGTTAACGAAGCGGCAAGGCTCATATTGCGTTTGAGTTGGCAAGTGCGGCCGGGCCTCGTATCTGAGAAGGGCTCCATTGAGGCATAAGCGGGTCAGTCCTGTTTGTGTTCTTCACACGTCCAAAGTGTACAGTGCAGCGGTGGCAAGTTGGTGACTCACGAAACTTTCTCTGTTTATTTGGATAGCAGAAGGGAGAGGGAAAAATTGGGCAAGAAACTTCAACTTCCTTCCACTTGAATGAGTCAGAAAAAGTTTGTGAATGTTACACTTGATGATTCTGCACTTACTGGAGATTTCCTCTCACACAAAATATCCCTGTTACAACATTTCCAATCATTCAAACTCTTAACCTGGGCTTGAATCCTCATCTGAGTCCCAAACCTTACCTGAAACACTAGCCTTGGCAAATTTCAAACCCTAGCCCAAGTTTTAAACCTCAAACAAGGCTTGAAATTCTAATTCGGAAGATAAAACTAAAACTCTAATTCTGACTTCAAATCCAACTTGGAAACGCTAGCTCTTGTTTGAAACCTGACTTAAAACCCAAACCAATTTTCGAAACATTAAAAACGGACCAAATTTGACACAGAAATCCTGAAAAACTAATTTACACCTTGGAACACAAACTCTTAAGCAGCGGCATAAAACCAAAATTTAGAACCATAATCCTACCTTGAAACCACAATTTTACATAATACTGAGAAACCGCCACGACCCTCGTGAGATTAACCGGTTCGGAAGATGAACTTTAAAACCATAACACTTTCTACAGGCCTCAAACCTAATTTGAAACTCAAACTTCAAACCATAACCCAAACAGCGGCATGCGTGTTTTCAATACAGTTGAACGTGCTGAATGGCATTTTGATGTGATTTTGTTTTCACCAAACATTCGCACAAGCTGTCCCACCCTGTAGCGTAAACTCCAGATAACAACATCCTCACTGCGTGTCCCCACAAAATCAGGTCAAGTTTCCAGTGTGTACAAGCGATTCTTGACATCATGCCAACGCATGACTAATGGCGAGAGTCGCGCATCAGCTAGCAAATGAGCGGCTCATTAATACGTGTGTCTCAAAGCACGAGCACATCTTGCCAACAAATGCACGCACGCCGGCTAGTAAATGCCTGCCGAGGGTTACGCTAACAAATGTATCAGCGGCGATGGCTTTTTATGAGCTTGTGTGATGTAAAACCACAGCAAAAGCTGTCATTAATGACACCCCCTCTTATTCCCAACACAAAGAGGAGAACTTGAAAGTAGGCTCATTATTCGATATTTACACATGGCGCTTTGTAGTGCACATTCACACAAGCTTGCCATTCGTTGCTTGGATGTTGAGCTCAACGTTAATAGCTAATGTTGCAACTCCGACGCGGCCTACTTGTGAACGTAACACGTATTCCGGCTCGGCATACCGAATCGGCAAATGTGTTCCATCTGTTCGATATTTCAAAGGAAATTAATCAGCATTCAAGATAATTTACTGCACATTAGGACCTCCAGCCATGTAACTTGGGCTACTCCAGTCGATTTTTTCTTAGCTAGCTGGAATTCATTTGAAATCCCAATAAATCTGAGATCAAAACAGCTTTGTAGATTCCAATTATCAGGTTTGGATAGGAAGTAGTTTGGATTTTTCAGCATTGCCTCCCCAAAAGACTGAAGGAACGTTCATGCCAACCTTGGACATTCTGACTGGATCCAAATTCATGGAAACCGACAATCAATTGCACTCACATTGACCTGCTTTGGAACTGGACCAACAGACAAGTGTACCACGCCACAGCCAGTTGCATGTTTTTAAATTGTATTTTTCTAAATGGTCATTGACGCCAAAAGGATTTTTGAAGACCTCAACAATTGGGAGACCACAAAACAGCTTGGGAGGTCTCACTGATTCCACTATCAGGTTGGGACATGACCCAGTTTGGATTTTATTTCTGTATTACCTAGTAGAAGATTTAGGGAAATTTTAATGCTTAGCTTGTTTGTTTTGGATCATCAGAGTGGACCAAAATAAAATGTTTAAAAGGTGTCTCGGGGCAGTCTCGATCAAAGGACCAGAAAAAGGGGTGGTTTCAGTCTGGACCCAACGGAAGTATTATTTTTGGATGGTTCAGACCGTCAACCACAGAGTCCCAGAAGTAAAGTACCGGTTAAGGAAGTCCAAAAGAGTCTGTAATGCTGTTGCTGGATTGAATACATATGCTGCAGGTAAAGGCCATTAAAGCCAGCCAAGATATACATAAGAAAGAGATCATTTAGCAAACACCTCAATAATCAGAAACACCTCGTAGTTGTTTTCCTGTCCATAAAAACTGTTTTCGGGGCCACTCCGTCACGAACATTAAAAATAATGAGCGCCTTCAATCCTGTAAACGCTGCCAAGATATTTTGCACGCTGCGTGCACATCCTGCGAAAAAGGAATATTGCGTCTGGTGCTAGATTTTCATTAGCACAATAGCAACTGGCAGCGCCGCACCAATACAATAAAGTGGAGACGGGGCGACGTAAACCTGTCACCTCAGCTACAATGGATGGGTCCTGGCCGGAGGGGGGGACCTAAATCAATAGCAGGCAGGAAGGTTAGGGAAGTGGACGAGGGCTCGTGGGTTGTCTTAGCAAGTACCCTCGGACTTGAGGAGAGGGAAAGGAGGAGGAGCGTGTGTCTGTCTGTTCATGTCAGTGAGGCCCAAGGAAGGCTCCAGGCTGCCTTCCTCCCTCTGTCGCTGTCTCCCCCGCCCCTCGGCGGATCCTCTTCTGGCTCCAGTCGGACTCTGGCTCTGATTAATAGCCACCGGAGGTGTCCGGCGACGGGCTGATAAGGGACCCCCGCCTCCGTGAGCCCTACTCGTAACAGGCTAAGTCGCTCTCCTTCCCCTCTTCTGGCACTCAAGCTAGCCAATTAAGCACATCTTAAAACTCGGGTGCGGTGACAACTGGTCTGGGCCTCTGCTAGTGAAACTGCGGTGTTCACATGAAGGATGCCGGATCACGTTTAACCCCTTGGGCAAAAACATCAAAGGTTGGAAATTGTTCTAGCCCGGCTCTACATGGACATGTGAAATGGACAGATTTTCATGAAGATGAATCTTGTGAGTGAAGTTCAGGGTCTAATTAATACATTTGACAAACTTCTCCAAAACACATTAGTAGCCATGATGTTCATAAGAAAAGCTGCGCTGCACTGTTTATGTGTAGCAGTTATACTTCAAGTCGCTTACCTAATCTGTTTTCTGTCCCATACCAAATGTTTGGTATAAAAAAAGAAAAGCATCCTAATACATCACCAGTGCCACTACAGGCCTAAGTGTTAGGGTTAGCTTTCGCCATTTTGACAGGATCATAGTGCCTCATTTTCTCCATCTCTGCCATTCCTGGATCCATTTAATGGCTTCTGGTTGGTTGGGTTTGGGTTGGGCTTGGTTTTTGGTTTGGTTTGGTTTGTGTTGGTTGGTTGGTTGGTTGGTTGGTTGGTTGGTTGGTTGTGACAGAAAGAAAAATGAAATTATGGAGTGCATGTTACGTAAATATCTTTGGTGGTGCGCCATTATACTTTCCCCGTGTGAAACGTGCCTTGCCTCAGTACAGGTTGGGAAACACAGGTTAGGGGACGTGTTCATATTGGAGGTTTTATGTGAATGTGGCCAAGATACACGTTGTTTTCTTTCTGGAAGAAAAGACTAAAAATCGACCAATTCAGCTTTTGCAGCAGCCGCCCGCCCTCCTTTTGCGGAGACTCCGTTCCCATGCTCATCGAGTGCGAGCACAGACGAGTAAAAAAAAGGAACCACTGAAAAGGCGAGGGGGGTTCCTCCTTTCCAGACAAGAACACAAGATTATCCCAGCAGCCAGTTACTCTATTTCTTAACTCGATGGCCGACGTAACAGGTGATCAAAGCGCTGAACCCTAGGAAGGAGCTTAGGGCACAGCGGTGCGGCCCAAAGGATTGCTTCCCGGTGATTTGTAAGCAGGAAAAGACTTTTGACATGAAAGACAGCTTAAACAGCAGAGGAGTACAATAAAGCAGCTGCAAGATGCTTGGGGTCACCACTGAATTGACTATTTTTCCTCTTTCTTTTATTTTTTTTTCTTGTATATATGGGTTTCTGGTATTTCCTACCGAGCCATTTGGACAGTCACATGCACACAACAAAAGGCAACATGGTAGGGGGTGGGGAGCCCGGGGTCTTAGGGGTAAAGGGATGCTTTGTGCTGAGGAGATTGTGAAATGGGACGATTCCCATTCCTATTCACAGAAGCTATGTTTGAAATTTGGTTGTATTCTTTTGCGTGACAAAAGTGCGCTTTCCCCTCGTTGAAGGATTAAATCCACAAATGCAAGTCTAATGGATTAGTTAATTTGGAATTAGAAGAGAAGATGCTGAAATTTGAAGGATCCTAGTTGAAACGTGTTGTGTGACTTGAGGCAAGATGTGACACAAACATCATTTTGGATTATATTGCACCTACATGTATATTTTTTTGCGAAGTCATCTTTGGTTAGGTTAGCATGTTGAGGGTCTACTATCAATTACAGAGACATTAGTCAGTGAAATTACATTCAACCAAAAGAAAGTGAAACCAAAACATCCGTCACAGACCTAAAACTGAAACGCATGAAGCCTGAGTTTATTATTTCATTGCAAGAAAATGTAATCAGGCGGGACTGATACATGCAACGGGACTGTAAGAATTCCACCTCGCGTAGGACGGGCTGTTGAAAAGTCCTGCGCAGACTCGAGTCCGGCCTGCGGTGACACGTGTGAAACATTTGCCGCCGGCCGCATTAAATAAAAGCGCTCGTCGAGACAGAGAAGGAGAAAATGAAAATGAGTAAGAATAAACTTCCTGTGGCAGGAATGTGGCTGCTACCCGTCACAGCTGGAATCTGCCCGGTGGCATACCAGGGGAATTGTAAATATTTAACATTTCATTTCCTTGCTGTAAGGTAGACCGGACGCAGAGCAGATTACAATAGGCTTCAAAAACAGAAGTAAGGTAACAAAGTATTAACTGACGTTCAAACATTTAGGTCCCATGACCACTAAACTAACAGTCTTGATATCAATTGAGAATCTTGCGGATGGCTAAACTCAAACCACAAAGAGCAAATGGTAAAGTGATTTGGTATGTCCTCTGAAGTAAACAAGGTACATACAAACCGACTTTTAAAATGTGGTGTGGGAAGGGGGTGACCAATAAACAAAATGTGAACCAAACCATGGGCTAAAAACTTATTTCCAGTACGTAGCATCTTTTCATCCCTACAAATGACACAAAAGGAGACAACTCTATTCTTTGTGACTTCAGCAAAATGTATTTTTTAATCCCAATTTCCAAGTTAAAGCTAAAATCTTTCTCTCAGATTTCCAAAGTTTTTGCAAAATAAGGAAAACATTTTTTTCAACCATCATTCTGTGTCTGATGTGATTTGATAAAAGCATTTGGAAAAGTGAGTGTGCTTTACCTGCAATCTCTCCTCTAACCCTTCTAAGGGAAACACTCAAGTCACAATAACGGAAGAGCCAGCGAGTTTCTTCGTTGCAGCTATTCCCAAGATTGTGTCAACCCGCTTGATCATGACCAACATGGGGTCTATCAATTTATATATTTAATGAACCTTTATTTATCCAGGAAAGGAAATCGAAAACAGAATCTACTCAAGAGGCGACAGAGAGCCAAAGAAGGAACTTTTATCAATGGATCTTCCTTGTAGAATCTGCGGACCTGATAACTAACGTCAGCCAATGACATCATGACACCAACTCTCTTGGACTCTTTCTTGCACGTTTTATTTTCCGCTTATTTTCAAGCACAATATAATAGCTGCTGGTGAACATGTTTGCAGACATACGTAACGAGTCTGTCAAGACATTATAGAAGCTCGTGACTGGCTTCAACGAAGATGACGGACGCCTGCGGCTGCAAAATTCCTTTGGCACTTTGGTTGGTTTCTAAGACAAAACCTCTGACTATTTTTACAGAGGAGGTTAGGGGATGATGCCTTGTTGGGTCAAGGGGTCTATATGGCCCCCTTATACAACGCAAAACAGATCCACAGTATCACTCACTTGGGTGTTCTCAGTGTAAAATAGTTCTAAAGACAACAGAGCAAAGAGCAGCTTCCCTTCACTTGCTGGGTCTCGAATTCCACCATGGTCACCAGGCGTACGTTCGCCTACTTTAGCGCTCGGGCCTTGCCTCGCTTTATGAAGAGGCTATTGTGCTGCAACCTAGTTTCCCAACAGATGATTCATAGTCTGTCAGGGCCACCATCTGAAGTGTACACAGCAGAGAAGGAGACGCTCAAATGACAGACTTGTTCACTTCGAGCAGACAAAAGGAAAGCTAAGAACCGGGCCCTGAGGCCACGGCAGTCAGACACTTGACAAGTTTTTATTTTGTTTGAGGGGCGTTCTTATCAGGAGTTACAACGATGCGACATTGATCAAAGTGAGGCTGGATTCAGAACTTGTGTTTGTCTTGAGGTGCTTTATTTACAATGTACCTGGACTTGTTCCATTGGTAGCTGTCAAATTCAGTTCTAGACCAGGAACATTTTGTACCTTGGAAAAAGGCTTGAGATGGTGTACACTGTCTGAATTGATGACTGTAAGGGTAAATTTATCTGAATCTGTATCTCGTGCGTTACTTGAACGATAATCTCTGGCAGAATTAGGATTTTTTTTTCTCAAGGGATCTGCAAATTATTATTTTTTCTGCACAAACCCAAATAATGTTTCAAAAGTACGGATGATTCATTAGGTGTTGCTTATGGGGACAGGTGGAAATGTGGAAAATGATTCCAGAAAAATACCTCAAAACCACTGGGGGTACCAGGTATGGTTGCAGGGGGGCAGTTGCGCACCCCTCCCTAGCTCCACCCACCTGTGCTACAAAGCTAGTATTCTTTTATATAAATGGCCACAAGTGTAAAAGCATTAATTGCACCTTCGGCATTTAATTCTTCTGTCATTATATGTTGCTGAATCACACATACCAGTGTTGTCTTTATTTTCTTCCTTTTAAAGTGGGATGACCTTTAAATATATCAAGTCAATGAAATGGACCTATTCCTTTCACAATCCACTATGCTACCTTGCTCATATTAAACGCTTTGGCCCTTCATAGTCTGCCAGTGCGGAAATTGAACAGTCTTGGAAGCGAGAGCGGTAAGAGGAATGAGCGGGTCTGGAGTGCCTCACAGATATCCCGGCAGACTGTTTAGTTGACTCACGGAATGACGCAGGCTCCGACATAGTTGTGCTTACTTCCTGGAAGTTGGGGTGCAAGTGGCTGCCTTGACACTCTACTACTGTACCGTTGTTAAGGCCATCGCACTCACGGAAACTTTGAAAGCACACGCTGACTCCTCACTGACGTCGGAATCAAAACATCTGGATCCCAGCGTGTGCGTGTGTCACTACGACTTTCCAGTTTTCAGGGAGAGAATCTTTACTGGAAAACATTACTTTGATGAGGAGAATCAAAGCGATGCTAATATTTATATTCCTGGTGAGTTGGGGTTTAAGGACGTTTTCTGGGAAATTTGCTAACATTTCATTGGCGTTTTTCCTTGGCGAACAATGTCGAGAGCAGTCGTTATTTTCCACATGAGTGAATGCCGTTAATTTGTTAATTTAACATGAGAAGGTACCACAGAAATACAGAGGACACAATCAGTTGTCCGTCGCAGGTTGATTTGCAAGTTATTCTAATTTCATGATATTTTGCAAAAGAAAATGGAAAAGGCAAAGTGAATTGCTCAAACTGTCGCTCAAAGTGTCAACCTCAAAACTTTCTGTACAATATGTTGTGTGCCCTCACTCGTCTAAACATGGCATTCTGGTTAATATTACGTTTGGGAAATATGAGTTGAGCAGGAAAATTCACCTGTTTGTGGGGGTGGCCTTTTGGCCACTTGCTGTTGACTGAAAATGACATCATAGTTGCTCAGATCTCGGGTCACAAACACGGCTCATCACTTTTCTGAAGCTGAGCCGTGGTTGATTGTTACCGGAGACCTGAGCAATCGTGATGTCATTAAAAGTGGCCGCTCCCTGAGGTGGATAAAAACAGGTGGAATTTGCCTGTCATTCATACTTTGAAGCCAGCAATTCATTTTAGAAATGGAGCTTAGGGGGGCGTTGGCTTTGCGCTGGGATTATTTTCCACACTTGTGCAGTTGTACATTGGAGGCATCCTGTTTATGTGTCTGCGACTGCTCCGGAGGGGTAGGGGAGTGGAGGGGAGGGGGGGAATCGAAGGCCGCATCGCTGAGCTGTAGATCAACAGCTGGGAATGGACTCTCAATGGGATGAGACATGCCGTTCCTATTACAAATACCCCCCGTCCCCCCCTCCAACACCGTGCACAGTGCACTTAATGAATAGCACACTTAAGGCCGCAGGCTTCTTTTTCCCCTCTCTTTTTTTTGTGTTGCCGGAACAGTGAGGTGGGGGGAGAAAATGGCCCCTTGTGACCTGGGAGGGCCATCTGAGATAATAAATCCATGACCCTGAGTTCCGGAGTGCTTCGGGCAAGGTCGGGGTGGCAAATTTCCCACTTCCACAATATCAGATGTTAACGTTAATTCCTCTTAGGCAATGTGTAATGGCGCAGGAATGTCTTCTCTCAGCGGCCTCGTCCAGGGCAGACGGAATCTCTTGAAAATGCGCGACAGCTGTGGAAGTTGGCCGGGCCCTGGATCATAGATGCATTCAATGTAGGAGGGGGGGGCGTCATCGGAGGATGTGAGGGGGAGCCATCATCAGCCAGTATTTTTCCGCTTTGGGGGAATTATCAGAGCTGTAACAGAGTTGGTGGACAGTGGCAATGGCTTTCAACTCAAAGATGCATCAGAAGTGATGTGATGGTTAGTAGCGGCGGGTATCCGTGAACCTGGTGATACAATACATATCGCAAACACAGGTCACGGCACGATACGTACCTTGATATGATTTGACACAGTTTTACACCATGTGATACGGTACAATAATGTAAAGTATGGCCTTACTTAGTTTATGTTGAACACATTCATATAGGCAACAAAATTGAAATGTTGCTTTAAAACATCCTGATATGCATGCATGTATGAAAAAAAAAATCTTCATTTAGGTGCCGCCTTCTCATGTAAGTCACTGGAAATACTGCGGCCCATAGCACCAGGGAGGTGTATCAATGGTCAGAACTAGAATATCGACACTGTATCCTATAAAACATACCTTACCATTACGCGCCATTGGTAAAAATGTAATAGTTGGCCATTTGGTGCTTTCAAGTGGGTTGAGTGAAAGTCTTTTGTCAGAATGTCACTATGTATTGCATAAATGATTTCCCAGTTGTCGGACACTGTCCAGCTTCTCCGCGGACAGCTGTGGCCATCTGCACATTGACGCTTTGTGTTGGGGGAGGACATTCTTTTGTGGATTCTGCCTGATTGGCTGTCCCTTCTGTTTTCTTCAGGCAGATGGAGATGTTAAAGCTAGAAAATAAAAGATCTATTTATTGTGGCGGCTTGGTATTTTTTTTAAAAAAAGGAAATGAAGTGAGAGGCTCAATGATTCTGTCTTGATATGAAATCCAGGATATTTTGTCCCGTCATTAAGTATTGAAGTTTACAAGCGACACTATTATCAAATAGTTACATTAGTCGAAGTAAAACTGAAGTGAAAGCCTTACTGCGCCATAATTGCTGCAGATTTTTCCAATATTAAAAAAGCCATTGTGTTAAAAAAAGAACGTAAGAACACCATTTAAAATATGTCTCAAGAGTACTTTCCTCAATTACACACACTTTTTCCTTTTTTTCGAACCTTGCTGAGGTAAGTCAGTTTGGAGGGGGCGGTTCTGTTTTATGCAAATGAGCCAATGCTTACCCAACTCGCGTAAACTCGGGGCAGAGCTACTTGCTGACAAAAAATGTACTATGTCCTTCGCTATTCCTATCCAATCTATTTGAAGTCAAGTTTCCATAAAATGTCAAAAAGTGAAATGGGAAACAGCAACTTCTCTACCACCTAATAGTGCGGTCCGATTACTCGTATGTCAATGCAAGAAGCAGTTGTAACAGCTGCCCACTGTGGCCTGCTGTCATGGTCAGTTCAAGAAGCAGAAAAAAGGAGGGGTGCAATGGGGAGGGCATCAGTTAGTATCCCCCCCTCCTCCTACCCAAACCCAAAATGCCTTGGCCAGACAGAGGACTCTTTGTTACCCTCAACCGTCTTGTACAGCTTTCTCTTTGCAATTGTGGCGGTAATTCCAGAGCTGTGCCCCATGAGTGTGCCCCCCGCCTCGCCAAAATCGTGCCCTGCAGTCTGAAAGTCCTTTCAGCCGTGGCTCCCACTGAGGTGGTACGATAGCATCATCTGTGAATGGAAAAGCTTACCAGCATGACCATAAACCCGTTTCAGAGGAAATGTAATTCATTACTATGTGAAATTAACACATCATATGCCCCACTGGAGGAACATACCAATTTATTGTACTCACAAAAAAGATCAACACACGAATTGGGACAGCGTTTAAAGTCAGACCTTGACAAAGTGGCTAGGGAGAGGGAAGTCTTGACTTCCCGGCTATTGGCCCAAGCCCGCACAGACGGATGGATGTCAAGAAAGTAGGAGGTAAACCTTATTGGTGTTACCCTGTGTTACCTCCTGCCCCCCCCCCCCCTTATGCTTTCTCCTTCACATTGAGGATGCATTCTTGGCGCACCACACCCAAGATCGCTGTAACAAAAATTCCTGCACCAATGCCAAAACGGATCCGGTTGCCTGTAATCCTTTTTCAAGGAGCATCATCTGATCCAGGGATGGCGAGGGCTCGGATTGCGGCCGATGATGCAGATTGGCTTGGGAATGTGAGGGGTTCATCAGATGCCGAAAACCCATCTGCCGAGCAGAATATTTCAACGTACGTCATCTGATTAGTCAAATATGGCCTCAAGGCTGGGTGCGATGGTCTCTAACTTCACATAAAAATGGATATTATATTATGAAAATAGTTGCATTTTTAAAATTCACTTTCAAATCATTTCAAAATGGGAATTTGTTTTGATTCAAATGATTTTTTATTTTAAATTTCCATAATATCAACCCGCCTTCTTACGGTTATTGTTTCTGTTTTGTATGTACTGTGGCATTCGATTGCGTATCCACTCAAGTAAATTTGATGATCGAGGATGATGAGAGGGTCCTCTCTGCTCTGTAAGGAGTACCTGGACCCAAAAGGCTTGAATACATTGAGTCATACAGAGAGCATTGAGCAGCCTCAGAGAACCTATTCAACCCCCTAGTGCTCAGATCAGAAAGCGCATGTCTGTTGTGGAGGCTCAAGACTGCTCTCATCTCATCTTGAACTTCTGGCCACGGACACTGGAATCCTGGAAATATATCCGATTACTGCTTACGGATCCTGATGAGCCGGAGCGCGTGTTCCAATTTTTGATTTAAAGCAAGTGCTGTCGGAGGAAGTCACTAATGAAATCTTGGCAGAGCTGTAAGCGCCTATTTATTGCCCTTGCCTGAGTGTTACATGAGCTTTTAATTTACAGCATTAAAACATGCTCGGACTGCATTACTATTTACCTTTCCATATCCAATAGCGGCCGGCCGGTTGCCATGGGGTTTGCAGCCATATCCAATCCCAGCCCCTTTGGCACACACTCTTATCTCTGTTTAAATATCCGGTTACTTCCCCCTCTGGTGCAGGCACACAGAGACATGTCATTAAGAGCAGTATCCCTCTCAAGCCCAGGCTTCCTTCCTGTACGCGTGGTGACGGATTGATTTTCTCCGCTAGGGCTCCACTGCAAGAAATATCCAACTCAACCGGTTATTTAATCCAGTGTTGAGTTTTGACTTTTCTCCCCTCTGGCTGGGACAGAGACAAACACAGCCAGCAAAAAATATTTGGACTTTTCCTGCATTTTTGTTTCCAGAAAATGTCACCACCCAAAAAATAACTAGATCGAGTTCATCGTGGTTTATTAGCTAATGAGCAAAGCGGGACTGGAAAGGTGGAATGAAGTCGTGTATGAATCCAAGCAGGAAATTGCATCAAGATAAAGCTGGAAGTGGTGGTTTTAGTCCTTCACTGGTAATTAAAACCATTCGAGATGCAAGTGTCATGCTCACCATATTTGGCTTTAGAATTTGCTTTTGGAAATGTAAGGTCAAAGTCGCCGCTGCTTTACCCAAGCGTCACTGAATTTTACACTACTCATAAAAATTTGGGTGAAATTCTCTAGAACCTAGAATGCATGATAACCTAGTCTCAACATTCGAATGCAACTGTTTAATCTTTCCGTACTTTTTGAAGAACAAGCTGTTCTCGGCAGAATTTGCCATAGACAACTTCTAGATTCATGTCGGTTATTGAATCTTAACTTGTGATATCATAATTTGGCAAAATGTATTCATTTATGCCTCACTTGGACCCATTTTCAGAAATATGCAGGCCAAGATTCATTTGGTTGTGAAATTTCACATGAGATGGGTGAGTATGCACTCCAGAAACAAAAACAATCAAAAGGTCGACTTTCATGTGGCCTCCTATGGATACTGCCAAACCAACCCATGTCAATATTGAACAGTATAATACTATCCCTTTAATATATCGATATATATTGAATAAACAAAATCAGTACCTCCTGTACGTTTAGCCTAGCGGTAACTGTAAGATTTGGGTCAAAGGTTTGCGGTTGACCTGAAAATCAGTTGCAGTTTCAAACTAGAGGTGGGTATTTCTTACAGCAGGGCTTTGCGTGTTGTGGCTTGGCTTCGACTCTCCAGAGCAGCCCTTGGTGCCCACAGAGGTCAAATCTCCCCACTGCTTTTGAAAATAATCTATTGGGATAGTTAGTCCGTGTTCTTCAATTTCGGCAAGGACCGATATAGCCTTTCAATTTGTATTTATTTTTTTTGCGCCGCTACTTTCTGAGATTTTTGGTTATGCCCGCAAAAGCTTCCATGCTTTGAGACAAACCGCCTGCTCATGAATCTCAAAGTGAATACCTCATAAGAAGGCATTCATCTTGAGGTATAAAATTCTCTCTTTCAGCACCCCGGCTCTCCCACATGTTCCATTCCGATCGTGTTACACGGGGAAGAAGCGGGGGTCCAGAAGCTTTTTTGCACGTCTTTATCGTAAAATGTTGGTCCATTGTACAGATGGCCCGGCGCTGAACTCTTTGGGAGCGTAAACAGTGGGGGGGGAACGGTTATGCAGCCCTTTCCTTCTCTTTCAGCTGCACTAATGATGTTGTGGCGGACCACAGCTGTTTCTTCATAGCAGGTGTGCAGCAGGAGCCGCGGTGGACCGACCGTGCTCGGCTCCGATTAGAGGAATGCCAAGAACAAGACGGAAGGAGAAGAGACGGAGCGCACAGCGAGGCAGGGAGATGCACGTCCACCGGCCGTGCGGCGGGATATACAATCCGATTGGGAATTTTCCCCGCAACACCTGGCCTTCGACGTGACGAGGATATTGATGTGGGTCTGGCGCTAGAAACCCCACCGACGATTTATACGGGAACTCGTCAGAGTCCTTTCCGGAGACGAGGCAGAGAGCCACCACGTCCTATAAATACACACTGCTGATTCACAAGGAAAGAAAAGGCCAAAAGAGCTTTTCCTGTTTGGAATTCAACTGGGTGAGAAGAGGAAACAGGAACTACGCAAAGACTACTTGTGGCATGGACCGGAGAAGATCATATCGGAAATTGCTGCTCGGCTAACGTAAGGCCTTTGACGGTCTGATGATTCAAACTATCATTCCAGATTCTCTAGCAAGAAGCTGAATGAAAAGAAGTCAAAGCGTGATTCCTGGTCATTGACTTTCAATATCAAGTCCAAGGAGAGTGTGAATTTAGAATCGCAAGCAGCGATCAGGGAAAGATAAACTGACTGCACTGCCCTGAGTGCTATGACCTTCCACGTCATAAACGGCTAATTTGCAACCTAAGACATAACCTAATCACATATTTTAATCGTCCGGCCGCTTTAAAACTTTTACCACTTTCCCGTAGATATCTGTAGCTCGTAAAGCAGCAGCACAAATACATCTTCGGACAGCCGCATTGAACAGGAAGTGAAGGCCGAGTCAGAGACCGCTGCTCTCCCTAGCCTCGCACCTCGAGCTAATATTAAAGAGGGGCGGTAAATATTAGCTTTTCTCTGCCGTGTTGACAGTGTGTGCTTTTCCACACACATGGAACAAAGGTCTGCCATTCTGCACGCCCACCAGGCAACTGCAACGGGGCCCCGGAGTGGCGCGAGCTGATCGTTGCTCAACGGCGGTGGCTTTTCATTGCGTGACTTATGATTACGCAGTTGAAAGGTCTCCTCAGACCGGATGTGTCATGATGACAATAGGGGCAGGAGGCCACGAGCGCTCTCTTGATGGAAATATTTTCACTGCTCAATGCTGTGAATCAATTTCGGCAACTGTGGGCTTTCAGACATGTTAAACCTTACAGTGCAACCTGGAGTACAAATTGGTGTAACTCCGCCCAAATATTCAGGATTTCAAACATTTCCTTGGGTTGTTAGCTGGAAGGCCGTTAGCATTACCATAGCATGGAGGTGCAAACAAATTGGGGGCTGGCCAGTGTCCCAGACAAGACTGTATTCAACCTGAGTGGTTCCTCTGTAGTCTTGTATATTTGGAAACCCGTCCCCCTTCTAGTCCAGCACATGCTTTCTCATAAAATGGATTTGCCCATCAGCTGTTTTGTTGACCTACCTGAAACACTTTGGTTTGAAGCACTTTTTCCATCTCAAACCTGAAAGACCCTTTACTCCTTTTTTAATTTCTCTTTAGCTAGACGCTCCAGGAATATGCAAGAGTGAGCATTCATTACTCAGGTGTTAGCAAACAAACTGTCTCAGCATGCTTTTTGGCATTGACTGCCTGGAAGATCAGAAGTACTAAAATCAGACGCCTTAATCAGACTGGCATTGGCTCCCCCTTCCTAACCAAACCGCCTGCCTCGGTTCTCTCCCTCAACTTCCTCCCGACTTTCTTCTCTTCCCCAGTGCGGTTTGCCTTGGCTGACTGATAATAAGAGAGACAAAAATCCTCTTTTCTCCACGCCGAAATGAGTCACTTCCTTGCCAAGGCTTCGGTTGCTGGTGGGCTGCCAGGAGATACCCTGCTATTTATTGCCCCGTTTCCATCACCGCAAGTGGGGAGGTCTGGGAAGGAGAACTTTTAAGTGGAGGCTGAGCACGCAAAGACAACACGCATCCGTGCACATACAACCCTCCCCCCCCCCCCCCCCCCCCCAAAAAAAAAACTTACTAATCAACACTAAGAAAATCCAAGCTTGATCACGCACACAAACTGCCAGGCATGCTGTCAAGCATCCAGACAGGACCCGGAACATCGTCTCCAGGCTTGCTCTGTTTTCCGTGATATTCCAACGTGAAAATGTATGTCCTTTTTCTCAGCATTTTTGGAGAAAGAAAACACACTGGCTTTTTTTTTCTAACACACAAACACAGGCTCTGTGTATGCAGGCACACACAGAGTCTCTCATGATAAAAACAGATATGGCCGAGGCTACGGCCCGACATCATTTCGAACACTGATGTCGAGCACATACAGAGGCCCTCTTACTTGATTTTTACAGATACGTACTGTAAAGCTGACGATTTCACACAGATATTGTTTTTACTGCAGACGGTCTCCGTAACCTGAATTTTAAACACGTTTAAACGCAAGTCACTAACCTTTGCTAACGTAGCAGTAAAGTCACAATTGTGACTGTTTTTTGTTTTTCAAACCACTGCAATTTCACAACAGTCTCCTTACTTAGGACAGGAGGGAAAATATTATTGTGTTCCCATATTCACAGTTTTACCGGAATTCCGCATTTTCTTGAAACGTTTTTTTGTAATTCTATCTGCTCTATTCTGCATTTCTCAATACACAGCCCAGAAAAGTCCCAGAATCGACCACATTGATAAGTTTTTCATAATTTTACAACATTAAGTCTAGGTGTGTGTTTAGCCCCAAAGACATCTGAGTATGATGGCCTTAAAGGGAAAAAAAACATTCAGGTCAGTTGTGAAAATATGTAAAATACTGACTATTGTGTGAGTTTGTGTCTTGGGTGTAATTACGTGAAGATTGAGCCAGTGCCACGAGCATGAAAATTTTCATTGAATAATTAAATAATTATTGAAACAAATATGTTGCTAATTCCAATAACCACTGTGAATGACATTATGATTAAGGTTCTCACATTTGGATCTTGTATTGGCATCTTGATTCTTATTTTACGGCATAGGACTTCATTGGTGGTTCTTAGTGGGAAATAGCGACAAGGTCAGACTCTCTAGCCCCACCTGTTGGTTGGAGGCTGTAGCACCACCCGTTGCTTAGGCATGCAACTTTCAGCCTGTTGAACGGGAGATTTAAAAAGAACAAAACAGAAACCGGTCCAGGCGAGGTGATGGCATCCAAGCACACTACTTCATTGGAGATTAATGTCGCAAATGCACGCCGTCAGCCATGCATTTAAGCCACAGAGTCAACTAGATGGGATCCTTGTGAATCCAAAACATTCCTTTCAACACAAGTTCAGGCACATTCCCTAATGGAGGGGTTTGCACTTTTATTCATGGGCTCTACTTTGGAATATGGCTGTTTTATGACGATCAGCCGACTTCTTGTTGAGCCCTTTCTCTCTCCGTTTTTTTTTCTTTTTTGCCGTTTTCCTTCTACCGCAGCACATTGTCCCTGCAGCGCTGCTTTGGAATGCGACGGATTGTGATTTAAATGGCTTTTGAGAACTCCTAATCCACAAGAGGCACATAAATCACACAAAGGTAGCTCTGAAAGGCTCTGAATTCCAGAGAGCAAAGAGGAAGTCTTAAATCCCGTGTTTCACTTAAATGGCACCAAGGTGACTTATTAATGGAGTTATTTTTGACACGTGTCAATAGATGACCCTCGATCGATTCTTGATTGTTTAATACTTGAGGGCAAGTAACAGACGATTCAGTTTTGAACTAAAATAAAAAAATAAAAACACAAATTCTTTGCTTTTGTGTTTTTTCCTTGCCGTGCTATTTATTTTGTCTCTTAACTGAGCAGATCCAAAGTTTTGTATACACAAGGAGATGTGGTAGAGGAAGGGTGTAGGTTGTGGCGAGGTTAAACTCAAGGTATGAAATGTTTTCTCTTCCCAGCTATGGAAATCATCAGAGCCAATTTCCTCTCTTCACATGATAAGATCGCCCCAATGAAAACCGGACCTTGCAGAGGAGGGGGTTAATACATAAGCTGCGTGTTTTTTTAACCGTGTCTTGAGGCCCACAATCACCCACCACTGAAAAGAGCCGAGCACGTCTCTGTGGTAACCAAAGGGCAGCATTAGTGAAGGCCAAGAGAGAATCAACCTCAACTCTACTGATACGTTGATCACATCAATGAAACCTGTTTTGCTTGAATTCATTAAAGTTATGAGCAATCCATCAAATGGTGTCCATCTTCATCTTAGCCATCTCTTTGCATACTATCTGATTGCATAGAAAATAATAATATCCTGATGATGAGTCCATTGGTCTTCAGCTTCAGGACTTAACATGAACTTGTATAATGGTAATACATATTTGTGATTTTTGCTCAACTTATTTACCCCAGAAGCTTTCCAAATCCCAAGTAGCAACATCCGGGAAGACCATCATCCTTGTTTTTGTTGGGGAAACTGAGCCAAAAGCTTGCTTCTTGGCCAGTCATGCAGGATCCGTTTGAATAATGGTGTGTACTTAAAATCCACAATTTTACGACCATGCTCCCCAGTCATGCTGTCCTACAAACTCCCGATCAATAATTGCCCAAAATGAAGTATACGCTAAGGAAGGAATATCTCTTAGACACTCTCCGTGTTGCAGGCCAAACTGCCGTCATTCCCAAGGCCTGCAGTGCAGAGCTAGTTAATGTTTACCCAGAAAATATGTAATTGCAGACTTCCCGCTAATAAACTGTTCCAGACCAAAATCCTCCTGTAACATTATTATTATCATAAACCTTGCGGGACTCGGGCTGTCGATCTCAGCCTCGCTTGCACACGCTGGCATCTTGAAATAGACAGATGACACAACCAAACTTAAAAATAATAATAAATAAAACAAGTCCGCCGGGTACGAGATGAAGTCACCCACCACGACCCACATAAGAGTTAGCAGCTTCGGCTGCAACTTTGGCACTTAAGTTCAAAACATTCTGTCCGCTTGCTCTTGTAATATTACCAAAGAGATGAGAATGTTTTTCTCCATTTCAGTGGCAGGGAAACCACAAAGTGTGCCTTGATGATCAGTCTTGTCCTCAATGGCAAGTAGCTTGTTTGTTTTAGTCGAATTCAGTGGCAAGAAAATGAGTCGGGTTGAGCCTATTTTTTGAATAAAGACCACAACAGTTTGGACAGCCGGTCAAACTCCAAAGGTATATCTTTAAGAGCTTAAGAGCTAGCTTACTTGTTCAATTAAGTTTGACAACATCCCCAGAGGTGTAAAGTAGGCATACGTTGTGTCTTCCATGTTCATGTCGTAAAAAGCGTTGCCACGTCAACAGCTCTGGTTCCGCCCCATCGTCTTGGAGACACAAGTGTCCCCCAGATGTCCGATTACAGAGTCAAGGACTGTACAGACTGAAGAGGTCAATTTTGAGATCCAATTTGAAGAGCGTTTAAATGCCTCCAGAAGTGCTTTGGATCTATCTCACGAATGACACAAAGAATAGTAGTTTGTGAACAACATTTTCAAACAAATCTTGGTTTGCCAACCGTCAAGAACATCCATGCAAAATGCTTGTTTGCTCATCCACTGGTTTTTGCCCCCGTTTTATATTCACTAAAGAAAAAGGAAAACTTCTCTTATGTTCGCAAAAGACCAGTTTCGCAAAAGACCAGTTTTCAAAAAATCTGCCTGAGTCTATGAGTGAGCACTTCTCATTTGCCGGATTAAGCCAGTCGATCACAAGTGTGGCCTATCAAAATGCTGACGAGTCAGAAGGATTAAAATGCCACTCATACATGTGCAGTTTAATCTCACACCCAATATTCCATTTAGAATCGGTGCAAAAAGGGATGAGATGGGATCAGCACAGGGACGAAGAAGATGGACAAGCACACGAGCAATGCTTAAAACGCGGCGCCAAAGTCAAAGTCAGTCAGTGGAACATGGGGGAAGAAGGGAGGACCAGAGGGAGGGAGGGGGAGTTTTTCCTCCACTTTTCTGTGGGAAAAAAAAAGTAGAGATCAGGACATGCTGGCATCCAAAACATAAAAGTGGCGGTGGCGGGGTGCGTTTCTTTCTTCTCTCCCCTTCCTGACTGCACGCTGCCTCGCTACACTCAGCTCCACCCCTGGTCAAGGAGTGTGTGTGTTTGTGTGTGTGTGTGTGTGTGAGTGCGTGTGCGTGTGCGTGTGCGTGCATATAAAAAGGAACTCTTATTGAGGCGCAATAAAGTAGGACTCGATTGTATTGTCTCCTCTCCCGCATGGAGCAGGGCTCCATCCCCCTGCATCTCCCGCCTCCTTTCTCCAAGGACAAAGAATGTCCTGAATGCCTGGCGTCTCCTGCAGTGTCAAATAACTGGAGGATAGGTGGAGTGAGGGGGCGAGGGCCCGAGGAGGGAACGATGGAGAGTCACATGTTGTGGTAGGACTTTTCGATTCAGTCCAATAAATCAGAAATCTTGCACATGGGATCACCAGGCAATTTTCACAGACACTGCCTTTTATTTGTGACTCTTCTAGTCTCGCTGTAGAAACCTGATGATGTGACACTCAGAGGGCACTTGCCTCTGTGACCATGATCATTTAATTATTGATCTGCCTGATGGTGAAGGTGAAGGAGATCTGTTTATTGATCTGCTGTGACTATTTCCATCTAGCATCTTGATAGAGAATAGTTGAAAAACGTTGGTCAGTTAGGGGGTCAGCATCATCATGCATAATGTTTAATTTTTTGCATGAATACATTTTCTTTCCATTGAGCACACCATTTTGGTACAATGGTAAACAGCTTGGTAAACACGCCTCTGAAGAGCTGCTAGAGCAAGACTGCTTTGCACGTTTCAATGCACTGCTGTCGAGTAAGCAAACCAGCAAAGCAATGCTTATCTAATCATTTTCAATTATAAACAAAACGGTGATGTTTCCCCCTGAGTCATAATTATGTTCTGTTTGATGTTAAAAATTCCACTTGGAGCTTGATGTAATTGAATGGACAATATTATTGAATTCAATCCACAACTTTGGGAGGATTTCTGTTTGATACAACAAAGTCCATTTGCCACGGGATTGACCGACTAATCCTTTTAAACGTTAGAAGCATTACAGAAATTGTAATGATTAATGGCTTCTCATTGGAGTTGTTCCCTTCCCAGTTTGCTATTGTTTTCTGGAGAGGCTTCAATTTTCCACTGACCAAATACAAGCATGGTTTTAAACATAATGCTCAATTTGGTAGTTCTCGACGTTCTTCATCATGAAACTGTAGCACTATCAAAGAGTCAGTATGATGGGTGAATGCGTTAACATCAGCACTGAGAATGGCGAAACGTCACGACCGACCGCACTGAATCATCGTGTCTACAGAAGAACACCATCCATCAAAGTGACGTTCCAGCCTCCCTCTCTTACAAAGGTATAAGTGAAAAAAGCCTTACCAGGCTGAATGACTTTACTTGTCATCCACGGACCACCGCTTAGGAATTCTTCTGTCAAGAATTTGCTTTGCATCCACACACAAAGTTTGCTGCTAAATGTCTTCTCCATGATGACCAAAGATAGTCCAGATATGTTGTCATCTACAGGAAACAAGATGTAATGCTCCAACATACACCTTAACGCAATTGCTACTTTCCTAATCACCATCTCGCGGAATCTCAGAATGTTACAGAAAGTGTACAAAAACACAGTGGCGCCTTGAGATACAAGTTGAATTTGTTCCGTGACTACACAAATCTTGAAATAAATGAAAATTCCATTCACCCGTCCCAGCCAATAACCCCCTGCCAAAAGAAATGAAGTAGTGAGCATTTTAATGAAGAAAAATAGCACTCAAGGAAATTGTACCTTATAATGAAATATACACCATAATGACATTTTTCAATAAAATGTTAAATAACTGATCAACTGTCTTTTGTCTGTCTCCATATGCTGCTGCACCATTTTTGTTCAATCTTAGCATTCGTCCAGCAAAAGCTATGATATTACATATTTGCTACGAAAAATGACTTAGTGCATTTGGCACGCAAACGTTGAGTTTGACACTTTTGAACGTAGAGGGCAAGGCTGTCAAGATACGCATCAGAGGGGAAAGTGCCGTAACTATGCAACAGCGTGACTCTGCAGTGGTTCTGTTCCAGTGGCTTTCATCTCCCAATCAAAAAAAAAACAAAAACCACTGACTGCGGCTGATATTTAAGTGAGGGAATGTGTCACGACAGCGTTCTGCATGGTGGATGAAGTTGTTTTTCTGCCAGCTTGATTTCACTGACAAAAAAAAAATAATAACATGAGATGATTTCATCAGCCTATCATCATCCAAACCATAGTAAACAGCCACACATGACGGACACATGGTGTTTCCATTGAGAAATAATAGGCCTGCAATTTTTTTTGTCTCCCGCTCTGACTGACATCAGAGACGACCCAGAAGGAGGAAAAGGAAAAAGCGGAGTGCCAGAAATGAAAGAAATAGCCTTCCCGCTCGGCTTTTACGAGGTTCAGACCCATTTTCCTGTCAGACTGGACTTGTTGAAAAGCAAAAGTAGAATCCCATTTTGCCCCGTGCTCCTATCAAAAACATCAACTTGTAGTAAATAGAATGACTGAACTCCTATTCAGATCCAAATGTAGAAGTTCCTATGTCAAAAGTATGTGTGTGTGTGCGTGTGTGTGTGTTTGGGCTTAAAATGGAGCTTAAAAATGACAGATACAGACTGCTGGTTTGATGCAATCTGCATTTTGTTGCCTTGTGTTTGTTATGTGTAAAGTTAAATCTAAACTAATAGGGTACATAATGAAAGTGAAGTTAAAGTTAATCTAACCAAATGTTACTGTACATGTTTGTTATGTAATGATGGTTTCACTGGCTGTTTGAAAAAAAAATTGAACCTCTTAGAATTTTGCGTGCAACAAATTGCTATACAAAAGCCTCTGTAAACAACAACATTCCCTGGGGTTTGTCCATTTTTGAGCTTAAGTGGCTCTTGGACACAGGGCCGGGTTATTTGCGGCGGCAGGCCTGGTCTGGCACGTCAGTCACAGTCTGCAAGCGGAGCACAGTAGCACCTTTTCCGTGTTGCCCGGCTGCCTGTCAGCGAGCGACATTAAGCCATTACGCCGGCGTGCGAGCCGCCCACGTGACCGCCCCACGCCGACACGCATCCGCCTTGGTACGCATACCGTAATTACACACGCACACATACTCATCTCCCCTGGCAACTCCAATCACGGCGGCCAAAGAACTCGGCCTAATTCGTTGCGTTTGTTAGAGGGAAGAGGGCTGCCTTTAATGACACCAATTGCGCTGACCTAAACGCTGTAATAGGACCTCTCAGTACACCGGCGAGGAAATGGCTGCAATTGAGGCTCTTCCACTTCCTAGCAACCCAAGCCCCAGCCTGCAATTTGAAAGGAAGGGGGGAGTGGGGGATGCCTCACATTACCTGCGCCCCGCAGCTTGAAACGCGGCCTAACGAAGGCGAAATTGTACGAATTAAGCCGAGGCAACAAACAGAAAAGTGGAAGCATGTGTGCCAAATGGGCTCGCTCGTTAATTCAGTGGCTGTCTCTTAACGGCCAGATTACAGCAGACCGGAATTTGCCGGGCCGTGCAATCAGGAAAGACCAGAGGGGAAACAAACACAGGCTGCTTGTTTGGTTCCAAGGAGGGAACGCAGGGGCTGCGGGGTGAGATGGGGGGGGCGTTTGAGGTGAGTCCAATATTTAACACCAAACCGAGAGGGTTGTTTTGCAAGCAAGACTGACCTCGGGCAGATAATATTAGAAAATACTTTTAATGATGTGTTATACGCTGCTGGGCTGCCAGATGGGAGAGGGCTGTGGGGTGGGGGTTGCACACCAACAGTGGCCAACATGGGCAATGAAATAAATTTCATGCAAGGATGTTTCAAAAACGGTCAAAAGCCTTCAGGGTTTGATACAGACAAACAAGGCAGCTCCTTTCATGGCAAGTTCCATATAAACAACACCAACTCGGAATCGGGGATGGAATCAACTTTGTGACGTGGCATCGGAGTGGTAAAAATAAGAAGGACGAGCCGTGTGACGGAACCATAACCCCGGGACCAGGATGTGAAGTTAAACATCTAACATTCTTCAAAAACAACTTACATGTCAACTGGCAGCATTTTCAAGCAAAATGAAATATGCACACTTCAATAAAACAACAAAAACAAAACAGTGGATTGTTTTTTAGTACAGGTGTCAAACTGGGGGGGGGGGACCACGAGCCTGATCTGGCCCTCTGGATCATTTATGTTGCTTTCCTTGTATTCTGTTCAAAATGAACCACAAAAATGAAAACAAAATGCCAAACGGTGAATCTAAACACAGCGACCTCGTGCGCTAACCACACGCTTAGTCTCAAGAAACACAGCGCAGCTCAGTCACCCGACAACAGACTGGTAATCATTTCCGTGTTTTGTTTTAATTTCCCAATCATCACCGTCCCGCTGATAGGTAACGCTGCCTAGGATTCAACAAGTTAGACGGCCTGCTTTACAGTGACTTGTTTGCCCTCGTCCCTCCTTTGAAAGGCGACAGACATGTTGCCCATCTGTACACACTAAATCCAGCAATGAAAGCTAAAGCGGGCCCGGCAGCTGCATGCACGACCCCCACTGCACACGGCATTACCTCAACCCCTCTCGACAAAACACAGGTTGCTCCCATTATAAAGCCAGGCGGCCCGTGCGCTGCAATTGGTTGGCCGGGAATAAAAGCACAAGCTCGGCGTGAATTAAAAGCCTACCTTTAGGATGAGGTAGGGGATGCAGGCGCGCCAGTTGCTCAGGAGATAATGTTATCTGGATGCTCTTCAGTCGGCCGCGACCGCTCCAAAGCACCACGGGGCCAAATCAGCGTTCCGCCGGTAGACTGGTGAGCAGCTGGAGACCAGGAAGGTTCTTCTTTAGCCCTATCTTCCCTAGAAATGTCTTCAAACCTGCAGGGAAAGTACATTCTTGGTTGTAATCATCATAAATAATAAGTAAGGCTAGGGCAGGGCCAAGTGATGAAATAGTATTATTGATTAATACCAGCTCAGGAATATTATAATTTGGTATTTTCTAACTACATTTTTGAAAAATACATATTATTGTTGCCTGACATTTGTGATGCTCTCTAATCCCTCCAAAAAGTGACAAATTAGTTCTCGATTATAAATTGTTTCCCATATGCCATGTGGAAGGCATTTCCAAACACATAGTGCTCATTCATACGTTGCAAAAGCAGTGGTTTAGCCACATGTTGGAAATGTTTGACCCAAAATAGTAGTCGGTACTCAAAAGTCTACATACCCATGTTCAAATGCATGTCTTTTTGTGAGATCAAAAATAAAGGAAGATTAATCCTTAATCCTTTAAAAACTTGTCCCACTATTAATTTAACCTAGAAAATTTCCAAGATGAACTAAAAATAACAACTAATCAAACAACCAAACAATATTGTGATTGCACAAGTGTTCATTCATTGGTTCATTTTTTTATTTGTCCTTCAACTTAAACACAGATTGGGAGTACTTCTACCCCCTGTGGTATTTTGGAAGTGGGCAGCGAGGCCTGCAAAGTTGGTCCCAGTGAGACGGAGGAGCCCGTCGGCCACTTTGAGCCGCTTCAAGTCCCGTCACATAAACAATGGCACTTCACGGGGAGAGGCTCGTCTTCCTTCCTGCCTGGCTTCCTGTCCATCGTTCTGCCTGACTTGGTAAACTCAATGCTGAACCCCCACCCCCCCCACACACACACGTCCCTCCCACACCCATTCAGACCTCCCTTCCTGAAGGAAAAGAGGCGACGACAAAGGACAAATGATAAACGACGACTAAGCGACACGATTCTTGTGTGGAAGCTCAACGCGGTGACTCAACAAGTTGGGCCCTTTGATATGTAGATGGCGGCGGTGAAGGTGACGGAAGGAGTTAAAGGTTGTGAATGTACTGACTAGCACCTACAGTGCACTAAACTTTTAAACCCGCCCACGACCTCCAGTCCTTTCTCATACGAGCAGATTGATGATAACCAGTGCACTTCCTCCTCGGGGAGCGCGACCTCCGCTTGAAGAATGACTGACCGTTGATTAGCCCAAGTCATTACCATTCAAGGCTAGCTCCCATTATGTGGCGGCACAATGATTGAATGCTAAATTAGTATGTCAGCAAAAGGTGGCCATTTACACATAAGGGATGAGAAGATTAAAATGCAGGTTTGAGGAAGACTGATCTGAGCCAATGCCATCAATTTTAAAGTCGTTGTAAAGTTGTGCTTCCAATGCGTAGTTCATATATTGATCCTGCCTACTCCCGATTTGAAAAAAGGATGACTTAGAGTTATGCAGATGATGCTTAAACAAATGACCACCATGGATTGAATGTACATCTCGACATTCTGTCCCACCTTTGCAATGTCAAATTCAAGCATGCAGGCCATTCCATGACCTGTGATTCAAACTTATAGTGGGACTGTAAACTCTCACTCTGGGCAGACTTCCTGAGGAATACAACCCACATTTTATGAGCCTAATTGGGTCAACAAAAGAGCAATCTCACCTGATCAGATGACTTAACAATTTTACACTTATCTCTGACCTGAATGGGGTGGGGGGTGGCATCATGCAGTCGAGAGAATACCTGACATCAAATGACATCTATTTAGGAGATGCAAGGTTTTTTTATGCTAAGAGACAGAGGGGGTTTTCTTTTTTACTGCAGGTGACCAAGCGACCTCGAACGAGAATTCTTTTAAAGTTGCACCTGTACAGCGCAGGTGCAGGAAGTCCGGAAGCTTGATGTGGGCGCTATGTGTACTCTAGGCCCTCAGGAAAGAAAAGAATTAAGGGGGACCCTTTGTTGTCTACTGTCGCTACACTTAATATATATCTTAAAGGCTTTAATACAAGAAAGCCTCTCTCTCTCTGTGTCTCTCTCTTTCTCCCCCTCTCTCTTCCCTTCCCTCCCCCCTTGGCGCAACATGTCTGATGTTCCTGTAAAGGCCAATTGAGCGTTTGATTGTGGCCAAACACGGATACGGTTATGAGCACGTGTCTCGGCCTCGTCGTAAAGACGAGGTGCTGGCGGACAGCTGGTTTCATTTTTTCTTCTTTTCTTTTTGGCGTGCTCGCACTTTCCTTTGTTTGAACAGAGTGTTCCCTTTTTTGATGCATCCTGAGTAATGGTATGATATTCAACGGGCGGCCGCCCACTTCCCTTTCAACTCCTCCGCAGCGGGCTGCATGAAACACATGCAGACCCCCCAAAAAAGCTACAGGCGACAGCAATAGGTCTATTATTCTTATCAGCTCTTGGGTCTCTCTTATTTAATACTGGCATAGATAAACATCGCTAGAAATGGAGCCAGCAACACTTTGAGTCAGGGTAAAACTACATTTGGCCCCACGCTTGTTGAAAGGCTCTGAAATCAATGTTTCCTGAAGTTTTTTTCCATGGCATCTTCATTTATGTACTGAGTATGAATTGTGCGTTGAGTTGAATACAAAGCAATTATTCTTTTGCATCAATGGCAATGGGTAAGTAGACCGGTTAATTGTACCTTATGACATCTAATGGGAAAGCATTTCCTTGTTTTGCCTGTCACTATTTGACGCTGGCATAAATAGGTGAAGAACTGAAGTAAATCATTTGAAAGTGGATTTTTTCCCGCAACACATCTGCTCATCTCTCACGACACCCACATGACCCCCGTTGCTGTTCCTATGTGCTCTTCCGCTTAGCTGTCCCTGCTAAAGCACCCCTCCAATGGACAAAAGACACCCACAGGTTCAAAGGACTCTAATAACAAATGAAAAGGTGAGTGGGAGGGGGGTTGGGAATGGGATGAAGCTCCAGTGATCAAATCCTGTAATTCCTTGACACATTTCTAGAAGCCCGTGCTTGAGCGTAAGTCTAAAATCAACAACAGATAAGCCCCTCTGTGTCCCTTCTCTTTGATCTGGAGGGGTGTGGAGGTGCTATGATCGTGGTAGGGGGACTCCTCAGATTCCTGTTCTGAACCCCCCCACTCCTGCTTTGGATGTGGAGACCCTGGAGGGAGTTCTGAGGGGTACAAAGTCACCCAGCACATTATAGGGCTTTGGAGGTCCAATAAGAGATGGTAACGGAGGCAGATTCGCCTTCAGACGAGGAGAAAAGTAAACATCTCTACACATGGATAAAACGTAGAGAAATGCTAATAGGAATGGAAACTTGAAACTTTCCTTCACCCTACAGGCAATTTTCTGTGATACCAGAACCGCGGTGTGAAACTATTATTGTCCAGTATGTGTATCGGTTCTGTACAAATGACACCAAAAGTTATTTCCCTCCCTTTTTCTAATGACAGTTTATTTGGTAGATTTTGGTAAAAACTTTCCAACGCGAGTCTTCTCCTTTACACACAGGTGACTAAAACTTCTTTGCGACCCATTTCTGACAGTTAATATTTGTCTTTGAAACTTCTAAGAAAAGATTTTTTGTGTGTTTTCAAACGTGTTTGCAAACATTTTGTTTGGACAAGGTACAACACCTCAGGTTTTATACATTATCCTCATAAAATGGGTTGTCACAAAACAAAACAAAACAAAACTCGACTCAACTTTATTTCTATTAATCGGTGTGTTTTTGAGATATTTTCATTCAATAAACAACAAAAATATTTCACAGAATGCAAAGACATGAAAGTGCCTTGGACTGTATTTGTGAAAAATCTGATTAAAATCAGGTGTCCTAAAATAAAACAAAAAAAGTCATCAAGATGGTGAGAGGTTGAAGGATGAGGAAAAAGAAAGTCCCTCATGATGCCCCACCACCCACAAGCCACCACACCCTCCAACCCAAGGCCATCCCAACCAAGAAGAGCCGGACAAAACTAAAGCCCCCCATTGTTGTCCCCTCATACAGGATCACCAGGCAGTGAGAGAGGGACGTAAGGGGGTTGGAGAAAAGATTGGGCCGGTGGTGTAGAGGCGACAGGGGCTGGGGGATGTATGGATGAGTGTGGAGGTAGGGAGGGGTCTGTTCACCCGGCCCGCTCAAACAAATCGTGTGATAGGACTTGGCCCTATCTAATCAAGGGCAGGAGGTCACTTCCGAACAACTGGGCAATAAAAGATTATTTCCAGCCACATAACAGAGGAGCCATTGGGGAGGGTGTGTGTTGGGGGGGGATGCTTGGCGGGACGCAAGGAAAGGGGAATGGGATGGGGGGGGGTGTCAAGAGGGTAGGGGGTCTGTCTGTGAGGGGAGGAAGTGAATTGAAAAAAGCCAGCAGACGGGAACCGTCTGTCTGGATGCAAAGTCTAATCCCCACTAAAAAAAAAAACAGAGGAAGGGAGCAAAAGCGGGTGGGGGGGTATGCAGTTTAGGAATTATTATTCTTCCTGAAAGGATTCTAGCAAGACATCATACCCTTTTGTTTTTAAGGCCGCCACATACCAAAAGGAAAAACAGAACAAAAGTGGTTTGTAAGGGCCTGGAATGCTTCGAGTTACCAACAAAGAGCAGCTAGCTCGCTGTGCATGAGCAAGCATTTTGGACTAGCCAATCACAGATGAATTGAGGTGAGGCCACATGCTACAAAGTAAATCACAATAAGATCACAACATCATGAAAACTCTGAATAATCAAAAATATCCTTGTTCTTGTCGTGAGTACTGAGTCATGTGCTAATCTTGGGCCGCTTGGCTCAGTCGTAGCGATTATCTCCCATCCTTAAGATCGGAGTGTTGATCTCCATCCATTGTGATCATGTTGAAGCGTCCTTGAGCAAGACATTGAACCCAATTGCTGCTGATGGCATGCCATCAGTACATAAACGAAGAAGCAGTGTGAAGGGCTTTGAGTACCAAAGGTAGCTAGTTACACTTTCCAACCAAACCCAACAACACCATCTATCCATCTGACCGCCCGCCCAAGCCGCCCGCCTGCCCGTCCGTCTGTCCGTCCGTCCGTCCGTCCGTCCGTCCGTCCATCCATCCATCCATCCATCCATCCATCCATCCATCCATCCATCCATCCATCCATCCATCCATCCCCTTGAAACCTGCTGTGATCCCATTTTGATAGATCCTCACCTTGTGACTTTCCAGACCTTGATGAACAGGAGCCACTGATGAGGCACATTGATCATCCTTGCCCAAATAAGGGCAACCAAAGTAACAGGAAGGGGGCTGGGCCAACACAAGGGAGAGCTGTATGTTTTTACACCTAAAACAGAATAGTGGTGAAGTGCTAAGGAGGCGGCGTGTGCAGCAGTTGGTGGTGTTTGTGGTGTGTACCCGGGAGCCTCAATGAAACACTTCCATTATGAATAACCCTCAACACCTGCTAAAACATCGGCCTGCCCTTTATGGCTCCCGAGGAGAAAAGATGGCTCTAGGTGACAATCCAAACAGGAAGCAGTCGCAGTTTATAACTGTAAACCTCCAGTGAGGTCAGTTGGAATTAGCATTAAATGTAGTATCCTTTCACTTGATCCACATTTGAACATTACTGGTCTCCGTCTTGAAAATATCTATATATATAGTCAATTGGAATACCTTGCATTCTGAATGCTAATAAATCCTGGCGAGACTATTTCAGGATTGACACAATTCAAATCTGTGCCGATTTCTGGACTATTTTAAAGTCATTTTTATCCTGCGGACGCCGAGTGGATGTTGGACGTGTTTCTGAACACATCAAAGGTTTCTTACACAGCTCGTCCAAAACCAAAACGTCTCCAGAGTTAGCGTCTTTTTTAGCAAGGGTCACTGTGTTCGGGAGTCCAGAAGAGGCCCAAATCCTTACACTTCCTCTGATTGCTTATTTCTATTTATAAGAGTGTAGGGAGTGCAGAGGCGAGGGGGTGGGGGGTTTAATAGAAACCATATGAGGAGTTTGAGGAAAGCTGAAGCGGCAATGTGGAGGAGGACCACTGGAAGAGAACATTGTGCTCCTGCCATGCCCCGGCTTGGAAAAAACAGGACTGCCCCCGTAGGATGTGCGGCTTGGAGGTTCCTCCGTGACTCACTTGATAATCATGTAGTTAAAAAAAATAATACTACCAAGAAACATGACGTGGGCGTGCGCCGCTGCTAAATTTAACCTGAAACAAGCTGCGCAGTTTACACCGACAAATTACTTAATAGTGACTCAGATTTCACTTTGCAAAAGCGTCATTCACCACATGAGTAGGACGTTAGTGATTGACGAGGAAATGAAACCGCAAAAGATGTTTTTTTGCACATAATATATAATAATAATAATCATAAAAATATGTTACATCATATTTTAATGTTCCCCACCACATCATTAGACATCATAGATTAACAACAGTCCATCTGCTAAGTGGCTTAGTTGCATTGGTCAGAAATGAATGAAAACAAACATTTTAAAATAATTGAGGGAAAATACCTTTACAAATGTACAATCCCAAATCTGCTTCCATGTTAAGAAAGAAATCAATTTGATATATTTAAAGCCAAAATATAAAGAAAAAAATTGGAATGCAGCCAACATGGTCAACTGAAGCAGTCACCCGACCTATATAGTGGAAGGACTCGCTGGAGTCCGAGTAAGAGGTCGCCGTGCGTAAATTGCATTGAGATGAAAAGGAACTGCGAAATCTCCTCTTGTGGATGATGTCAAGATGGTTAATGCAAATGGACACTTGGAGACCTTCCACCTACCGATCGTGCGTCTGTGTTTGACCAACACCCCTCTGCCTGAATCAATCAAAATAATTTTAAGTAAATGATATTTGTTTCATTTATTGATTTCTACAATGATTCAATATGAAAAAATGAAAAATATTACATAATACAGACACATCTGTTATCATCCTCCAGAAAAAGCAGCATTTCAGTTTTTTTTCTCAATGCTGTGACAACACAATAGCCAAAGGTGGCAACCTATGACCATGCAGCCCTCCCTCCCCATTCCCCGGAAATGTTGAAAAAAGCTCAAACATACATCAAAATATGCAATATCCATCATATTCTATGTTGACTTTGCTTTAGTTCTCGGTGGATTTATGAAACATCTAAATGACGCCTGATGGGAAAAAGGTTCCAAAGCTATTTTTGCCTTCATGGCCAAGTTGGAGATCGGCTTCCTTATTTGGCTTAGGCTGGAAAACATCAAGTAAACACGCTGTCACTACAAGAGTATAGTGGAGGGAAAAAAAGTGGCCTCCTATTGTTTGCCGGCATGCGAGGGAGCCAAATGGCTCTCGAGTTGTGTCGCAGTGAAAGACGACAGGAAACTGACAAATCACTAATCCACTCCGATGCCAACAGAAGGTACATTCCACGACCCCCCCCCCCACACACACACAAAGCACATTTAGGCCCATTTGGTCAGAACGAGGAACCTCCTTCAGGGGTCGTTGAAACATTTTGTTATCAAGTGCAATAAACTCATCAGGCCTAAATTTTATTTAAAAAAATGATATGCATATATAGAGAACAATGAAAATTTTAGTCGATTTTGTCTATTTAACAATATTCACAAACAAAATGTGATCCGAGAGGCTTTATGTGAGATGGAGTGTTCATAGGTCGTTATATGTTCAATTGAAATCTGAAAGGGTTCATTTGACTTACATTTCCCCTGAAGTCCAAGCCTATCCGAAAAGGAGGTCACACTCAGCTGAAGGGTTGGCCTCCTTGTTGGAAGTCCGTTGCTTCCAATCTTTTCAAGTCCAACTTTTTAACTTCGACAAGCCGTCCTCCGGGTGCTGTCTCGAAGTTATTTATCCGAAATTGACGTACATCGGCCGGCTGACTGGCAGCACGGGGCCGGGCGAAGAAGTTTGCTGCAGGCCGCCGGTGTCATGGAGCAAGCTCTGGCTGCTGATTGATGGCAGGGTGTGAAATTGTTCTGCCAATATTGTCTTTAATATTTTTACAGTTTCCAGTGAACAAGAGTAGTAATGTGGCAATGAATCACCTTTTTAGACACTAGGTGACCATAGAATGTGATAAGCCAAGCCAGGAAACAATACCATGCTTGCCTGCTAAGGTGGGAGGGCGGGGAAAAGAACAGGCCCCAAAGTTGTTGGACCAGTTTGTCTCATCTCCAAATTGTCCTGAAATGACTACAGATAGTTTTAGCGGTGGGAATATTAGTACCGACATAGTTTTTCCGATAAAGGAGCTATCATAAAGTGCTTATGTTCACCAAGTATTGTGTCCCTTTTAACACGACTACCACCCATAAAGCACATAAGATAGCTAACACATTAGTTTGTAACTTTAGCTAAAACCTCCCTCCTTCACTCACTTGCCTGATGTCACAAGGCACAAAGGACCCAAGGTTCAGCTGCCCGAACGTTCCCTGCCCAAAATTACAAATCAGCATGCTTTTTGAACATTTGAAACAAGTAATTATTCAGCGATCTTAGCAACAGCCACCTTTCTGTTTTTCTCCTTGCATAAAATATTTCTTTTTATTTTATCTCTCATTTTTTTCCCCAAAGTACCTGTGCTGTCTTTCCCCACCTAAAGTGCTGACAAAGTCATAACACAGAGACTTTATGTAACCTTTTGTGCCCTTATTTACCTTCCCGGCCCTCTTATCTGCAAAACTTTTACAACGTTCCGCCAAATGCCCCCCTATGTTAACGCATCTTAGGACTTCCTAGTTTGTCCAACTGATTTTCAAAGTAATGACCTCATCCCCTGGGGGGCCCACGGTGGGGGATGAGTGTCAGCAGGCTTCCCAAGTGATAAATTCCTCTGACCCACAAAAAAAAGTACGACAAATGGGTAGGAGAAAAAGGAAAGGGTGAGGGTGGGGTTGGAGTTGCCTTTAAGTGCAGGAACTACGCCGTAAAAGCACGCCATTGATGGCTGCCGGTTTTATTATCTTTGAACAGGTGGCCTGGTAATGGTCGCACACACACGCACACAATATGGAGAGCGCCTGCAAGTTTGGGAATCTGATGGTGGGGATCTTGTGGTGACTTGTTGCGTGACTTCCTGTTGGGGCTGGGGGCAGGGGGTGATGTCAACGTCACATGCACAATGGCAAAAATTCCATCAACACATACATTCAGAGAGTAAAAAAAAAGCCAGACAAGTGCTTGTTTGTTTTCATTAATTAATATATTTTCTGCATTAAAGTTAACATAGTTTTCTTTTGTGCCACCCTTTTAATTTTTTTCTCAGTAAGTATTTGATATTTTTGTTATATTGACATGAGTAAAATTTTAAGACTGTCTCTTGCAATAAATATCATAAAATAATAGAGCTTCACATAATAAATATTTTTGTACAACAACAAATTTTAACAGATTTTCTTAAACAAAATAGCCAGAATTCCTCTTTTTCTTTTGAGCATACAATGTACACAAAATAAATGGGAGGATGAGGGGAGAGAAGCATATTCCATGTGGAGAGAAGAGAGGAAAAACAAATACTATGAGATGGATGTGCTTGTGTTAAAGCAACATAAGCATAAAGGAGGTTTTTAGTGTGGTCTAGGAACTGGTAATTCAAAAACAAAAAGATACCTGGAGGTAACAGCTACATCATTGCCCTAAAAACAAGTAGGGGTTCTCAAACTGAGGATTGGGGGCCAAGAATGGGTCCTAAACGTGAAATTTGAATTTCTATTCAGGAATTTATATTTTGTATCGGGCTGGGTATAATTTGCGGAGACATCATCAGGGGCTGAGTTTGAGAAACCATGTCACAACATAAGCAGGGATTTACAAACTGAGTGTCAGAGGCAGAGAACGGATCCCATTTTTAGGGGATGGTCCCCAAATGTCAAATTCGAGTTGTGTTTTTTTGCATTTGTCTGATTTGAATTGTCATTACAAAGGGGGTTGAGTTAGAGAAACCCTGGTAAACATGAGCACAATGACAGTCGGGGCCAAGAATGGGCTCCAACTTCTTTCTTGGGGGTCAAACCCCCTTATGTCAAATTTTGTTTGAGAAACCCTGCTCTGAGAAGACACTCTTTCACAGGAAAAAAACAGAAAGAAAAACAATACGGAAAACAGAGGAAGGACGTGGGAGCGGTTAAGGCAAAACACTGGTGTGTAAAAACCCGGTCCTGAACCAGAAAAAGCATTTTTGAAATCGAGTGGTTTTTCTTCAAGGGAAGACGGGTGGGAGGTGCTTGCTAGATTTTGCTGCTGTCCTTACTGTCCGCGGTGGTGCTCGTTGGGATCAGTGGGCGCAATCAGGAGGGTTTCTCCTGGTTCTGCGGGGCCCAGCTCTCCAGTTTGCAATACACAGTGTTGGAGTTCTTGCATCGGCAGCCGGGCCTCCGCACCCGGTCATAGCATCCCTGGCACGCCTTCAGGCAGCCCTTGACCGGCGGGTAGCACAGCAGGCAGGGGAAGAGTACCGACATTAATCCCATGCACAGGAAGCGTGAGCAGCAGTGCGAGTGCGATGGCGAGCAGGGGTGGTCGGCGCACGAGTCCCCCTCGTCGTCATTGGAGCAGTGGTAGAAGATCCCCTTGACTAGGCACATGCACGTGCCGTGCTCCAGCGCGCTCTCCGCTGAGCACAGGCATTGGCCGTTGCACGCCAGGCACGAGGGCAGGCTGCGGGGCGCCGTGCACTCGCTGCACTTGCATTTGCCACAACGTTCGCAGATGAATTGGTGCCCGGCTGCGACGGGCGGTAGCGGCCCTTTCCCGGGGCCTGAGAAATCTGATTTGTCCTTGAGCGGCACCTGGTGGAGGTGGGAACCCGAGTCCACCACTGGCCCTTTGGCTTTGGGCTGAGTCCGAACGGGCCGCGAGTTCCCAGCGAGTCTGACGGGCGGCGAGCGTGCTAGGAGTCCCTGCTCGGAGGAGGCGCTGCTGTTGCTCCCCGAGCTGGCAGCGCTCCCCGTGCTGGTAGAACGGCTCAGAACCGGCACTCGGGTCCCCCCGCCACCACCCCAGTGGTGGCCACCCGCAGCCGCCCCTCCGGACGGCCGGTGCTCATAGTTGTTGTTCACATTGACCAGGATGACCTCATGAGTCCTCTCCTGCTTGTCGTGTGGCCGCGGCGGCATGCGGGGCACGGGCGGGCGGCGCGCCACTGACGGCCCCTCGGTGTACTCGTTGCTGGAGCGGATGGCCTTGATCTGGTCCAGGGAGAGGATGGCGGCATGCTGGAACTCCCGCTCGTAATCCGACCTCTGCCGGCTCTCGAGGGAGGGCTGCTGGATCACCACTAATGAACCGCCGGGGCCATGTTGACTTTGGAGCTCCATCTGGGGGGATCACCACTTCCGACATTCACCGTGGACTTGGCATGCATCGGAAAACCTGCGCAAACGGGAGACATTTGTTAGCTTTCTTCACATTGTGCTGACAGACTGGAATATACATGTATAACTCAACTCAACTTTTGATGTTGAGCACTTTAAACACAACAATAGTTTGAAGTAAAAAACAGACGCATAGAAACATCGATGGTTAAAACAATAAGTAACCAGTGATTCATTGAATGCTCAAATTTACCTATCTGGCACAATAGCAAATTATATAGTAGTCTACCCTCTTCAGCATGTTCTACTCACGCTGTATTACTACTACGCTTTGTATGGTGTCCTTGAGGGCCCAAAAAGCTACCACTAGGACATCGAAAAATATATCGTTATTACACTTACTCACTACAATATTACATATTACACTTATTAAAACATTTTCAAGAAACGCCAATGTTACATTATGTATTCCATAGTGTCAACATTTTGGTCCCCCCCCCCCCCCCCCAAACTTTAGGACCATACTGGAATTATGGCCTATATGTTATTGAATATTAGTAGTTCAGCATGCCTACTTTTGCTTGTGTTGCTATCATTGTAGACTACTAGAACAGCAAATTTCTCTTCTGGGAATCCATTTATCACCACAATAGTACTTTTAGTTCACCAGAAATCGACTAAGAAACAAGACGCCCCCCCGCCCCAATACGCACGCATTGCAAAAAGTCCAACGGGGGCCCGCTAGCAAACACTTCCCCTCGCTCATTTACATCTCTATGACTAGTTAACATTTAAATGCGAGCGCAGCCACGAAATGAGGACAGCGACTAAATGAGCCGCCTCGCTTAGTATTCTCACGCGCACCCCCACGAGAAAGTAGGGAAAAGAAGGCTTTTGAAGGAAATAGTGGAGAGAAGACAACAACAAAAAGCCTCAAGGTCAAAGCCAGTTGTGAAAAAAAAACTTTGAAAATGTCAGTGGAAAATTTAAATGCTTTTTAAACAAAGTTTTTACCTAAAATAAACCATCCAAAACACAAACAACGTATTTATTATTCGACGATCTGAGAACGTTTTCTTCTCCAACAATTGTGACATTTTTAGACATGCCATCAATGGCCCACGCTCCTTATTTTCGCCACCGAGAAACTACACGCACTTTTTGATGGTTTCAAACAAACTGTTGTGATTTTTTTTTTTACACTTGGCGTTAATATGCACGTGTCCACTCAGCATTTTTTTGTCAAACATTTGCAAAGTCAATTTGCACCTAAAGCCTGCGTTACATGCAAACAGGAAAAGTTATGAATGAAAACAAGCGCCGGAGGGTGGTGGTGGGGTAGCCAGGGAGAGACGCATACATGCACGCGTGGAACCTCCACTAAGAAAAAAAAAAACTCCCTTCAGCGTCATTTTCTGCGCTTTTAAATGCGTCAAAACTCAATACAAAAGTTTTAAAAGTGGCGCAAAAGCGTTTGAAAGGTGTATTCATCCCCAGAGCGCGCCGCAAAATTGCGTGGGAAATGACTTTAAAGCGGTTATTTACCTATATGCAAGCGTCCATAGGGTCGAATCCATCAAGCCTACCGAGAGTCCATCCAGAAAGGAAGCGCGTTGTCCCCCACGCGAGTTGAACGCGGAACATTCGCAGCCTGCTAATCCAAGAGCGTGCGACGTTAATTCCTTTGTTTTTAGGTAAAGGTCCGGTGCGTAAACAACAACACACAAAAAAGCGCGTAAATCCAAAGCCCTTCCACATATACGCACAGCTGCACAGTTTTTACACGGACAAGAAGCAAGCCGATCTCCAGTTAGGACCGAGCCGAGTCGGAGTCCTTGCGTGGAAGTTGAGGAAAAATGAGCGCAAAAGGCGACAAAACTGAGCGCTCGGGAGTTAAATCCGAAGCTGATGCTCCTGCGGCATACGTTCGCTTTGAGGCGTCAAGACTGGCTTTGGCCGCTTGCTTGGTGCTCTGCGGGCCTGTGAGCACTGAATGAATGAGGCCGGCGAGGGGGGGCCGCGGTGTTTGCTGCAGCACAAGACACCTCCCACTGGCCATTGAGGCCCCTGAAAAAGGATACATCGCATCCGCTCCTGATTCATTGGGCAGATGTGCTGAGGCCGTTAAGGTGGACCGGACTCGAGCGGACCAGCCATTTCCGCTCATGAGGCTTTAGTGAATAATCAAGTGACGCACTATGACGCAACACATATTTTAGGACCCTTCTCGGTGCTTTTGTCATTTTTGGTAAGACGGACTCATCAGGGGAGTTTACTGTACTAGAACATGTTGTGAAAACGTGTTGCGAAGAGACCCTTGCAGATTACTCAACGCTTATTAGGTTATCTTGGATTTAAACAACACCCGAGTTATCATTTAAACACAAAAGTTAGATACATAATACACAGGGCTTAATTGACATTGAAAATCCTTAAATTACGTTGATTAATTTGCACAAAAACAGAATAATGGAGAAATCATCTGTCTCTATCTTTCCATTTGTCTAGTCCACCCTAAAAACACTAAATAGAATTCACTACCCTTTAGTAACGTAATGATTTATTTGAGTACCTGTAACTATGCAACACAATATTTCTATAGTTTTACGCACGTGTACAATTTGAACGATTTCGTTTCCCTGTGGAAAGTCACATCAGTTCCGGTCCACCTTAAAAAAAAGAAGCGGTGAGTGGGGAGTAGGAAAAGCCAAGCCCCCCCGCTCCACCGTTCTGCTCGGCCCCTCCCCCACTCGTGTACCCGACTGTCTGCTTTGATTGGTGTCGCGGATGCGCTACATCCGGATCCATGAGAAAAGGGGAAGTTCAATACAAAGTCAATGGGCCTGCCATTCAAATGGAACAATCCATACAGGACAGAAGAATGGGCCTCCCGTATGCTTCGCGGCCTCGACACACACACACACACACACATGCGCGCGCGCGCACAGAAACATAAAAGAATACATAAAGAGTTGGTGAGTGTTTTGAGGCGGTTTGGTGGCTGATGGAGTTGGTGTTGGGGCTTTGAGCGCGCGACAGATGGCCGCCAGTGTCACCATTAAGGCTCACTGAACGGAAATGCTCCTTGGACAGAACACAAACCGGCGAAAAGAAACACTATTCTCGGCTCCTTTAGTTGTATCAGAAATTATTGACTTTAATAGTTGTTTTTTCACTAATTTGAATATTAATTTATTTAAAGATTTATAAAGTTGCATGTGCAAGAATTGTGTAAAATAGAGATGCCTAACTACAATTTTATTTGCATCCATTTGTCTCCCCCCCCCCCCCTCCCCAATTTAAAAGAGCCATCTATGCATCTGATGTATTTTGTATAAACAGGGTTGGGGTTCAATTTGGCAACCTGTGGACTTCAAAAATGCAATTTTTTGTGAACATTGCTTGAAAACAAAAGACAAAACTAACCCAAAAATTCAAATGCATTTATTGGAATATCCAAAACGATGATAATCTGCTTTTGTGCACTGAATGTTAAAAAACTAATCCATGATTCTGAAATGTTTACAATTAATGTTGACTGCAATTATATTTGACTGCTGCATGATGTAATATACATGATGGATAACTCAGAGGCACATGATGAAAAGCAATAACAAGACATCATAGAGGGGGCAAAAAAGAGGGCGGGGTGGTGATGGCGGTGGCGTGCTGCTGCTGATAGGCGACGTAGGACTGGACCAGAGTGTCGGGGACGCGTGGCCTCACGGCGGCGAGGGCACTCTGGAAGTGCCTGGCGTCCACGTGCTCAGCCTTCATGTCCTCCTGCAGGGCCAGCAGGGCAGCCTCTCGGCAGACTGCTGTTATCTGGGACAGGAAGCAGACACGCACATCGTCACACACATGCATGCAGAGTCACATGGGCAGCAGTGAGAGGCCCATTAATGTTAGTGACACAATGGAAATAAAGTGTATCGCTCAGCAAGCATATAAGAAAACTGTGACAGGACACCTTCGTATTGTGCTAAGTCTGATCCTGAGGCAATTTATCTATTTAAAACAATCTGATGAATTTATGTCAATTTTATAAAAGAGATGCTTTAAATAGTGATGAATCAGGCCATAGCCGTGTCTAACATAAGAAAATTGTGCTTTGCCACCCTCTTGTGGCATCAATAGGAAATTACAAACCTTTTTGGGTGGGCTTCAACTGCGAAGTTAACTAATTTCTCTCACTAAATACATTTTTGAGATTAAAGTTGCACACATTTTAGAGAAATAAAGGTATGAGATCAAAGTTGTAATTTTCTGAGAATAAAACTACATTTAAAGAAAAATGTTGCAAATGTTCTAAATTAACAGCATATTTTTGTCATGAAAAATTTGTGAGTTTTTTTTAAATTTCATTGAAAAATCTTTAGGAAAGAAAGAAATGTTATGACATCGGTCACCATGTTTCTCCCGAAAACATTGATTGCTTGTATCTGACTTCTGAGCTTGGACTTGAGCTCCTCTCTCGAGCGTAGCATTCTACCGGTGTCCTCTGGAGGTGGACTTGATCTAACAGGATTACGTCTGCTTCCAAAGCAGCCCCCCGTCACTCAAATATGTGTTGAGGCAACATTTGGGATGTGGCCGTGTCTCAAGTGCAAACACAGCCTCTTTGCTTGGAATTATACGCATTTTGGACAGGGGCTCTCAAACCTTTGGTGGTCCAGGAAACCCTTACATGGGAGACATCTTTCCACGTACCCCGTCAAAATCGTACTGTCAATCAATTAACAAGTGCAACCTTAAATGGTATAGGAATTTTAAAAAATGCCCTTTTGTCATAGTTTCGTCAAACGAGAAGCCAGCTTCCATTTTTTTTTTAGCCTCGTTAAGATCGCAAACACTGTTCCAGAGAGGACGTGAGCCAAGAAAAAAAACACGACCAGGGTCAAGCACACCAAAAACATTGGTCAAGTGATAGTTATGAATCAACTAAAGACAGGTTGTATAGGCTTGTTGTCAAAAGCTCCAAGGGGGTTCAAATCTGTTTTGTTTGCTCCCTTGAATGCACCCGAGCCAGGCTAGCACAGCACACGTGTTTTGGGACAGGTGCTTCGCAGATGTCAGGATGTGAGGTCTACTGCGCCCTCCCATCCCTTCGTCTTCTGTTTCCAGCGACATGATTTAGGAAGGGTAAACACATGAGGCCGGATTCATTTCAAGCGTGAATTTCCCATCATTCCAACAATTTGGCGGTGGTGGTGGTGGTGGTGGTGGGGGGGTCAGTAAACTGTCAGTAATAATGATTCCAAACAATGATGGCAATGTGTATGCCAGCAGGAGACCGGGACGTGTGGAACCAAGTGATCCAGTTTTTCACCGCAACATCCCTAAACAGGAAATGATCTTCTTAACAAGTTACTCAAATTCTGAACTTAAAAGTCCATGGATAGAGCGAGTCTGTATCTCATTTGAGGGGAGAAAAGGTTTGATGGAGCTTCCTTGTATAAGCAAAGTCAAGATAATATCTTCTTTGCATTTCAATTAGTCCATATTATTGTAAAGAAAAATGAGCAATTTAAAAACATAAAAAAGTAACTTAGTTACCTCACTGATAGTAGAAGTAACTAGACTCCAAGTTGCTTTGATGAAATCCCGGTCACTGTCGACATCCGCTTGACCACCTACTTTTAATTGACCACTTACATGTAAGGTCAGAATCTCGTATGATGGTACCATTGTAAACTGGCGTCATGTAAGAGATGTTTTTCTGCCAATTATTTGTCTGTCAAGCTTGTTTCCGCCTGACTGAAAGAGCCAATGGGGTTGCAAGTTGAATGCTGTCAAGAGCAAGATTCAGTGACGATCGAGGCGTCGGTCATAGGCGTTTAGTGTTTAACTCAAACCAGCACAGAGGCGCTTATTGTTCACGTGGCTCGTTTCTGCTTCGTCATTAAAAAAAACACAGCGCCGTAGTCTCTCTATCGGGCCAACGTTTTGGGTCTTGAGTCAGCAAATCTCAGAACTGAGAGCCTCTTGATGATTAGCCCTGCCCCTCATTTGCTTTGCTTTTGCAAAGCCAGGAGCTTACGGGAGAACATCAGCCTGCTGCACTGCATCAAGACCTTTAAGTGATTGTCGACGTATTTCATGCCGCGGGAATGAAAAATCAATCTCTATTGCAATGAAAAAGAAAAAGGTAAAAAGCGAGACTTAGAGAGAGAATTTATTTGGCCTGTCAGCACATTTAGCCATTTTCAATCACACACTCGACATGTGGATCATTATTACCATTTTTTGTTACTGTAGGATTATTTATTTGAGGAAGGCAGGAGGAAATAAAGAAGGAAGGTACGAAGGGAAGGGCAGAAGGAAGGACGGAAGGAAGAGAGGAAGGAAGGAATAAAGAAAGGAAGGATGGACGATAGAAAGGGAAGAATGTGAAGAAGGAAGGAGTTAAGAATGGAAAGAAGGAAAAAAAGAATGAAGAAAGAAAGGAGAGTAGAAGCAATGGCAGCTCGGTAAGTAAAAAGGTTTTTAAAATGTATATACACCGTGAATATTTTCTCCCGTGTATTGTAAAGCTCCAATCTTGTCAGGTATGTTTGTGTAACCCTACTTTGTACTCATTCCTCCTTTTATAGGGTCTCGTCTTACCATTTTGATTCCTTTCCATTTCTGACCCGCGCTCACTGAAGCGTCGCTTTGTCCTATGAGGCCAACGGGACCGCCCATACATCGGCCGGCCTGCCTACGGTCGTACATAACTTCACGCACACACGCACACGCGGAGTAAATACATAGAGCGTGCGCTCGAGCGTGGTGATTTAGGGGCGCAGTGGCGGCTCAAAGCGGGAATGTGTGTGCGCGCATGCCGTTGAGAGGCGGAGCAGAAAGGCTGTCGCTGTGTGTCCGGGGCAGCGCTGATGGCCGCGAGGCGCACTGGCGTCAGGGCGCGCACCCGCCCGTGCCATAACCCCGTTCAAATGTCCTTCCCTGTCACAACGTTGAAATGTTACGCCGTCCATCTGTGTCACCGCGTAGGCTTCAATTCCTCTGGTTTTGTATTTGTCACATTAGTCATATTGCACTGAACTTGCAACTTTTTTTGTAGTAGCTGTGACGCTAAACTACAATGAAGTTGCTGTCTTAGTTTTTATGGAGCTGCTGCTGGAGCTGCACCACCCCTGCAGTTTTATGCTACATTAAGATAGTCCCTGCCCTACCTGTCCAAAATAAACCCATCCCTTGGGGCTGCAAAGAAATAAAATAAAAAAAAGTGAGCCGGCTAATCACGTCAGGCAACACAGTACATGAGGGCTCAAATCAGTCTGGTGTACTTTTCTGGCTTCCTCCAGCAACAAAGGCGCTCAGTGAGCGTATCAGACAGCCTTAATGAAGGGCCTGTGGGCACCACATCCACTCTGCGCATATGAGTGTGTGTGTGTGTGTTTACTATCAATCCGCCCTTGTGTCTCCAGCCGGCGACGTCCAGTCCTCCCCCCCGCTGCCTGCCTCACCCCTCACACACAATCGCTCACATTTACAGGAGAGAGGACGGAGGAAAGTGGGAGGAAGTCGCGTCTGTGCAAGTCTCAAGTCTTAACTTTTCAATTTGCAGCAAGTCCCAAGCTTTAAGGCGACAATATTATCAGGTGTGTTTGCGTAACACCCACTTTGGGCATGTTCCTCCTTGTTTTGGGTATCACTAGGGGTGTTGGATCAGAAATCCAGTTGAAGTCAGAACTGCTTTTTGGATGTTATTGAACCGTAACGTGAACAAAAAATATCATAAAATAACGCAACTGCTCAGCCTGCAAATCATACCAATCAAGTCATTCAATTGTGCTCAGGCACCACTCAGTATAGAAATCACATCCTGCAGTTATTAAATAATATCTGAACGGATAGAACACATGGCCGGCCAGCCAAAAATAAAAAAAAGATTTGATCCTCCAGAAAAAGCCAAAGAGGAAGCATCTGCATGGCCTGCTGCTCCAACACAAATAGAAACCCACTGCAAAAAAAAAAAGAAAAGAAATAAAAATATACAGAGTGGAGAGAGAAGAGGCCGGCGTGCGTGACTGTGTGTGTGTGTGTGTGTGTGCATGATGATGAAAGTGTGACGGCATGAAGCTATGCCACCAAAGAAGAAGCCAATAAAAAGTATATTGAGTCGTATAGCAAAATGAACCCGTAAGAATGGAGACAGACTAGCAGAAGATTTAGTGTAAACCTTTGAAAGCTACACCCAAAAAAAGTTCAAATTGGCGATGTGATTGGTTGTATGTTTTGGAAAGACCCGTGTGGGGTAGCACCTGTGTTGGGGGTTACACAAAGTTAAGTGTGTGTGTGTGCGTGTGTAGGTGTGTGTGTGTGTGTGTGAAAGGAGGTATAGGCGGGCCTCGCCTTTAAGGGCATATTTGTCCTCGCCCCTTAATCAGACGAATGAAAGCTCGGCATTCTCCGTCGAGCTGGGAATTCAGGGATGGCATATTTACCAAACACACCCACACTCAAGTGACCTGTGTGTGTGTGTTAATGTCTAGGTGTGTATAAGTCCACCTGTGTGATGTGCACCAGTGAAATGTGCTTTTTTTTCTCCCCTCCGCCCCTTTCACAAGAACCAAAGTGCACGTCGACACACACGGAGAATGTGAGATGACTGAACACGACAGCCAGTACAAATGACATGCTTAATATCTCCGCCAAGGCCACAAGTGTTGCTTTGAATCATGGTCAGCAAACGAAACACGACTAATTCCACTGAAATTTAGATATCGTGGCAAAGTTCAGGATAAAAATTTGTACAGAGCTTGACTTAAGAATTTGATTGTTTCCGTGACCAAGCTTGACAGCTAGAATTACTCAGAGAAAATCTTTTTAAAAATTCTTAAAATGAATATACGCTATGCTGTGCCTTGTGTTTTCATTTTCTAATAATAAATAAAAAATGTGTATACATATATTATTTACATTTTGTAATATATTAAGGGTGTAACAAAAACTGATTTGAATTGGGAAATCTTGTTTTAATTAATCTATTTGGTTTATTCTGCTCTTTCTTTCTTGACATTCGTCTTAGAAAACATTTGTCTCGAGGTTTAAAAATAAAACGGTGACAATATTTTACAGTACGGCAACAGGGTTGTTGTTCGCATTTATGACGAATCTCCAGCAAAGTGAATATATATATACATATAATAATGTGCGTGTATACACCCGAACCTTTGACTAGTTCCTTCTTGTGTAACTGTCCTCTTTATAGCCGTGCATTCCTCTAAAGCTGTTTATCTTTCATTGTAGTCGTTGCCCAACGGTACAATTAAATGCCTACACAGCTACTGTTTGTCAAAGAGTGTCAGGGACATTCACAGATCCCTTCTTTTAAATGATAAGAACCTTTGTAGTGACAAATACAAGCTTGTAAATCACAAGAAAGTGAGTAACTGAATAAACAGGTGTGAAGCGGAAACTATCTGTGTGGGGGTTGAACCGAATTGTGTGTGTGTGTCATTATAAAAGGTGCTATTGTCATTTTTAAAAGCAACACTTGTTACGTGGCAGCTCAAATTGACCCACTTTGAAACTGGAAAAACGTTACTGTTTATTAAATAGTGTACATTAGCTTTAGCATGTTAACATCCATGGAGCTTTACTTGGCTGTCAGTAGACTTTGATCTGATCCTACTGTATGAAATGAATCCCGTAGGTGTTTTCCCCCAACCGCAAACACAAAACAACTGGAGTTAAGCACCATCACACCTTTCCTTTGGGGGTTATTGCCGACAACGCGCCTTTTAGACTATCAAATGTCACCCCTGTTTTGAGGACGAGAAGCCTGTGGCCATGTTTGGGGAGGTTTCGAAGGAAAGTTAGCCTAGGCAAGCAGAGGCGGCAAGTAGGGAGAAAGACAGGTGAGTTTGAGAAGCCCACAAGCACTGTGATGAGAAAAACGTCCTCCCCCATGTGTTGATGGCTACATGTTTCACAACAGGATGGATGGAAAAGCAGTGTCAGAAACTGAACCGGAAGATGGGGTCATATTGCTTTGAATTGGCCATATCACTCCATAAGTGTCAGCCTGAATTTTACCAGTCAACGTGAAATTGCGTTTTAAGTCTCAAGGACCCATGTCCAAAATTTGGCGGTTTTACTCGGAATCAGCTGTTTCTCACTCAGTAGCATCCAGTGGAAAGAAATAAGCCCCGGACACCAGCTTCACCAGTCGACATAAAATTGGGTGGCCATGCCAATTATACCTGGATGCCAGGAAAAGTCTCAAGCAGGCATTTTGTCGTGAAACGGCTATTTTTGAGCCCATCCAAGCTTCCTCTCTAGAAATCCAATTCTATATGTTCTATGGATACAGCTATTTCAAAATTAATAAACAAACGTGTCTTGTCTTTGAATGTCTCTGGGGCTCCACTGGAAAATCTGCAAGTAACGACAAAGCACCCATTCCACAGATGAGACACAAGGGCAGAGACCCCTATGTCAAAAACAACACTCAATAGCAGGGGGGCCGCATACCTCCTCCAGGTGTACGGCCGCTTTGGCCTTCTTCATGCAGGATATGCACTGATAAACTCTGTTTAGGTTGACTTACTACAGTCATGAAGCTGACTGACTTTCACAGAAAGAGGATGAACGGAAAGGTTTTCAAAATGAACCCAGGTAATGCAGGACCTGGTAGATCTACGACAGACATCCACATATTAACTTTACAAAAAAAACTAAAACTAACCTGGATGAATATAGCCTTGATTCATTCTGCCACTAGAACCCACCCCGAAACCTGCTGGACTCACTAAATACCTCAAAATAAGACGTTATTTGTCTGCTCCAAGGTAAGCAATGTATTCGCATTCGTAAAATAATGCTATGCTAATGTTAACCCGGTCAACCAAATGATAACAATGGGCTACTGGCACTAGCTCCAACATGGTGTGCCTTGAACTTTTTATCAGTCTACAGGGAGCATAGAAAACAGTGACAACAACTAAGTCAGACTTAGTTGCTGCAATTCTATGAAAAGGAGTCACATGGAATAGGAGAATACAAGTCCATCGCACAATGAAGTATTTGTGCAACCTTTCGGTCACGGTCAGCAGCCAGATCATGAGACGGCCTCGCGACATTCTGGAAAGGCACAATGACACGTAACTTGAAAAGCACATCGCAGTTGTCTACCGGGAACTCGTGATCGAGATACATACAATAGACACCACCCTCATGCCGTGTATGTCAGCGATGCCGCCATTTTGATTGCGACAGATCTGCCTCGTACACTCAACAAACTCACCTCGGCTCCAGAGTACTTGTCCGTGCAAGTCACCAGGTCATCCAGAGACACATCTTGGGCCACAGGCATGTTCACAAACTGGAGGCGGAATATTTCTCGTCGAGTCGCAGCATCTGGTAGAGGAACGTAGACAATTCGGTCGAGACGACCCGGGCGCATCAGAGCCTGCATGACGGAAAGAGAGGGTGGGAAATGTAAAGTTAGCTAGTTATTGTTTATCGCCAACCCAAAAATGTTGTTCAATTCTTTGAATTCTTTCAGTCTCCAGAGCTACGACATGATCTTGGTAATAGAGCCACAAAAAAGTCTCAAGAAGGTATGGCATTATAAGCAGACTGAAGAATGAACTACAGTCCTGGGCTAAAGCAAACTAGTTAGCCCACTTGAGCCGTCAAGACGACGTTACCCGACTGCCGCTCTACTTCCTATAGATCGCTTCTGTGTGACCCCAAAACAGTTACTAAGTAGCGTCTGTCTCCCTTGTCAAAGGTCGGTAAGTGGCGAGCGCCCCTCCAACGCAGACAAGCAGATGGACAGACAAGTGTGTCCCGTCTCCGACAGCTCCACTCAACCATGCACAGTAAAGCCCGGACTTAAAAAACAACATGACAAAAAGTAATGCCAAAAGGAGTATGGGGAAAAATACCAACAAAGCCTAATAAGTGAATGTTTTTCAGAAAAAAATGCTTAAAGAATGAGAAATGCTTTTACAAAAACACCCTGATAAAAAGAAATTTGGCAGACAAAGAACAAGCATATTTTATCTTGATTTGAGATCTTGGTTAGATTTCCAAGCGTGGCAAGTGTGCTAGTTCCTGATCCGCAATCTGTCCAATTTGGGAAATAGACACTGTGAATTGTTTTTGTCAAACATCTTGAACTCGATGCGGACTCCACAGGAAAATAGGCATCAATTGGCGCTGACAGTTTCATTGTTGTTCTTGTTCGATGGAGCCCCTCGCAGAGGCCCAGACTTGCCGGCCCACCGCGACGCTCCACTCCACGAGACACGCGGGGGGTCACGTCAGGAGTGATCAGCAAGGCCAAACCAGGATTTTTTCTTTTTTTGCTCTCTCGCTGACACCCTTCATCGTCATGCATCGTGTTTGTACGGAAACAAATCGAGCTCAGCAAGTTAGGACGTTGGCTAAGAAAACAAGTTACCAAATATGTCAATTGTAAGTCATTACTTTGGGTCCATAAGTGAGTTGCAGGTTTGCCCAGAGATATTTTTAGAAATGCTGTCGCTTAATGTCTTACTTGACAGCAGGACAGACACTCCAGAGACCCAAATATTTGTGTACGAGCGACTAGAAAGTCAATTTTACATAATATGCCGTCTTTCAACGAAAACATCAGGCTTGGTTGTTCTCCTTGAAATTCTCCCTGCGTGCAAAGCAGGCAGGACGCAATCGGCAGCCTTTTGTCTACGGTTTCCTCATTCCCCCTCTGGATAAGCAATTTCCATTTCACAGGGCGTGATGGACACTTTTCCAGCCTTTTATCTGCCGTTTTTCCTGTATTTGCACGCGGAACACGAGAGGCTGGAACACAAGAAGTTCGCCTCAGGGAACCGCAGCGTGGCCCGGCGTTGACAAAAGGAGCAGCCTATCAGCGGAGGAAATCTTCTTGTTTTTCAGGTCTTGGGATTCTTCCACTGCCGGCTGTGGTTGTCAGACACCAATTGTGGATAGGACATACGTAGGTGCTGATCACAAACTCGGCAAGTTGGAGAACCTGACAATTCTGCCAAGACCGAACAATAACGAAAAATAAAGTAATTCCTTCTCTCTTAGCGGCCACAATTGTGAGGTCACAGCTCATTTACATAAGACGGCCTCATGCTGACTTTCTTGGAAGCTAGGGAGGGGAAAGAGCCGCCATTTTCAAGTAGAGTCACAGCAAAACCAAAAATGAGGCAGAGCTATGGCGGAAAAAAACAAAAAAAACAATCCAGTAGAAAAATCTACAAATCTCAAGTGGGGCATTTCTGCTCTAGTCCTGTCGATGGCAGGAATGATCATCACCCAACACTTGAAAACGACGAAATAAACAAACCAGAAGAAGCTCGGTCTGCACAGATTCTGCAAATACTCCCGTAACTGTCACACACAACTGGCCCAAACTGAAATTCAAGGAAAGAAACTCATAACTGTGAGGCAAAACATGCTAACCGCAAACAAAATTTGCACCATAACAGGCGGGCCAAACACAACCTCTTTGTGAAGGGCAATAACAACCCCACTCTGTCTAATTGGTCACGGCTCTTCCCGCACATTAGTGAGCATTGCCGGTGTCTTTGTGTGCGGGAGGTGAGGTCGGGGGCACTTGGGGATGGTGACCAGCCGGGGGCACTTCCTCAGTCGTGCTCTCTGGCACGACGGTCAGCGTAAACCCGCTAACCTCGTCTGGCAGATGCTCCCAGATAGAGCAAGAAACAAATGCACAATGGTTTTGGGGCGGCTCTGGAAGGGATTAAAAGCATTTCATTTATTTTCTATGTTAGGTCTGGTCGTGGAACAAAATAAACCTTATTCAAAATTATTTAAGATGAGCACACAGTGATTAGGGAGTAAGAAATGAGCCAAACTCCAAAATAGTTCAAGCTTGGGACTCCATCACTGAATAGTATATTCAAATCAGGGGACCCAGCAGGACCTTGTTTGGTTCTCAACAACAAAACATCCAAGAGAAGCTTCGGAAGAAGCTTCCAGACGCCCAGCTTCAAAATCTCCACGGCGCAGTCTCTTAACTTCCAAACTGTTTTGACTAATGACTATTTTACATATTACATCATCTGATTTCGTTAAGATGTTTGGTCATTGTGTGAAATGCCTTGCTTGCACTGGGTTCTGCGCAAAAAGGCAAAGAACAACGGCGGTCATTCCAGGCATTCCAAATAGTCCCTCATGAAAGATGACTTCCTGCCTCGGAAGACCCTCAAGACCTCATTGCACAATGCGGAATGCAGGGAATCTTCGGCTTCCAATTGTTGCTGGCGAGGGAATTCTAACCCTCCCTTCAGCTACACGTGTTTACAAATACTTTTTAAGCTTCTTCCTCCTCTATGCCGCAACCAAGACCCCAGGACTTGTCATAGTTGGATGTTTCCCTCTTAAGGGTTCAGGGGTTGTCGTTAATATTTGTCAATTGTGGGCTTGTAAAGCTCTTTAAGACTAAAATTGAGGGCTATGTATATGAAAAAACTTCACTGGGCCCCCCACAGGAATGACATAACCACCACGTGTACCCCAAAATAGGAATGAAAACGTATTTTTTTTTGTTCTTCATTCACGCAAGGGAGTCAAATTCAAGTGGTTTCACAATCATATTAGAGCTTGTAATTGGCTCAAAGCAGAGGAGTAATTCATCTGTTTGTGTGCCTCTTCCAATATGTATATTATGCACACAATTTTAAAAATGGTATGACATATAGTAAGTAAGAAATATTTGGTGGACCCAAGTTTCACTGCTTTAGGAAACACTGTCCATGTTTACAGCTTCTGGCTTGTGGCCAGTGGACTTTGCCGAAGACGTGCGTATTCCTAACCTAGCCGGCGGCAAACCTCAGAGGCCTCGATGAGTCACGAGAGAGAGAGAAGGACCACCGCAAATTTTGGGCAATGGAAGCTGACCAGAACTTTACACTGAACAAAGTAGTACTCGAAGTACCTAATTTTCTCAACAAGATGCCATACACCAAAAGCAATTTTTATTAAATTCACTCAGTTACTTTATCAAGGCAGACAATGGAAAAAGATCTGTTCATTTACAATGCCAAGCTGGCTGCAGACTGAAAAGTAAAACAAAGCAAATACGAATCCTAAACATGCAGATACCTTTCTGCTATCGCGCACACGTGAAAACCCACACAGCAGAAAAAAACGGAAGAACCGAAGCTTTGATTGAAACGACTTTGACGGGATGAGCAAATTACGCTAATGACGCGTGTGTTGAACTCTCCCCGAGGCTCCCCATCATTTGATCACATTCTATAAAATGGACAACTAGTACCGACATGAACCCATGTTCCTTTCACGTCAAATGGCTTTTTAGAGGTCCTTCAAGTATCATCTAAACTTTCCCAAAACATTTTGACATTCAAAATGCTCAAAACAGTAAAACAATAAATGTTCCAAACGGCGCGGTGTGTGTTTGCAAGTTCCCATGTTGTGAAAGCACCCTGAATGCACCATGTTGCCTGCTAAGCAAGCGTGTGACATGAGTGTACGGAAGCGTGGAGCTCCCAATGTTGAGTAAAAATATTTTGACTTGCAAAAATGCACTCACAAATTCGAATGAACTTGCAAATATGTTTGAACAAATTTGTAGCTAAATCCTACGTAATTAACTCCCCAGATGCGTCAAAGCAACTAAAGCAATAGAAACGTCTGGAGAAAAAATGCATGATTATTATTACAGAAGGGTGAAGGAAAGCAGAGGAAATGAGAGCGAGGCCATGTTGAAAAGTGGAATCTTAGGAGGCCATCATTATATATATATATATATATATGTATATATATATATATATATATATATATATATATATATATATATATATATATATATATATATATATATATATATATATATATATATATATATATATATATATATATATATATATATATATATATAAAAATACAGGCAGCAGCAGCAAAGTGTCTGCCATAAAACACATGTATGTTTGCTTTACAAAGAGCTGTTTCCTGAGAGCTGTCCACAGTTCTCCACTTGGTTTTCAGGGAAACTGGCCTTCAGTGTGAACGTCTCCTGGTTCCTGTGGGCACCCTGCACATTCCTGACTGGACTGGTGTAGAATCAACGCAAGGGTGCCTGGCCAACGCTGCACAAAATGCACATTCTTTATTAATTGAGCTCGAGCTAAGCCGCAAACCTTCAATGCTGGCCGTCCAATCACAGCGCAGTAGGGAAGAGCAGGCTGGCCAATCACATCAGCTAAATGGACAGGCACAACTTGGTCAACTCCAAGGTAAGCATATGGAATTGTACAGTATTGTATGGGAAATAGAGCCCAAACATATTTAGTCTAACAATATGCTAAACCTAAATACTCAAGTTATGCTAACACTCTGCTTTCACAGTATCAAGATTTTTGTAATATTTGTTTTCATTAATTTCTTTTCCTAACTTTGGTCAGGATTTTGTTCAATTTGACAGAAGCTTTTAACTGATTGGTTGATTATTTATTTATTTGTAAAGGATTAAAGATCATTTCCACATATACAGCTAACATTTTAAAAATATTGTAAATATTTTAAACAAAACCATTTTTGCAAAGAAAAAGTTTGCCAAATATTTTAACAAACATTTTTTTACCGAGCACATGAGTTGTTTTTAGTATTAATGTGGTGAAATTACTTAATTACTTGAAAAATTAATTCATTATTAAGTTATTTTAACTTGGGTAATTATGCTATTAGGTTTAAGCATACATTAATAAGATAAAATATTTAGTTGATTATGACTCAATCTGTTAAGAACAATGAAGTCAAACAGAGCAGTTCTTTTTTTGATCATTTTAAATGCTATCTCTACACCACAGCAATCATTATTAGACCGTAAGACGTAGTGGATGTCAGTCTTAAGTGCATCTCATACAGCATCACGTGAAAATAAAAGAAAACTAAAGTCTCTTTTTGATAGCTGCCACACGCGTGCACACACACATGCACACACCAACATAAACATCAGTGCTGCTGAGTGACACAACGACTCGGCCGGATCCGTTTCCACTTCCGTGAAATCTAAACATTGTTTTTTGTTTACTCTCATCCTGAACTGGGACCCGGCTGGGTGGGGGACGATGTGTTTATCTTTGTGTGTGTGTGTGTGTGTTTGTGTGTGTGTCAGAAAGAGGAAAACGAGATGAAAGACATGTCAACATTTTGGAACATCTTACGACCGAGAAGCACTTGATATGAGCTGGATGCGAGATGTGCCACGGAGATATCTACAAGACTCGGGACGTAAGGGTTTGAGGAGGGACAAAACAGGAAAAAAGAAAAATTCCCCACCCAGCATGTGAAAACCTGTGTCAGGTTTCCTCATAGACAAGGTCACCCTCTCTCCGTGTCGCCTCAGTGCCTCCACTGTGGTAACCCAATCTGCCGCCGCAGAAAAAAAAAAAGCTTTTTGTCGCAAGAGAAGACTTAAACCGTTTCCCCGTAGTCTGCGTCTATTTTTCCGATGTTGTGTTGCAAGAGGTTGCATCAAAATTCCTCACAAACTCAATTCCTTCTCGCACATTTTTGGTCCAAATCCATTTAAAGCAGCCTATCGTGCATTTTGGCAAGAACTTGCCGCAAAGGAGCACGAAATGAAGACAGGAAACGGGAGAAGAGCAGAGGACCCGGGAGGCTTTCAGACAAGAGGTTGCTTTTCTACATCGCCGACGAGCGAGGCCGACACCCGAGCCGTCTGAATGGGAATCGGATCATCTGTCAACACAAGGCACGGCCCGGATCCTGCCTGCAGACTGACATGGATAGGACACTTCCTCTTACGGTCCCATGAAATGGTGGCGCATATTGTTGCTATGGTGATTGTCGGTTACGACCAGGGGCAACAGGTGGGACTGCCCTAAAGTGCAAACCAAAGTTATTTTAACACCACCTGTTCATGTCAGCAGTTTTCAAATTTTTGGATTCGTGGATATTTTACATGATCAAATCCAAACATGCTCACAGCCTGAAAGACTGACACAACTAATCAAGCCAAACACAACAGTCGACCTTTTCCTCGGAGGCACAAATTTTAAGGTGCCCTTTGAGGTGAACACAAGGTTGTAAGTCTAAACCAAAAGCTGCTCGTCATTTCCAGACTTGCTCCGGCCTCCTCTTGTATTATGAAGCATCCAACCAGGAGGGTGGCAAATACACAGTAACCCCGAACTTCCCCTTTCCTCTGGAGGGGAAGCCATTTTATTGTGTTAGACTGGGGAGGAGGGAGGGGGGGGGGTGTAATTACTTGAATGAAAGGCTTTTCTCAAAAGCTGCGGTAATTACTAGATGCACGACGAGAGGCTGGCGAGAAAAGAAAAAAAGGAGGATGAGGCCGAGGAAAGGCGGGGGTACTGAAAGAAAACATGACAGGCAGGTATTAAAAGTCAACGGGCGAGGCAGGAAGGAAGCAGCGAGCGGGATGTGTTGTAACAGAGAAAATGTTCAGCTGGGCCTGAAGGCATGGCCTCATGGACACCAATCACACAGCTCCTCCTGGGCTATCCTTTAGGTGATTTATACACCGACTTCTTTTTCTCTTTTTTTGTTCCTCGCAGAGAACGTCCCCCACCATATTCGTAGGGCTGAATAATTCTTTCAGACAGCGTAAATTACACGCTGCGCTTCCTGGCCGCTGGCTTGAGGAATGTCTCGCAGCGATGATGGAGGGATGGGCAACCGGAGCGATCAGTAAGAACCACGACAAATTTAATAACAGAGGCCTACAAAATAAAGCCAAGCTTTAGAATGAAAAGAAATGAAAGAAAATCAAATATGAAATAAAATTTTGTTCCGTTGCTTCCCCCCAAAAATTACTAATGAGAAATAGCTCAATATTTGCTAAAACAATGAAAAATGAAATGAAAAGAAATAACCTGTTTAATAAATTATAATATATGTCTTATGTTGATCGTGTACCTTTTCGAAGCCTTTACATACTTGGATTTTTTTTAAATCGACTTCTTGGTTTCGGCCTGAACAAGCATAGAGCGAACAGATGCAGATGTGCTAACCACTATTCCACTGTTCTTCCCAGGTGGAATGTGAAGGGCCTAAAGTGAGACGTCAACGTGACAGTGGGCAGTTTAGACGAACAGTTGTCAGTCGCAGCCTTAAAGAGCATGTCCGTCTATCAAATGATCTTTTTACAGGCCATCAGGTATCATTTACACACTTTCCCCCCCTGGTAGATCCTGACCTTGGAGAATGGCCCCTTTAGATGCCCAAAGAGCCCCCCACCCCTTTACATGGCCAAGCTTGTCAAAGGCTCTCCTGTTAAGGGCCCATGTGGAAGGAAAAAAAAAAAAAAAAAGGTGTGCTCTTAGCTTGTTATGTGACACGCCGGGGAGACGGGCTACAGGAAGGTGAGGGGAGGAGGAGGCTGGGCACACGGGGGGCAACAATGGCTCCTCTCATGTCGGGAGGGCCCATCGGTTAAGTGTGTTTTCCTGCAATTTGAGAAAGTGGAATCTGGTCAAATTGGTGTCCTCTTGAGTTCCGAATACCTTAAGTTATGTGACCGGAAGGGGGTGGGCGCTTTAAGTGGGTGTGTGGACTGAGGGGAGGGGGCACCGGTGCTAAGTGATGCTTTTGGGCCAGGACTGAATGTTTCTCTGGCGACGCTCACGACATAATTCTCGACCACATTAGTGGCATGAGAGATAGAGAAATTAAGTGAAATTTCTTCCATTATAAAGTACAAAGTATAAAGTACAGAGTCATACGTGTCAAGAAAAAAAAACACAACAAGCAACAACTGTAGATGTGCACTTGCTGTCGTGCCTTGCTGGGCAGGGCGCGTTCAGTCAAACAAAGCGGACATATCCAAATGTAATAAAAACTAAATGTAACACAATAACGCCATAATAAAATACACTGAGAAAGTAATCAATGTAATACTGGCACGAGGTGCAATCCTATCTTCACAAGTCGTATTCTATATCCTCGTCTTGTTTTTTTTTTTCAGTCTCCTGACCTTGGCATGGGCGCAGTGAAACCCAACACTGCCCAGCAAAGAGCGGCAGCAGAAATCTATTTCTGTATTTGTGTTACAGTAAAAACGCCGGCCCCCCGTAATTGAATCGCACTAGCCGGACGGAGACTGCCAGACGTGACCGCCTGCACGCTCCCGTCACGGCGGTTGAAGAACAAGCTGCTTAATAAGAATCATCATCTTGCGGCTAGCGCGCTTAGCACAATGTTTTTATAAGACTTTGCGCTGCCAGGCTTTCAACGCCAAGTCCACTTTGGTGTTAGGATTTTCTCAGAGCAAATTCCAGGATTAAAACAGATACAATCAATGTGTACATTTATGAAATGTAAAACTCAGCGAGATAAAAGTTTCAACGTTCGCATACAGATATGCACCAAGATGGTTCTCAGATCCTCAGTTCAGCTGTAATAATTGTTCTTCCAAAGGATAACGAATACATGCCTATATTGTCGTACTTAATCTGCCGACAGGTATTCCGCCATCTTTAGAGTTCAATGCTGCAAATAGGTGCAGTTTCCATCAAAGTGTTAAGAATAGGTTCCCAAGGGCAAAAAAACAAAAACAAAACACAAATAGATGAATTTGTGAATTGTATAATGTGACTCGGCAGGGGGGGGGTTAACTGTAAAAAATGCAGAATTTGATTTGACTCCGATTCTTCCATTACGGCTATGACAGGACGAGTGAGCAATTGCAAAGAAAACATTGACATTTTTTTTTTTTTGCTGCTTCTTTATCACTCCACAGAGTCAACCAATTGGCCTTGTAGCACGTCTTCTCTCCGCCAGAACGCCACGCCTCAGGTTGTGTAACAATTCCGGATCTCGGTGATTCCCTTTTGGCACGGACACAACAAGCTTGCCTTTCTAAAGATAGATAAACAGGTCTATTCACATGCTGTCAACTGTTGCAAAGCGCAAAACTGAAAGTCTTTGCTTCTTCCAACAACATGCCTCGCCTTCGCTGGTTCAACGGAAGGACTTTGCAACGAGTGCAAAACAACCAAAATGTACTTCTGGAGATCACTGACCTCTGGTTAGATTTAACTTTCAAAATAATATGAAGCAACAAATGTTTTCATTTGTGGCGCTCAGCAGTGAGGGTTCGGACACGAATACGGGTGCAGGTGGCTCCTTTAACAGCTGGAATTTTTTATGCCACTATTTTGGATAAATGGCATTGAAAAATAATCGGAAATGGATTTGAACAAGTAATTTTGCAATTGACCTTTTTATGATCTTAACATTGTCCCACTCTGTCGTACAAAAATATCAATTTGGAGGAAAAATATTTTCTTAACTGTCGAAGTCAGCTGGCTAACTAAATCATGTTGCTCAGCAAATGGCCACCATGGGTTAACATCCGGCTAAAAATGTCCACCCTCTCATATTTTGCGCTTTGTGGGCACGCTGTCAGACTGCCGCTAATTTATTTTTAAAAAATGCGCTGTGCTTGACCAACAAGATTTTTTTTTTTAACAGCACAACATCTACTTGATACAATAAAAATAAGATCAATGAATCTCAGAATTTTGAGTAATTTGCGAATATTCAAAGGCACCTGAGGGCAAGACTGACTGAACCTTTCGATGCCCTAAGCTTTCACGCACACATCTGGCGTCAATCGGCTGATATCAAATCCTTCTTCATCACATTTCCGTCTTCAAACGGTAAGCAATCTTCCTGTACTTTTATTATTGTTAATATCCCTCCCAGCTCATTTAAGATGAAGCCCCCTACAACCGAATCTCTAAAATGGCCAACGATTGGCATTCACTCCAGAAAAACATCTGCCATCTGCTTGCAATTGGAGCTGAGAGTCTCCTCAGAGATATGAATCTTTCGGGGGTGCAAAACGCTCTCCGATGAGGGTGCCTGAGCTAATTGTCCTTTCTTATCTGGATTTACGTCCTGACTAGGCCATTTAGGAAGTTGGATTGGGGAGTTGGAAGAAAAGAAAAATGCTTCGCTAATGATATTTATAGTTATGCGGGTACAATGTGTGGGGATTCCATGAATGTGCAGCTTTTGTACAGTGTGTGTGAGTGTGTGCGTAAGGCAGTTGCGATTACAACTTTGATAAGGAGTATGTTGATGTTCTGGGGAAAAGCGCTTTGTCTGTGAAGCGTAACAGCGCCCTTGAAAGTGGTGAACCTGCGCCGGGTAAATATACACATGCACATACTCAACAGGCATTCAGGCCAGTGCTTTTAAAGACTGAGAAGGAGGTTTTTTTCACAATTCCCAGGAGAAGGTGGGGGCTTCAAAAATGGGTCTCAACCCAGGGTTAGGGATTCAAGGATTTGTTTTTTTTTTAAACTGTAGAATTGGGCCTGGGAAGGAAGGGTTCAAACAAGGGTTAGGGTTTAAGATATGGTTGGGACTTCAAAGAAGGGTTCAAGTTTGGGTTACAAACCAGTAAGGCTTTCAAACTTTGGATGGGGTTTCATGACAGGGTTAAAATTTCAAATTCAGTGTTCCAGGGTTTAGGTTATAAGAAGTAGTTAGCTTTTCAAACATGACAAAAAAGACGGTGTTCGGCGTATAAAGATTTCAGGCTAGGGTTTGAAATTCAGGATTTTAATCAGATTTGGCTTTCAAACAAGAATTAGGGTTTCAAGATTGGATTATGGTTTCGAAAAAGTGGAAGGGCTTCAAATTAGGGTTTCAAATCTGGTTTAAGGTTTCGAGCAAGGCTTTCCATTTCAAGTTTGGATTTCAACATGACTGTTTCAAGACATGATTTGGTTTCACAAGAGGATTTCAAAGTAGTTTTATGATAGCGTTAAGGTTTTAAATTCGGCTTTAGGTTTCAAGATCATGTCTACGCACCTAGCTACCTACCTACCCACCTACCCACCTACCTACCTACCTACCTACCTACCTACCTACCTACCTACCTACCTACCTACCTACCTACCTACCTACCGAGTTGCCCCTTTATGAGCCTTGGGGGAGGTTCAAAGTGTACTGACATTGTATTGTAGTTATGTGTAACCATTCCATCATTGATAACAAAACAACACATGATATTTGGCACAGTGCTGTACAAACATTCAGATCATGTTTAGAGCACCTTGCCTGAGGGCAAAATGACTGTAAAAGAATGACGCATTTTTTCTCCTCCTCACACACTACATAGACATGCACGAAAGTGCGACACACTGCAGCCTTGCTGCTGGAGTGCAAGGTGAGGATCACAAAAGGAACACCTGGCAATCGCGGATGTGCTCCTCCTCCTTCAGAGAGGAGGAAGAGAAAGAGGTGCAACACTTGCTTGCCCCCAATCCCCTCCACCCTCCTGACTCACCTTTCACATGGCAGGCAGGAAGTGGCATTGAGAGCAGGAGCTGCATGTACACGTCCCAAAGCACGTACAACCTCAAATTCACAATCTGGCTGCATGCGATGGTATGCGTACTTACTTGTATCTTGTAGCAATTATTTCACTTAGGAACAGAGATTTTAATTGTATGAATTTGTTGTATCATGTGTTTGAGTAATAGAGATACTATATATTACAAAACAATATATTTGACAACTTATACGAATCACATTTATTTGCGGGTTTTACAATATCATAATAAAAAATAGTGAATGAATAAAACAAAATATGACACAGTATAAGGTACACTATTGTATTTTTCTGGACATGACTTGTGTTTGGAAGAAAGCCATCAAACAAATGACCCGGAATGAATGAATGAATGAATGAATGAATTAATTAATGAATTAATTAATGAATAAATAAATAAATAAATAAATACATTGTGCCCTTTATTATTTTACACATATTTATTTCACCAATTAAATTGCTACAACAGGTTGTAAAGATCTTGTTGGCCCAAAGAGCAATTTATGAAAATCTGGAGTGTTTTCTGGAGAGGTGCCAGCTAATTTTGGGGCATGTCCACAGGATTCTTACAAATCCTCATCTCTCAAAAAAAAGAGGGGGGGACTTCTGCTATTTACTTTCCGCTCGCCACCTCTGAGACCTGGGAAACGCCACTCCTGTTAAAACAACACTCTGTGTGGCGACTTACATTTATAAACGAACATTTATGTAAAGTTGAGGCCTATTTGGGAAAACTCCAGGAGGGCTGACCCCCACGCTCCCTAGCACGGCTTTGCTGCGTTAGACACGTTTTGATGTGAAACCACAGTTTTAAAGTGGAGAATATAAACCTTCCCCAACAATCCAACAGTTCTTTTCTTTACGAGCGCTTGTGGCCAGTTCCACTTAACATGAATTTTGATAGGCGAGTCTGTCTGGAGTATACCCACTAAACAATTTATGCCTGAAAAGACACAGAAAGTGCTATTTGGGGTCAAATCGGAAATTTTAGACTACACTGGCTTGTCTAATGGCTAGGAAATAGTATATTTGAATTAGATGAGTGTCACTTGCCACCATGAAATTTGGTGGGCGTATCTATCATTAGGAGACCTTCAAAAATATCTCAAGAAGCGATGACTGACAAAACATAGGAAGTCAGCTGGTTTGGTTTGAAGTGGACATTTGAGGGTAATTTTATTCTTTTCTCTCTTGTTCTCTAAAGACCAACTTGGACAATAGACTGTACAAGGGTTAACAAATTTTGAACAAAACCGGTAGGCCAATAATAAAAATAATAATAAAAAACATTGAGGCTTGAGAATAGTGGGAATGTTTGATGACTTGTCATAAAATGAGAAAAGCTCACTTCCGTTAAAACAACAAAAAATACAGTCAGCTTATGAAGAGAGTTTCACTTAACAGCCTGAATTTTGGTTGGCATGTCTTTCATGAGAAGACCCACCAAAGAAGCCACGGTAAAAAACAAAAACAAAAAAAAACCACAGGAAGTCTGTCATTTTGGTTTGTAACATATTTTTGGGCCGCTTTACCCATTTCCAGGTGTCAATACATGGTGCAGACATGGCTATCATGAGGAGATGAGCAAAAAGTCTCAAAAAGCCATGATGGAAATGAGAACGTAAGTCTGCCATTTTGCTCAGAAGTAGACGTTTGAGGGTCATTTGGGCCAGAAGTTCTTCAAATACAAACTTGTACTAGAGATTTCACCAAATGCCTACCAAATTATAACCTTGTTTACAGACAGTGACAGATAATGTGATGCTAAATTATTAAAAACATAATCTTCCTCATTGTGTGTGCAATGTTTAGCAGCAAAGTGTAATGACTCATCGTAAAATAAGAAATTAAACTGCCCATTTTGGTTCAAAGCCATCATTTTTGGGGTATTTGAAAACAAATTTGTCAGAGATTTATTTTCAAATTGCCACTAAATTTGTATTACGCATATTAGACAGATGGGCATCACTAAATTTAATGATGTAACATAAAAAAGAAAACAAACAGCAACTCAACTATTGGGTCATTTCAGACTTTTGGGTCCCTTCGTACTGTGTTTGTCATTTACAGCGGCCTGTCTTGGCGGCATTTTCATTTTTAACCACAGCTGCTGTAACTTTTTTGGTATGCAAACTGCCAGAAGTCTGATTCCACTTTAAAATGACAGTTAAAAGGAGCTCATCAGTGGAATGCACACGTCGCCCGAATAAAAAAAAATAAAGGAAAAACCCCGCGACAATTGCAGCCCACCAGACATCCTTTTTGCCAACCAACTTCCTGTTTATACAGGAAGCCAACGGCTGCTTGGAGAGCAAGCAAACAGGCGGGGAGGCAGGGGGCGGGAGCCTGTGGAGGGAATTGAAGATAGCCTGGGAGCCTTCAGGAAGAGCGTGATACTGTCGCTATCGAGTATTTATAACCTACGACCTTTACAGAGCCCGGAGAAGCCCTCCCTCCCCATTACTGTAACTCCCTCGTATTCTAGGCACCCGGAAAACATCTTCACCGAGAAGACTGCAGTTTTTCCCAGGTGGAGAAGTGTGACTGCAGCTGGTGATTGGTTAGATAAATACCGGAGGCTCATATGGCACCTTGTGGCCTTGTAGGGGAGGAAGGGGGTGTGAGGGTTAACCCCCAAAAGCCTCTGCTGGTGTTATGAGGGTGTCAATGGGAGCATGGAAGCCAAAGGCCGTAAAAGTATTATACTATCTCAATTGCACCGACACACGTCGTGCGGCCAGTTTGCCCAAATTACACATCAACGTAAATAGTCATTTCCTGCAGAAAGGCCAAAAAACCCGACCTGACAAAAAAACATGCCTCCCACTGAAAATGGGATCCCTAGTTGTGAAAGTCAAGCTATTTATGGTATGCGGCCGTTTCCACCCACTGAAATACCCACTCCATTCCGGAACCCCCCCCAACTTCTTTCCTCTGTTGCTTGACAGACAATAAAAGCCACCTCCAGTCGAACTGCGTGCCGAGATTAAGTTTGACAGACAAATAGCCACTCTGAAGACTGCGATGGGTTGTCTGTTGTCATAGCACATGTGCGCACACACCTACACAAAACACGCACCCACACACCCCATAAGAAAAAGGAATAGAATAAGTCAAATTTATTTCAAATGAATTATCCACTATTACAAGATGAAAATGTCACTTATCATTATAGTTTTATGATTAAAAAAATAATCCCACCAATGTGTATTTATTCAACCTATCTATACTACGAAGACTTATTGTTCAATATATATTGGGCGTTGTTAGGCCAAGAAAAAAAGTACTTCAATATCACACAGTCAGTCGTCTCTAACGACCCCTTTCGCCAGTTTGAGGTTCCACTGTACAAATAATTTGTTCAAAAGGTGTTTGACTTGAGCCGTTTCACTGTCGAGCACTTTTGACTTGCTGTTTTTCCTAGGTATAGCCTCCGCCATATGCACAACAAACTACTTTGTACATCAGTGTGTAAAAAATGTGCCCCAAGACTGCTTTTTCAATTCCGCGTCGGGGGAGCGCTTGCAGTAATTCATCCACGATGACAGCCATATGGAATATTGCTCCGCACCGCCGCAAAATGCTACTCTCAAGTCCGGCCAACTGCGGAAAAAGAAAAAAAGCAGCGCATATCCTGCCTCTTGACTGCCAGCTCGATAAGACTGCAAATACTTTTCAGGAGGCGCATTAGCGTCAAATCCCCGGAGCTGAAATATGGCTTACGACTCCTCTACCAAAGTCAAAAGTGGCCCTTGCATCTAAACGTCGACTCTACACATATAATTTGTACCTATCGAGTAACATTTCTTCCTTCAACCACGGGTTCCCTGCGAGTTTTGGGGATACGGCGACTGTAATTGCACTGTTGCTTGAGTGACTCTTCCCGGGAATGGTGAACAACGCCATTCCTTGGGGTGGAATGCAGAGTGCATATTTGCCAGTGGAAATAACTGGAATATGGCAGAGATGGGTCGGCGGCAGGGGGTCTTGCTCAATCAAACAAGCGACTCGTGCAGAGGTAACGCTGCTTTAATTCAAAATGGATGGCGTGCTGTTTAAGCACTGGGGCCAGACGATATGGTTTTGGACAGCTCGTGCGGAGATAACCACAATTCCCTCCAGGGTTGTATTTCTGCTGTGGACCCATTCACATTAATGACTGCGCCTAGCCTTGATCCAAAGTCAAGTGATTTCTATCCAGAGTTTAGTCTCAAAGACGTTATGCAAAACAAATGGTTTCTTTTCAGAAACGTAATGGTACCGTACCATCACAAAACAATAAAAACATAAAGACAACATTGTGGAGCAAGCATAGTATGTCTCAATCTACTGTAAAAAGAGACTTTTGTACAAAATAAAAAAGCCCTATAATGTAGAAATGTAGAACAAAGAAAAGATAGGAAATAGGAACAAGGCAAAATAGGTAGTGTTGCTGACAAAGACGAAAGTACACAACAATGAGGAGCAAGCATATGACTATTGTAAAAGATTAGTTTACAAAAATGATTTGAGCAGGAACAAAAACTGGGTAGTTTTTTTTAGAGGCTAACTAAAAATAAACGTGAAACTGCATTTTTGTGTAACTGTACGTATTAGCTACATTGTCCTGAAATGTGCTTCTATAAGTCACCACACAAAAAATCTAAAGTTCATGAAAATGTATAAATGTATAACAGCCACTCGCCACATATTGCTATTTTGGGAGTTGAATAGCAGCCTAACTCTAGGCGGCCGACACATCGCAACTTGACATGTGTGCAGAGTCAAACATAGACGGATGGACATAACAGAGAGCATGCATTCACTTTTTAAAATAAAATAGTTTTATTTTATATAAGTAGCCTTGTCCTAAATGGTGCGCGTACCGGTCGTTGGAGACCATTGCTCTATATCGTATGACCAGGGCACAAGTTCCTCTTGTGGGTTGTCACTGATTGATTCCTGTGACTTAACCTGGAAGTCGGGAGCCATATTGAGCAGAGCTCTGTTGTTTGTTAAGTTTTCACATTGCTGTGTTTTCCTCCCGGAGGTCATGGTGGTGTCATACGTCAAGCTAAGTGCTTCCTGAGTTTGTCCATGCGCTGCGCACAGTTAGCGTTAGCTGCCACTAAAATGCCACCATGCATTTCGACATGGCGACGTGAGGGGAGGAGCAAAAATAAACCAAGGTGATGGGGCATTAGGGTTTGTTTCAATCATACGGTGGTCGCTTTTTAGTCAGCAGCGGTGCTATCAATGAAAAGTGGCAAAGTCAAGTATGTCAAAATATAGAGCAGGCGTGGGCAAAGTATGGCCCTCGGGTCATATCTGGCCTTCTCCCATCTTTTATTTGTTCCACTAATTCAAATGTTTTTGCTTGGGGGTGCGGGGTATCATATTTATTATTATTCGCTTAAATCAGTCAGCTCTTATGGTGTCGATTACTTTGATAATTGGCTGTCGGTTCATCGATTCATTTTAATGCCTCTAATCAGAGCTTTCATTTTCGAAGCTAGAACACAGTCATTGGTTCATATTTGTTCATTCCGTACACCTGCCCTCAGTTGTACTTACGACAATAATTAAATTCGCATTTTCCTTGGACCCCCAATTCAGTGGACCATAGCCCAACCTGAGACCAACGTTCAGTTATCCACACGTGTAACCACTTTCCTTCTGCATTGGAGTGTATTATGGAAATGATACAGGGTTGAGATGCAATGCTAAAGTCTAGACCCAGGAGTCCTAATTGGTACCCCCACCCTGGCGACAAGCCCGACCCCCTCACCCACTCCCCACCCCCTCCATGGTGTTTATCCACTAATTGGGCCACTTCCTGAGACAGAGGCCAAACAGAAAAGGGAGGAATGCATGGCAGAGGGCCACTCAGACAAGCTAGCGTCAGGACTAGGGGGTGGTGCTGGTGCCGGTGATGGGACTGGGGTGTGTATGTGTGTGCTGAGAGATCAGGTCAGGGAAGGAATAACGCACATAGACAGATGGCGTCTTTATCGAATATAGGGGGGGGGGGGGGTCTAGTCCTTCCTGATGACATAACGGTTCATATTTATGTAGACTGCGGAATGCAAACCCCCGCTCATCCCTTTATCCCCCCCGGTAGCTTAATAGAGATAAAGTGCATATCAGTCTTTGGGGTGACAAATGGGATTTTTTTTTTTTTATCCTCGCTGATCATCGACAGCACTCCGGTTTGTTTGATGTCCTCACTCTTTGAAGTGGGCCTACAGGGTCTATACGTCAGGGTTAAAAGTTGAGCCCCCCCACACACGCACCATTTAGGACTTTATAGGGCAGCTAAGGGAAGCCAGATGAATGCCACACACCTCCTTACATTTATTTTCAGGCATGAGAGTCACAATATGTGTGTTGCTTTGTGTGAAAGGCACAAAAAGACATGAAACAGGATGGTTCAAGTCGACTTATGAATTACTTGGCTTCGAAAGTAACATCAGAAGCCCCTTTCACAATGCTAGTCAAAGCTGGTATTTTTTACTTTTTTTTTTTTTTTGCTCGGGATGATTGGTACTGACATCCAGAACCGCAACATGGGTTGATGTTTTTTTTCTTTTTTTTTTTAAGACAACCTAGGTCTTTTTTATATATTGTTTTTACTTCTACGAGTTTCGACGCCATACTGCCGTGATACTTCCACATGTAATGAGTTCATCTCGACATTTTTCTATTCAATAGTTGATACTTTTTTGCTTTTGTTAAGACAATGAGGTCCTTTTTTACCTATGGATGGATAGTTCCGACATCAAATTGCCATCTTCTTCCGGACTTTAAAAAAAAATGATCTTGGTCTTCCACTCAATTCAGGTGGTAATGTTCTCAAAAGAACAAAAAACAAAATCAACCCTTTACCATACAAGATAAATTCATTTGTGATGAACTCGTATCACAAGTTTGACAAAACTAGAAGAGGTAAAGAAAAGAACCTCACTTTCTTAGGAAAGGAAAGGAAAAGAACACTATTGAAAACAAAAGAGGACAAGACCTCATTAACTCCATGGGAAGAAGCTGTTATGTCTCTGATAAACGGAATGCCGGTCGAAATCAGAAGGTCATCAGACATCACAGGAATTTTGTTAACATTTGATGGGAACATTTTGTAGCTGTTAGCCAGATATTTCCCAGCCGTCTGAAATACAGCATTCTGGGGAAGACCTTAGACAAGATTTCGGACTGTGGGAATTTTTGTGACCTTGCGTTGCTCACTGGGAACAGAAAAGGGCCTTTCCCCAAGCTCCAGAGGTCACAACAGTGCATTTGAATGCCCAAATGGGAATTCCTACTGGTGACAAACAGGAGTTTTGTTTACATTTACTGGGACAATGTTGACGCTCTTTTGTGAGATAATTTTTTTTTCCAGCAAATGCAACAAGCCATAATATTTTAGAAGCTGTCTGTGGGAATATTGATCTATCGGCCGAGAAGAACGCCCGTAAAATGAGCTGGTCTTGGCGGAGACTTGAGATATGGATTCTCCCAAGCATGCCTTTGTTAGAGGATTAAAAACAAAAAAGTTCATTTTTCTCAAATTGCTCCCACAAAGTTGGACATAAAATTACACAAAATGTCTTGATCAGATGAACAACCACCCTTGATAGCATATTGGTGATTATTTCATTTGGAAAATACCAAACCAAAAGGCTGCACAAAAACATATTCCAAACTAGAGGAGCCACAGTGTTCCCACAGACAAAAAATACCCGACTGCAATCAGGGTCAGAGAGAGACCAATCGGGTCGAGAGGGCTGAAATGCAGCTGGAGTGTTTGAGAGTGACGGTGAATAAACACAGCAGGCCAAGAAGGAGGCGGAGGAGCAGGATGACAGAGACAGACACAAACCCTTTCCTGTTGTCCTAAATAGCAGCAACCAAAGGAGCGTAGCTACCCCTGACAAACTTCCTTTTCTATCAGCTCCCAGAGGAGGAGGAGGGGGAAGAGGGCTCAGCTGCTCACACAGCGAACATTGTGTTACCATGGAATATTGAATAATAGTGATGGGAACATGATTGAGTGACGTAAATGACATGCTAGTACAGGGATTCCCAAACTTTTTATTTTGGGTCAAGGCTGTCTGGTATTTCTCACCCTACATTCTTGATTGTTTTCCCCTGCAACAAAAAAAAACCGACTCATAAACATGATGCATTTGTTGGCTATAAACAGCTTTGTTGTGTTGCTTTTTTATTGCTTTATTTAGGGCAGTGTTTCACAGCCTTTAAAGGAGGCCTCTAAAGGTTGAGCTGAAAAATCTCTGTAATTTAGAGTAAATATGGGGTAAAGGACTGTCAGGATTTTAAAAGGGTTGTATGGCCTAAAAGGTTCAGGAAAAAGTTTGAATTCCAACTGAAGCCCTTTTGACATGGACTGTCAAGGCTATTTTTATTCTTTGGTCCTTACTGTCGCTGTATTGGGTTATTGACCAGGATGTGCAGCTTAAAACATTTGAGAAACGTCAATTTTCTTGGCTTATATCTGTAAAACTGTGGTCACTGTTCTGTGTGACACCAAATAAGGAACTGAACTCAAGTCCCAAATTTACCGGCCTCCAAAGTATTATCAAATCAATGCTGGATATTTCCTCATGTATTGCAGTGGGAAAACAAAAACGGAATTACTGCTCCGTGTCAAAGGTTCTGTCGACGTGCAAATTCTGAAGTAGTACCACAGGCAGGACGGCGGGCGCGTGAAAGGGGGGTATCACAAATCTTGTCATCAGAAAGTTCCAAACAACTGGAGTTTTGCGTGAAATAGAATACTAGAAGCAAGTAGTTCCGCAAATTTTCCAACTTCCGAGGTAGTCAAAAAATGGTATGGTTTCTAGGTGGTGTGAGAAAAAACAGGATGTGTGGAACTCCCAAGACTTGGAACTTCCTCTTCCAGAGTGCCAGTACAGCGTTCAGGCCCGCTCCCAGGCTGGAGGAAAGCATTACTGATTTGGCATCTGCAACATGCACCTCCTTCCAATCTATTCCTTGACAATTTAAATGAACAGAAATAAACCACAGACCCCTTCACCTCTCTTGGTGCTTTTTCTGCTCGTTTTACGTCAGTGAGGGCACTGGGAGTGCAACCCTCTGCAGGGCTAATGAAACTGGCTCTGGTGCCAAGTCAAGTCAATGGCTGCAGTGGCCTTGACAGACATTCAGGGAGTTCACACCGAGGATATGCGTATTGGTGACATTTCTACGAGCTTCCCCCCCAGAACGCACACAAATCCTTTCATCCGCGTCACAAGGTCGGCGAGGGCGTTGGCTATTATGCTCTTACAACTTCCTGTTTATCAGCTTGTGAATTTACAGAGGAAACTCAATTTTCCAATGCCTTTAATTCGAAGTCCAACCTAAATTGCCGGGAATAATAAGACGGAAAATGTACATTACTCTTGTAAAGCGTAACGCCGTTCCTGTTTGCTGGACCGTTAGCCAGAGAGAATGAAGACGTATTGTCAAAAGTGAATTTCCAAAAAACAACTTTACACTTTTCATTAGGAAACGATACCATGATTGGGAAAAAAAAAAAATAGATCATCAATATATTCTCAAACTCATGCCCTCAAAAAAATTACTTGCGTAATAATACACCTTTTGTTTAAAGAAACATCATCAAACATCACATATTTTAACCTAAGGTAGAAAGGAGTACCTAGTTTATTATATACGTTTCACTGGCATGCTGGTCTGCATATGTGCTTTTAAAAATGATCCCCGGACCCCCAGGGACACAAGGAACCAGGTTTGAGAAACAATAACTGTCAGCTGGAGGCGCAGTGCATCTTCCTTATAAACCAACCATGTCTGTAATGGGATCACGGTGACTTCATTAAGGTGGCATTCATATCGTTCTCTTCTTCACCAATGTGGTTTCAATCCCATCCAAACTGTACATAAACCCCACAGGAAATGCAGCTGGGCCACAGACGATCCAAAAATATACAGGGGCAGCGTATGGATGTACGGGGTGGGGTGTGTGTATGTGCGGTGTGTAGGGCCCGAGGAAAATAAAACACGTGTGCAGTCGGCGCAAAAATGGGTCCGGGGCATGATTAACGACACTAACACTTTGAAGACAGGAAGACACCTGGTGACCATCTTGTCTCGATGGGCCACGGACAGACGGGAACGCTTTAGTGTGTAGGAATTAGCCGCAATAGCACAGACACAGACACCCCCCCGTCCAAAACAAAAATTCTCATGCCAGATGGGGGCTAAACCCACGGGATTGCGGAGGACTGATGGAATGAGACTCGCAACTTGGAGGTGTGTTTTAAGGGAGAATGATGAATGCGTTGGCTTCCTGTATTGACTGGCGATCTCGCTAAAAGCCTGCTCGGAGAGGCCGAGGCGTACGCCGAGAGACGGATGAAGTGAAGGAGGATGTGTGAATTTTCCGCCCAAGCCACAAACAGCCATTGTTCCACAGCAAGCAGTAAACACCCGGCACCGAAGAAGTCCATAGAAACCAGATTGATGCGTGACATGCATACTAATGACTAGTTCTGTGGTTAAGAATCAACAATCATATTGGGAAAACATGCTCAATGGATCATTAAGGAAAACATTTCCCAGCCTTTGAGTTATCGCAGAGCAGGATGAAGCAGAATTTTCCTCACCAGAAAGTATTTGGCCCGCTTTACGCCACCGCTATGCAAATAGCCAACTGTAGTTTCCAACCCATAGGTGGCTACGTATTGATGGGAAAATGGAGGTCAAGATCAAGTTCCTAAAGCAGTGTTTCCTGATGCAATGCTATCATTGCTGTGATAAAACAACCGAAACTAGCTTCTTTCACATAAGAGACCCAGCAAAACTGTCAAAACAAGAGTTGTTGCGGAAGACTGAACAATATTCGCTGAAGCATTCGGTGAAAGCTAAAAAGAGGGCCCGAGAGATACGGTGACGACTTGTAGCACTTTATAACAGTCCACGTCCAAATAGTTTTGCACGCTTTGTGTTCATTTTGCTTGCTGCAATTTGAGAGGCAAAGTTGCACAAAGAAAATTGAGCAGCAAGCAAACGGGCTTTGTGTGGCTATTTGGGCCTCAAGGAAGCAAGTGTTCTCCCGCGGGTCGGATGTGCTGTGCATGTTGAGGCGGTCCAGGCTAACGGCTGAAGGGCCGCTCTGTAATTAATGGGCAGAAGGCCTTCACTCTCTCTCTGCCGCAGCATTCAGGGCTTAAGAGCACAGCTACACACATGTCGAGGTTACTCTTGCTCTTATTCTTAGTGACTTAGGGATTTGTTGTGCTCTTTCTTAACGTGCTAAGATGGCTTCTGAGCATCGGTTAATAGGAGAGTCAATTTCAATTTCTGCAGTATACTTTCAGTATTGATGCATTTTTTGGCAATGGCTGTCCGTTGGTTGCACCTGTCTCTGTTTTCAGCCTGGCCCAACATACGGGCTCACTCTGGCCATGTTTGCTTTTCCCATCCCCCCCCCCCTCCTCCTGCTGCACAATCAAGGGCAAATTATCTGTCTTCCGGAAAGCGAGAGAGCAAAAGAGCCCACTAATTTGAGATGGACTTGATTGTGCCCCGAGGCCAACGGGATGAAGCCCACATCCGGGATGCTAATTCTAACCATAACACGGGCAACATGTGTTTTGCGCTGATTTGAGACGGGCTCAAAGTGGCCGCTACCTTCTTCCACTGCAAGGAGCCTTTCTTTCTTGTGGCGTGTTCTGCGGCTTTCGGGCTCACCATGTATCTATTTATAGAGGCCGGGTCACGACACATATCCATTGACTGCTTGTTCTTTATTTTATGATAAGAGGCAGCGACAGACTTTTTTTTTTTCCGTTTCAGAGTTTGTAGGCGACAATGACGCGGAAAATGTACTTAATCTTAGAGCAAACTCAATTCACTCCATATAAAGCAGCAGTTTGGCAAATGCGATTGAGCAAGACTTCAAAAAAGATGTTTCAAGTCACTCTTAAAGGAAACATTACACAAAGACAATTGCACTGTATTTAAAACACTCACATAGTTTCATGATTCTGAATGTCATCTTTAAGATACAACAAAACAAAACACAACTAATAACAATCTGATAAGATTCGGCAACTATCTCAACATTTCAAAAGTGATTTTCAATCACTACCAAATGAGCAATTGGATGGACTGTTTTTCAACTTTTACATTCATGATGTGGAATAAAGATCGCTACTGTAGTCATTTCTTCAAAGACGATACCGCTTTAGGACAAATTTGGGTTACATCGCCGTCGTACGAACGGAACGTCGTCGTAAACTGAAGACCTCTTCTAATGACTGCATGGGGAAAACCAACAGCAAACTTGGCTGATGATGTCATTGAATTCCCAAGAGTTTATCTCTTGCTCTCTCAACCAAATGGAAAACAGGGGTTGACCTAAGAAATATGTTGCGCTATCCTGTTTTGTACATTTCCCGAACTCCAAGGTGGAGGGAAGGCGGGGAACATTCACTTTGAGAAAGGTCAGAACCCCCCCCCCCCCCCCCCCTTCAAGCATTCGTGGCGGTCTGGAAAAAGCATTAGATGCTACGGGGGGGGGGGGTTGAGCTATTTCCCCTTGTCGCCACCATTGTGACTGGGAAGGAAGCAATGACAGGAAGATGGAGGACACACTTGTGTATTGCAAGAGTACAGGAAAATAAACTTCTCATGCATCTGGTGTGTGTCACTTTTCCATACTTAGTAGGGATTTGGGGATTTCAGGGAGACATTTCAGGAGAGACCTGAAATGCAAAGTAAGCTTTACGGCTGACCTTTATTTGACCTCTTTAGTCCAACTAACAATTCAGGCCATTTTGCACAAAGTGCTGTTTTCCAAGAAGAGGGTGAAAGGTAAAATTCCCAACAAGTGTTTTGTCCATGTAAATTTACATGGATGCTTCCAGTCTCCAGTTTGTGTTTCTGTTTTCTGACACTCAAAGCCATTGCTAAGCTTCAAACAGAACATTTTCAGACGGAAATAACATTTCTGAAAATACAATTCCCAGGCCCAACTGTGACATAATAGTGAAGCTAATTTACATATCAAGATCCACCCACCCAACAGACCAAGTTTCTCTGCCCTTGACAAGATCAGCTTGGCTGAATGAAAATCAAGAGGCACTTTCGACAGCTGAAATACAGCCTAAAGCAATATCATGCAGAGGCACTATGACAAATAAAAGAGAATAACCGCAAAACTATTTGTCAAGCCATCGCTGACGTTATGCATTCTTTGTTGTTCCATCTACTTGGGACATGTAATAAAGTATTCAGACTTTACCACTGGTGAAGTGTTCTATAATTCTTCATTTTTGGGGTATTTTGACAAAAGTATGCGACTGAAATGTTGTCAAAACAACCCCAAAACTGTTTTGAATAGCGGGAATAAAAAGCAGAATATATGGTTGTATTTTTTGGGTTTGCTTTGCCCAACCTCATCTTACAGTAATGGAACAATGTCAAGCAGTCACTCTCCCAAATATACAACATTAATGTGGAAATGAGCCTTGTGGCTTCCCTCAGGTGCTCAACGTTTCCCCAAAGCAAGTCGGTTAACCACTCAAACCACTCCGGCATACCGTAGTGCAATTCCCCCACGGTCGCAATCCACAAAACGCGTTGGCTGCAATCCCACGGAAATCAATCCAGGAAGCCGAATCATTTGTGCAAATCTTGCAGAAAACATCAATTCAACCATCTATCTTACGATCATTTTAAATATCGTAAGAACGAGATGGAACGGGAGGGACGACGCAACAGTGGAGCCTCCCGCAAAGCAGCTGCCCTGGAATACGGGCTGGCACAGCAAAGCCGGCTCTTCAATTATTGCTGATGAAAACAAAATGGATGCAGTCTGCTGGGCACGCAGCTTCTAATTAGTGGTTTCCGTCTTTCTAATTGCTTTCTCCGCGTCGCCCCCTCATTCGGGGATCGGACCGGTTGGCCGCGCCGCATTTAGCGCGCTTTGTTTATCTTTGACAGAAACCATACACCATAATCAAGGCGCAAAGTGAAGGTTTTCGACGCAGAGAATAGTCGGCATGCGCGGTAACTACGGAGTGATTTAATGCGGCTAGATGAGAAGGGAGGCAGGCTCGCAAAGCAGCAACCGGATAAGCCATAAAGATGGCGCAGATATGCGTGAGGGGAGGAAATAGAGGGATTTGATCGCTCCTCCATTCTCGTCTCACTCTTTCTCTCTCTCGTTCACTCTCTCTCACTCGCTCTCTCTGTCTGTTTACAATTAGCATGCCGAGAATGAATCTTCCACGAATGACCGCTCAGCTGGCAGCCCCCCGACTAGTCGGGAACAAGGGAGCTATTAGTGGAGGAGCTGAGGAAGGAAGGAAGCGGGGAAAGCCAAAAGAGAAGGCCGGCCAGCTCCGAGGGCCGCGGAGGGAGGGGGGGGTGGGTGGAGGGTTGTGTGTGTGTGTGGGGGTGAAGGGGTGGATCAGAGCAGGGCTTATCCACACATCTCCCCGAGGCCATCACCACAAGGAGGAGGAAGATAAAGGAGATTAGTTTGGGGATGTGGCCTGAAGGACAGTGGTGGACTTAGGCCGCTACCTCCCCGCGGCCCTTTGACATCGGAGTACCCCCTTGACCAAGCATGAGACCCCACCCCGAACCATCCATTGGTGCTGATTCACTACAGTGGATGTCTGCGGGCCTCTGGACTCACACCATCCGGACAAACTCGCTCCTCTTGGCATACAAAGATCAGTCGGGGTGTATCACTTTAATATACAATTGTGACATCAATTACTACTTTCCTATTAGCTAGCGGCATCTTGTGGCATCTGGGTGCAGTATAAAATGAGCATAACAAAACAATGACAACAGCCAATTCTCTTTCTGATGTTTTTTTGAACAGGACAAGTACAATCAAATGAAAAACGACAACACTTGCAAGCCGCAAGGATCTGCTGTAGGCCACAACTCGTGTAAATGCAAAAGGATTAACCAACCATCTTCCTGAAGTTGCTTACTTGGTCATGCCTCTTAAAGGCAGATATACGAGACTACAATTGCTGCTAATGTGATTGTACTTGTTGCAATGTAGCCTACAGTAGTAAACCTTTTAAACCAATTTACTTACACGGACATGTTTGTTTTCTGTATAACATTTTTTGATACAATGCTATTTTTCATTTTCCTGACTGCCGTAAATGACTTGGGGATGACACACGCGTGAATATAGGACGAAGCATAAGCTCCAGCAAACAGCTCCCCCTCTCACACGGCCATTCATCATTGTGAAAGAGGAAATGAAGTGAGGCTTCTGCCAAGAAGCAACAGGGGGGCCGGAGAGGCCTCAAAGACCTTCGCAATGTTTCTGTCCTGCTTTGTTGTTGCTGTTGTTTTCTCTCCACCAGGGTCGCTCTAATAAGTCTTTGAAAAGCGTGGAAACAAAATGATGGCTTTCCTACTCGCTGTTCGCCAAGTGTTTACGGAGAAGGATCATGCAACAGATACATTATCAACACTAAGTAGAAATTGCGAACGAGCTACTATAATATATGTCGAGGCAGCGTTCACTCCTACATGCAAAAATATCGTGTTGACCTGACTTGTGAATTTAATTAGTTCCGTCACCAAGTTTCACTTGTATCTCAAATCATTGACCCCCCCATTAAAATTAATGCAAATAAAATGGATCCATCAGAGCCCCCTCAAAACACCTACAAAGAATTATGTAACATAGTTTTAACAAAATAGTACTCTACGGTAGGCCTAGATTACTTTATTAAAAAAAAACATTAGGAATGGCGCCGATACAGGTATCGGATACTAATGGAGGCTGCCAATACCAGCCAGCCATACTTTTAAGCCAATCGGTACTCTATCTAGTGTCGATAGCCCATCTATGGTGTTTTGCATTGTCTTAGCATTAAGCTAACAGGCTTTAAGAAAAATAAGGTAGTATGTGTTTTGATAAATATGGCTCACTCATAAGTCGAGGTACCCCTGGACCTTGAATGATATCCCGTTTGTTTGGTATGTCCCCCAAACGTGGAAATAGACTTCTCACAAACTTTTTTTTTTTCTCAAACAAAGACCTAAAAGGAGACAATGTCGAAACGTTACTGGTTCTAGTCGGCAAACTACCATTTCAAATCCCCCCCTCAAAGACGTAAAGCTTTTACACTTGTAAGCAGCCCTTAATGTGGCGTTTGGGAAGCCTGAAGCGCAGAGAGAGACGAGCTCGGGGGGCTTCGGCAGGGGATATTGGGAAGGTACAAAGAGGGTATTATTTGTTGGCCCCGCCAGCTGCTCCCCAGCCACCTTCTATTCGGTGTGAGTGTGTCCGGATGTGGGCAAAGATGGCTCCTTGTTGTTGAAGAGGACCGATAAAGAGGTTAATGCGTACTGTTGTACGATATACACACTGCCCGTGATTCTCAAACCTTGGAAGTCCACGAAACAATTTGAATGATGTCAAATCATGGTTTAAAAACAAACAAACACATGAAACCAAGTAATTCTAGCAACATTAGCTTTGTTCCAATTAAAAGTTCTGATAAAAGTATTACATAAATTTGACATTACCCCAAATGCCATTGCTATCTATCTATCTATCTATCTATCTATCTATCTATCTATCTATCTATCTATCTATCTATCTATCTATCTATCTATCTATCTATCTATCTATCTATCTATCTATCTATCTATCTATCTATCTATCTATCTATCTATCTATCTATCTATCTATCTATCTATCTATCTATCTATCTATCTATCTATCTATCTATCTATCTAACTACCTAACTACCTACCTACCTACCTACCTACCTACCTACCTACCTACCTACCTACCTACCTACCTACCTACCTACCTATCTATCTATCTATCTATCTATCTATCTATCTATCTATCTATCTATCTATCCATCCATCGGTCTATCGGTCTATCGATCTATCGAGCTATCCATTTTGTTTGTTTAGTTTTTTTAGAGTACAGAGATCATTCCCAGAATCCCAGTGAAATTATTTGGGGGACCTTTGAATAAACATTCTCTTATAAATTCTCTTACCCTACACCCGTTGTCACTTGATAGAAAAGCACGCTCTACTAGCGTTCCAAAGCTAACCTGGAATAAACATTCTTGGGGGTGGAAAAATGTCATTTTCGGAGCATTATTGCAGGAGGGGAGCTGCCTTTCATGAGAATAAACGAGATTTCCTGAATGGAGAGCATTCCAAGGACGCCGGTGGTCTCGGCTTGCCAAAAGGCAAGACGACACATGCCGGAGGATTGTCTGCCAGGTAACACAAAGAGCTCTCATTTCCTCCTTTTATAACGCATGCACGCACACACACACACACGCACACAGAAACGCAAGTACACAGCAAAAAACAAATATGGTGAATCGTTTGAGTTGTGCATGGAAATATGTACTTTTGGGATCCCATCGGAGCACTAATATTGTCTCTGTCACGCAAAGATCTGGCAAGGTTACAAGAAGTCACAGAAAGTTCCGTCTTTACCTGTTTGTCACTTTTAAACCAGACACTTCGGCGTCAGTGACAATTGCTTTGAATACAACAAATTGTAGAGCTGCAACGTTTAATAGACAACGAATCAATTATCAAACTAATCAAAAATTATTTTTGATAATCGATTGGAAACCTTACTCATCTTAAAATTGTCCAAATTAGAGTAATCCCAGTGTATCAGTAGTACAGAACAGATTTACGTTGTCATTCGTGAAAGTAGACAAACTTTAGCCTTTTCTGACAGATGTTACGACCCAAACCGGTAAAAATTATAATTTGTTCATCTTTGTACACTTTCACCACTGTCAGTTTGAAATCCTCTGTTTTTGAATAAAGGCACAAGAATTAAAACTTTGTTTGATCTGAATCATAAATCGCAATTTTAGTTGCACCGATTCTATATAACTTAAGTTGGTGTTGATTCACCGATCCACACAATAACACACACACAAACACACGCACGCACACACACACAAACACACACACACAGACACACACAGACACAAGTAAACTGATCCTAATACAGCTCTTGAAGTTTGATACTTGCCTGGGGATCCTCCATCCTGTGAGACACACAACTTCCCAGAGATCATCCATATCCAATTACTTGCTTGCAAACACACACGCACACACACACACACACGCACACACGCGATTTTTGGGGATTTGTCTTGCCAATGTAGATTAACTTGCGCCACAACACTTTCTTTATTGCATCCTAACAAAATGATGACTTTGGAATACTCGGTAAGAGCTGAGATGCTGGCGCGGTGGACATAGGGAACATTGTGTTCAGTTCGGAGCAATGCTGAAAATGCATTGACAACCAATCTCGAGCAGGACAGCACGTTCCCTTTGAAGCCTTTACGGCAGAAGCCAACGATGTGATACTATTAGGCCAAGAAAGCAAGTACAAAAAGGCCAAGCTACGACTTGGAGACCTGACACTTGCTTATGACTTCCACATTTGGTCTCAGCTCCATAATGACTACTTGTCAGGGAAAAAAAAAAAAAAGAAACCATCTTGCTTGAGTTACCGTACACAGCATTGTTCAAGCCGATACATTACCTGGCTGTTATACACTGTTGCGTAGCATCATAACACAACTACACAGCAAAGTCATGTTTGATTGCTAATATAACATGTAATTGATTAAACCGGTTCAACATGTCACCAAAACGTGCGCTCAAACTGACTCCCCCAACCAAAAAAAATGAATGATGAATGGATGAATTACTTTCACGTCGCATAAGGACATCTTTTTTCCAAAGATATTCGAGCCATGACTGATGCATAATGAAATCAATGAGCTGTCTAAGCAGTTTAATAGGCAAAAATTAAATCAACTGGTCCATACCTTTGTATTTGACCAGTTTCTTTGACCAAGTAATTACTAACTCTCTGACCTAACAATTTTCACCTACTATTTATAAACATCCCAACTTTCAAACTCGAGGCAACGTAATACTGCACGTCTCCTCAGACTCACGAAAATACTTCACAAGCATTTGAATCATTCAGTTAACAGATTTGTTCTCAAGTTATAAAAAATAACAGATACATTTATATCACGGCAATAGATATGACATATAATCCCACCTCTAGAAAATAGAAGGCGGCATTGAAGGCGGAGCTTTACGCCAAAACTCAATTTGGATGATTCCCGGGGCATTCCTAGCAATTACGCTGAGTGCACGTTACACGCATACGTTTCGCTCCGGGATATTTAACTTGAGTTTCACAGAAGACATTTCTTTGATATATGCTTGACTTGGCATGATAATAATCTGTGACTAATTGCTATTAAATTGTAATTTCAACACTGGAAGACAGCGATTACTTAAAATCACCACTGTAAATTTGGTCAATTTGTTGACTTTGTTTTTGTATAAAAACATTTTACATGTCAGAGGACCTTGAAACATCATTAAATCACAATCGCAATAATGAAGAAATAAAAAAAATGCAGATTGTTTATTTTGCCAAATCATTCTGCCTCATAGAAAACAGTTTTTTTTTTTTGGGAAATGCTAACAGACTCGAAAAGGTCACACGAGTTTCTCCCTGGCCCCGAGGTGGGAAACGCCAGTGATGAAGAGGGGAGATGCAAACCGGCGTAGCGGCAATCACTCACGTGTACTTTGAATGCAAAGAAGGAAGTCAAAGCGCCACTTGAGCTAATATCAGAATATTTACCAAGCTGCCCCGTAATCACACGGGGGTGCAATTGGAGCGTGATTGCAATTAGCCAACGTCCACACCGGCTCAGGGTGGGGGCACGGTGTGAGGTGATACTGGCAGATGTTCAGGCTGCTCAGAATCAATGTGCACCTTTATGGTTGCGGGGCGCTTGTTTTCAACTCCCGGCAGCACCCGGCCAACGCTGTATCGAACCGAGCCCGCGTGCTCGGCATCAACGGGATAAACACCGCGGGAAAAACTCCAAGTGATAGGGAAGTTCTGCTCCAAATCTGAATTTAGACTCATTCTTAATCAAATGGTTGGCATGTGCACAAATAACACACACATACAAGCACTGTCAAGTTCACAAAGCGGAGTCCACAAAAGAACGAGCAGTAAATTATGACAGTGATATCTTTCAAATGACACAAGTTATGAGTTTTGCAACTAATAAAATAGACAACTTTGGAATTCTTATGAAATTTAGGCGGTACATACATGAAGATTATGAAGGGACCAAGGAAAAACTGTGACAAGGCTTGCAAGTCAGGTTTGGCGCCCTCTCGTGTGTGTAAAGTACACTGCAGGGCAATGGTCCAACTCCATTTTAAAACCCTAATCCTGTCTTGAAAATACAATTTGAAACCATAACCCAGACTTGAAACTTAAAACGTGCAAACCTAACCTGGTGTCAAAATCCTTAACCCTGTTTTGAAACCATTTTTTTGAAAATATCAAATAATCAAGTCCTAGCCCATCTTAGAAACCCTAAATTGAGAGTTTAAACCGTTTTTTAACGATTAGCCTTACTTGAAACCTCATTATGTGAATTCATGTTTCAGATTAAGAGATTATGATTAAAAGTATGGTTATCAGACTGCCGCTTGGAATTACAGCCATTCGCTTGGCGTCTTATCTCAAATGCAGAGAGTTCATCTTTGAAGAGAGCGTATTCTTTGTATCAAGCCCACTTGTGTGGCTTCTGTTTGTCTCCCTCCGCGATCTGAGCAATTGGTCACTTTTGGTCCAAAACAACAACAAAGGAAAAACAAAAACATCTGCGAGTAATCTGCAAAGCCGTAATCTGATTTGAGCCTCCTGATAGCGAGGTTCTAAAACAAATTGCCAGATCACTGAAACAGTAAAGCAGCAGAACATTTTTTTCGGGGGGTTCATGTAGTTAAAACTGGTTAAACACTTTCTCGAAAACCTTCTCTGAAACCCGAAGAAACATTGTCGTCTGAATGTGTAACGCTCAAATTCCCAAAAGAAACAAACAGAAAAATCAATTTCTATTCGTCATGTAACCTAGTTTGAAGTTCTCGCAAGTCGGTTTGGGGAATGCGGCCGCCTCGCACGTCTTTCCACTTCCGACCGCGGCTAAAAAGCCACCACATTCATTGGAGGGAACAAGCGGCAAAATGATTAATTGGCAGAGCGGCCTTCAATTAAAATCAAATCCCCCGGGCGGAAAAGCACATGCCTGAAATTCCCGCCGATTGATTGGCTATTTATTTTTGCTTTCGCTGCCAAAGAACGCACAACGGCGCAATGCTTCCCTGCGCCTGATTTCCAGCAGATGTGGAATAAACAACATGAAACGGAACATTTTGTTTTATCTGTCAGGAAGCGAGAGAACGGGCTGTTCTCCTCAGTGTCTTTCTGTGTTTGATTCAGATGTGTTAGTCACACCGTATATGGGCCACGCTCACGTTTTCCGCTTTGTGCGTCACAAGGTCGACAACGTTGAACCTGGGGGAATCTGCCAAAACTGTATTGATCCATTTGGATAATGCAGTTGGCACGGCCAGGCTGCCAGCATTTAGCACTTTGAAGGGTTGAAGAGTAAATGTAAACTCACTATTTGGCAGTCCTATTCAAAGGATTAGTTGAAATCAGAATTTGAAACACTTAGCCAGTCCTTATTTAAAACTGCTACCCTAAATCTGTCTTTAAACTCCAGTTTATAAAAAAAAAAAAAAAATACTGGAAACTCTTATTTGAGACCCTGAACTTTCCTTGAAATCACCTCGAAACTCAAATTTAAAACTGCAATTCTGTCTCGAAATTCCAATTTGAAACCATAATGCGTGTTTGAAACATAACATCTTTGAAACCCTGATTTCAACTTTAAATTCTGGCTTGAAACTCCAACTTAACCCTCTTTGAACGCCTAAACCTGTCTTTACTGTTTTCAAAGATCACGTGACAACCCCAAACCTGATTGAATACCCAAACTGGAAATCCCAAGTGTGAGTAAACGGAATCTTCTTGACTAATCACATGAGCATTCATCCTCATTTAAAACAGTGGACTTCACTCTTCTGCAGGGGCGCTTGAGTGATGGACAACAGATCTGGAATCACACTGGAATCAATGACTTACCCTCTACTCGTTTCCTCTTTCACCACCCTCCCCAACCCTTCACCCCCCCCCACCCTCAAACAGCTGAGGCCCCCTAGAGCCTCCTCTCCACCACCAACAGCTGACAATGACTGCATTGACACCCCTACATCCTCCATTCATCTTCATTCCCCCACCCCTTTCACCCCGTCATATCCTGCCATTTGCATTGGAATGACCACCCGTGCCTGCTGTGGTGTGTGCACGCTTGTGTGTGTGTGTGTGTGTGTGTGTGTGTGTGTGTGTGAGTGTGTGTACGCCAAGGGCTAAAATAGTGTGTTCCACATCCGCATGACTCGACATTGGATCAGTTAACATTCATTTCATAAAGCTCTGTCTTGCGTCGACAGTTTTCCACCGCAACATAAGTGACTATGGGAGTCCATTTATGAGCAATGCACTCACTCAGATGGTGGGCAAGGGGGGGGGGGGGGGGGGATGTGATTTCTCAGCTGCCTGGGAGACCACTTCCTGAGAGGCCCACTCGTGGAGGGGAGATGCATGGGGCTTCCCATCTGTCCAAGGCAGCAACAAAAAGCCTGAGCAGCCTACCTTACCTAATCGAGTCCCCCCCCCCCACTACGTATTGGCAAATGGAAACTGGGTGTTTCTCAGTTTGAAAGCTACAAAAGAAATTGGAAATGGGAGAGTGGCTGCTTGTCAAGAAGAAGGAAGCTGTTGTCACTACGCCACTGTTGAGATGGATCCATTCCCCATAAAGGGAACCCAATGAGGTTAGAGTGGATTTAAAGTCAATCACTACACTATTTCCATTGTGGCCAACCTAACAGTGGTCATCCCCTTATACATAAAAAAAGAACGTACATTGTAGGGATCGGCTGATATAATATTTTTATTTTAGACTGTTGCCGACTCCGATAGTTAGCAGAATAAATTTCTGATGATTGATAAGGAATAAAATAACTTTTTTTTTTTTTTTTTTGGTCCCTTAATGCTTACGATATAAATTAATCACAGGCAGAATGTATTACTGTTTTACAATACTAATATCCTATAGTATTTATCTTTACAACAACAAAAAATGCCAAAATCATCAGCTTTTTTCTTTTTACCAATTATTTTGGAGCATGATGTGCATTCACTCACAGCGAACAATGAGGCACTCAAAAGTAGCGATGCCCGTGGACTGACTGAAGACGATTTTAGGTGCGCGTTTAAGAAATGGAAAATGATGGGAGCAATTTAAGGCTACAACACCACAATTGAGTACTACGTAGCCCTCAGTCTTTGCTTGTTTCCCCGACTTCACTTTATTGGGTCGTCGAGACCAATAAATGCTGTCTTAAAATAGACACCCTGCTCTTTCCCAGAAATCAAACTGGTCCGAGATCTCCTGACTGCGTCAACGACTACACCCAGCGCAATGCCATGTATACGGAAGGCTGTTCCATCTTCTATGTTCCAAGGAAACGCTTCCTCCCATCATCTTTGCAAAAGTATTTGCGGTGGCCCAGAGCCAAAGAGACCAAAAAATAGACAAGGCGTCTGCCCTTTAAAGAGCAGCAGGACACTCTCCTTCCTGTGTGCCTTTGAAAAGGCCCAGACGCCTCCTTTGATCAGCACTCAGGAAATTTCATTAGGCCAGAGATGGGCGGATAAGAGAGCTTTTTGTCGACGGGGAAGAGGAGGAGATAAAAGAGAGGAAGGTGGAGATGTGCCTCTCAGAGAGGCCACCAAAAAGGACAAGTCCTACTAATCATCTTCAAGTGACTAAAATCAAGATGCTGGAGTTGATGGGAACAGAGGCCGGAAACAACGTCAACGTTTAAGATCATCTATCATACAGTTCATGAGTCAAATAATGCTAAACATATGACAATGTTGGGCAGAAAACCTTGCATGACCAAATTTGGTCTATTTCATATTTTTGGTCCATCCACACATTAAATTGGTTAATAATATGAAAACATAAGTGTGTAAATGCAGCTAGAGGGGAAAAAAAATCAAATAACTCTCTTCACTGGGTGAATAGTTTAAAGTCTTGCCTCAAGATTAAGACTACCAATAAAAAACAGAGTCGCAATAGACATTTTTGAAATATTTGTTTTTAAAAATGATGTATGTAATATTTCAAAGATTTTTTTTTTATTTAAAATTGCAGGTACTTTTTAGGTGTGATTTCTAAACTGTTTTAATGATTTTCACTTTTTTACAGGTATGTATTTTTGCATTTTCACAATGGGTATTGGGTGTAAAAGAGAATCTATTTTAGAATAGCAGCTGTCACGGAGTTTATGTTGAATGATTTCTCATGAGAGCCAAACAAAGTAAATGCAATGTGTTGTTGTATTTATCCGAAGCAAACAAAGCAATGACAGCGTCCCAAAGGGAGAGTGAAGAGAGGCACCTTTAACCTCATCAATCATGTATAACAGTGGCGGAGGGGGAAGCGAGGACGGACAGGGGTTGGGGTTGGGGGTGCGCGGCAGGGGGGTTGTGGGGGTCCTTATCAATCACAGACCAAAGGAGAGTCTGGCGTGTGTTTACCTTATCAATCATGTCCGGACGGTTGGTGGCGGCCAGCACAGTGACGTCGCCGAGCTGCTCGATGCCGTCCATCTCTGTCAGGAGCTGCGCCAGGACCCTGTCGCCCACGCCGCCCGATCCCGAAGAGCTGGAGAGGGGGGTGATGGAGAACATGGCGGAAAATGAGAGTAAATGACAGGATGTGATGAACGATGGATGTGAGTGGAGGGAAAATAAACTGAATGTGAAGCAGTGGTGGGAAGTAACTGAGTACAAAATACTGTTACACATTTTTCAGGTATCTGTAATTTACTTGAGTTATTTTTATAACTTATAACTGTCAAAAAGGCTTGTCACTTTTTTCAGCTTTAGTTTTTTTAACTAACTTTCCTTTTTATGTATTTCTTCAATTATAGGATTTTAAAAAATATATATTAAATGTAATTTTCTTTTAAATTTGTATTTAATTTTATTATTTCTCTTTTTTTTCCCTTTATCAGGAAAAGCCTACTCGAACATCCGAGTATTTGGAGCACTAAAATTTGTGATGAATGTTTGCCGATTCCCATTTAACAAGAGCTTGAATGTGATTAGTTAATTCCAAAGACAAGTCATATACGCAGTTCGAAGATAATCTTCACACACTACTTCAGTTCTTTTTTACTTCATCGCTCGAAAAACATGCTCACTAACAAAGTACATTTGAGAATTTGTACTTTTGCAATTTCTACTCAAAGCAGCTGAACTTTGAAGAGTTGGCGAGAAATATCCGCCACCTTGTGGCTACTTGCCCGATCGATTGTTAAAAAACTGAATAGGTGGAGATTAAAATAATGCACAACATTTTAAGATACAATCATATCTGCGAGAACTTAAATGAGACAGGCGCAATCGAAAGCAATTGAATTTACAAGTCGATTTTCCACAAGTCACTCGACTTAAATTAAAAAGTGTGAGTACTTTTGCCTCCTCTGAAGTGAAGTGATGGAGTAGGTTAGAAGAAGTAAACAAGTGTTGAAACAACAAACGTACCCAGAAAAGACACGCGTGATGGATGGATGGTAGAGCAGGCAAGTTCCCTGCAAGAGGAAGTGACATCCATCACCTCTAATTGCTAATATTCGTCTTGAAAAACTCACACTACTCATTTGAAAGCCTTCGTTTGTGCAGTCTTAACAGCTTCTTTCATAAGAAAAGGGGGCAAATACACCCGTTGGCAGCATAGGTTGAGCATACACAGCCAATGATGTCATCAAAAGGCACCAGAACACAAATGTCTACGGCCACGTTTTTATTTGTAGCCTTTTGATGAGTCAAATAGATCCCAAATCTATATTTTAAAATTTATTTACAAGAAAATATATATTTTTTAATTGGGTTTAATTTTCTTTTTTGGCGTGGGAAGGTATTCTATTTTTGTTCTATTTAAATCGTGAGAAACTTTCCCATTTTGCATTTTTACCTACATTCTTATGTATCATGTTTCAATATTTGCTTCAGTTAGTTTTTTTAATTAAGATGATATTTAATATCTATCAATCTTTATATTTTTGTTCTCCGTGATTTTTTTATTATACTTAATACTGTCTGCACTATTTAAATTGAGTGTATTTATTTTACACATTTTTATAAAGTTATTGAAGATCTTTCCTTTGAAACACACTGTTTAATGTTGACATTGCTTTTCATTTTATTTTTATTATTCTATTATTTGGTTTTAACTATTTTGATTTTTAATTTAATTCTTATTTTCCCAAACCTTTATTTTTGTGGTTTTTCCTTACATTCTTTTTGTACATTCACGATTATCTATTATACTGTAGGTGTTTATTTTGTAAAATGTGTTTAAATTTGTTTTTTTTTATGCTTAAAATATTTCAGAGTGAAAAAGACTGTCCTCATGGCAATATTCATTGGCTACATCTGTACAGTCTTGTGTAACGTTTGTCACCTTTGTGTGCTATTTTTTTGTGTGTTTTTACATTCCCCCTTAGCTCCATCTGGCTTGCCTTGCTCAATTCATCCCACGAGTTTGGACTCGTGGCAGGTCGGCTGACAGATTTACAGGTGCTTCTCATTTTTTTACGTGTCGGTGTAGGGAATGGACGCGCACGCGCCACGAGTCAGACAGAGGTGGTCCTCCTGTGTCAACACTTTTGAAAGTCCCAGGGAGGGGCTGCACGAGCCACTTTATTGATTAAACATGGCAGAAAGTGCACGCGCATAAATAACCTTGGCGGATGAGGGATAAATCAATGTTCTTTAATAGTGGGTTGCTTTAGGCTGGTCAGCCGTTTTCCATTATTTACCTACTTGTATTCATACACAGCTACCCATCATCTGTCCATCCATCTGTCCATCCATGTATCCATCCATCTTTTTATCATTGTATCGGACTCATGTCAGGGGACAGTCTGAAATCATAGCTTTGCTCACAAAACTTTGCTATGGTTTCAAATGATCTATAATTATTCAATACTTTAATTAAATGTTAATATTTACTTCCTTTTTTTGCTCCCATGTCCGTTATCTGGAGACGGAATCACACACGTGGTCAAGAAAGGTGAGTTTTTTTAACCATTAAATTTGAGAAGAGATGAATGGAATATGTGGATTTATCATTTGGACGGACAAACAGACCACACATATTTGGCCTCCCTCCGCCCCCATCTGCAAGGTACGGGGGACAATGAAACGTTTGTGTGCCTCCGGTGCATGTCGTCTGTCGAGCCAACCCCCTCAACTACCTCCGCCATCCTATTTCCTCCACACCACAGATGCGCCATCCCATTAAAGAAAGAGCGTCCACTGTGTCGGACAGGCCACAAAGAGAACGGCTAAGAGCATTTGTCACGGCCCAGACAATGAAGAAGTCTGTTGACTCGGGTGAACAATACTGCACGTTTTATATTTATTAATAGCACAGTTACCTTCCTCTTTCGCTGGCCAGGGCGTCGATCTCGTCAAAGAAGACGATGGAGGGAGCGACGGCTCTGGCCTTCCGAAACACCTGCGAGGTGGCAACAAAGACAGGAGAGGAGGAAAAGGGGACTTTAAAATAGATGCTGAATGGAGATCGTCCTCAGCTGGCAGCGAGCGTAAACAGGAAATGCGTCACTTGATGGTGTCATAATGTGCGTGTGAGCACATCTGACAGCAAGCTCTAAAAATAATCAAATAAACAACACAGCTCACAGTTACAGTAAGAATTGTGCCAGCGTCTCGCATTTACCAAGGTGCGTCAAAGTCAGAGGCGGGAAAATGTGATTTCTTCTGTTACAGGTCGAATACAAAGTGAAAAATGGGACACACCTCTCTCACGGCTCTTTCAGACTCGCCAACGTACTTGCTCAACAATTCGGGACCCTGAAAAGTCAACAATGGGGGACATTAGCAAACTTTTTCATAGATATTTGAATCATCATTTTGAGACTGCCAAAAACATTCCACTGGGTTAGAGGCACTCATTAACATGGTAATGTATCAGAATTGTGCACCGGTTTTAGTTGACTTAGTTGGCTTGTGCTAACCCAAGAAGCGAACATAATGTGACAGTCTGCATCTCCACTCTGCTCTCCTTCTCATCAACCCTCATAAATAGATTGACTCCTTCCAACCTCTTAGTTAAGGTTAAACTGTTGGTCAACTTTGATATATTCAATACTAGTTCATTTTTGAGATGTGCTTCTACTTCTCTTGCTCGGCTTATGTAGATTAAGCAGATAAACGTTCATTTAGACTCCCGGGGAGAATTTCCTTCCTCTGTAGTTCACCCTTTCAACACAGGAGAGGACATTTCACGTCGCAGCCTGTTTGTCTACAGCAGTTAAGTGTGTATCGGCTGACTCTCGGTGGCAGAGTCGAAGCCCGTCCGTACGTGGTGACTGACGTCGTGTGTGTTTTGGTGTTTTTGAGCATCTGACAATACGAGGCAACATTTTTTTTTCCGGGGGGGGGCAACGATATTTTAATAGATTCTGGGCAACTTTAGGTTGCTGAGACGCTCAGTCCAAAATTCTTCTTTCAATTTATAGTCACAAATCTACAGAAATAAAAATGATTTGTTTTGAGTTACAGAAATTGAGTTTAAAAGTCATTTTATTTTTATTATCTTATCGCTACATGTTTATGTCATATGTTCTTCATGTACAAATGAAAATTAAATGCTCAACTTCAGTTTTGCTTTCACCCAAGACTTATTTTGGGCTACTGAATTAGCGTTAGCATTTCCTCATGCAGCTGCGACTTCCCGTCTCACATGGCAACCACTTTGAAAGACAATCACTGATCAACAACTCGACAATTTGGTCCATCCGTCTCTGTCAAGATGCGGTGAATGAATGACGACAGGGAGGAAGGCTGAGGTGACAGTGGTAGGGGTGATGAATGAAAATGGACAAACACGGGGTCAAGGGTCATACAAGGGAGCTCTTGGCACAGGAAGTAAGGCAGCGAGATGCCCCTCCCGGGGTCATCAAGGGGAAACCTTTTCTCTAAGACGTTGATGGACATGTTAAGCCCGTGTAGGGATAATACTGATGGATCCATAGTGGCTTAAACACACGAACATGATTTGAAATCAATACATTAGTTAAAAACAAAAACAAACTTATTAGGTCACGATTTACGTAGTACCTGATTTTGTACTGCTGTGATTTATTTGAAAGTGGTTATTGATGTTTTACATAAAAAAAAAAAAAAAACACGGCAATGTGCCATCTCCTGAAAATAAATTGAGGAAATGATGAGTTCTAAGTTTTTGATTTGACACATGACACAATATTGTTTGCGGCATGTACATTTTTCTCGTTAGTCGAACTTTGACCTGAATAATATTTGTTTTTGCTGTATTTGACCTAATCTTAAGTAGAGTGTTTAGAAGTGACCACAAACAACAATCCAATTTTTGCCAATAAAGGCAAACTCACTTTGATAGCCAGAAAGTTGAGGCCACTTTCATTGGCCAGGGCCTTGGCTATCATAGTCTTGGAGCAGCCTGGCGGTCCATACAGCAAGACCCCCTTTGGTGGCTGGATGCCCATGCGAGTGAAGGCTTCGGGGTGCCTCAGGGGCCACTCCACAGCTTGCTTCAGTTTCAGCTTCACATCCTCCATACCTCCGACATCAGCCCAGCGGACCTGTATTGGGGTCAGGGATATTGGTCTTCAGAAGAATTACAACCCGAACAGACAAGTGAGCTGACTTATGAGATTTCAAAGATATGAGAGACCTTTGGGGCATGACTTTGCTTTAAAAACTGAATTATGAGTGCTGTATGGTGGCGATGAACTCAACCCAACTAACTTGGTACATCATGAACAATTCTTAAAAAAAAGCTAGTTATTAGCACTGCCAGTTGAAGTTTAGAGTCAAATGAAAAGATAATAACACCACTCTCCTTAAGAACATCTGTTTAGCTTAATGCTAACAGGTAATGATATAGACATAGATATTGTTAATTGTCGTAAAGATCAATTTATAGCTTGTGTTTGTTAAAACAATATATGGAAAGGGGACCTTGGAAGAAAAAAATTGCAATTGTAATAGTGAGGGAGGGAGGGAGGGTCGTAGGTAGATTATTTGAAAAAAAATCGCTCAGCCCGACTTGAAATCCTTCACAAAAACATAACTTTATGCAGAAGCCAGTCTCATTGAAGACCTCTCAGACAAAGCCAATGGTGATAAATTATTCCGGATGGACAAACGCGTTTGAAGCACTGAAGGGAATATTTGGAAGGACGCGAGGAACTGATAATTCCGGTTGAATTATGAGGTGATGTTGGAGTCAGCCAACGGCTGCTTGTCTGAGCGAGGGTGGGAGGCCAGCGTCTTCCCGCACTAACGTTTCCACGCGCAATCCATTCTACTCTTCACATCTTCAAATCCACGCCATGGTGCAACGCATTCGCCTGTTTTCATTCAAATCACTGCGCATTCTTGCGCGGTTCACATAACCTCTCACCATCTGCCTTCATTCACATTGAATGGTTGTCTGAAACTGGCCCCCTAAAAAAAAAAAAACTATGAACATGCTATAGTAGTGCCAAAGCTAGTTTCCACTGATGGAAAACAAAAAGAAGAATGCTCCTGGCAAAACGCTTATGTCTTCCACCTGTTTCCCAGATGGGGGAAAACGTATCTGTTTCCAAAGTCATAAATGCTTGAGGGGAAAGGGATTACGAGCAAGACAGAAACAGAAAAGCAGAACAAAATTGCAGAAAATGTGCAACGATGACCTTAGCAGTGGTTGTTTGGGCAGAAACGTAGCTAAAATGGCGAATGAGAAAGGAGTATTTTGTATTCTTTACAGGTTGTAAAGCCGCAACCTATAAGCCAGACATTTTTTCAAACATTTACACAACATTCCAAATCAATCCATTTCGAACGATAAAGTGTTTTAGAGTGACAGTTTGGTAATATACGGGCAATTAAATGATTTTGGCACCCATTATTCATATACTGTATGACAGTTAGAAATGTTAACGCTGTTGACAGTCTCTTCTCATTATTAAGTCATCTCGAGCTCCTTTTAACTATTCCTCCCTCTCTTTGTCGTTTTCTCTTCTCTCTATCACACGCCTCCACCAGCAACATCCTCCATCACACAGAGGTAACACATCCCAGGCCACCGGCGCCGTCTCCGGGGAACCAAGCACCTCATGGAAATCTGGCGTCTGGCCACATACTGTAAATACCAAGCAATTTATGGACAGCACCAAAAAGGGGGCGGAAGAAGGAGAGCGAGGAGACCACGAGAGAGAGCAAGGCCGGAAAGCCAGAATGCTTGTTTAGATAGCCGTGATTAAAAAAAAAAAAAAAGATAAAAGCAGAAAAGCAGACATACTGCGGTGAATGCAAGCACAATATTTTCCAAAAGATACCAAGAGTATCTTGATGACGCAAATGCACGCTAATAGATTTTTGGTTGGAAACGATATGACATTGTAATAAGTTACTTACTTTTGGCTTTTACTGCTAGAGGTCCCCGACAAACTTGAAATAATTTATGCCATTTGTGAGAGTTTTCCTGCCATTCCAACAGTAACCCAATAAAGCAAATGGGCAATAATCAATTGAAATATTTTGCCGTATTTTTCCACAAGCGCCAATAGCAGCATGATACAGTAATTTGACAATAGATAAGCATATCTACACAACTTGGTGACAGCCTGATAAATGTTACGTTACAATGTCTAGCAAATTTTCTCAATGCTATCGCAAATCTGCAATATTGCAATAATTACAGAAAATGGCTTCGATACAACTTAATATTTAACAATCATTTTCCAATCATTTCGACCGTCGACAATATCTTGCATACATTTTTGGTCAATGAAGTGATTCTGTCTTGTCCCCATCCATACATTTTGCCTATTTCTTCTGGTATTCAATTATATCAACCCTTTCCCACCGCTGCCACCTACTGGGACAGAAAAGATATCTTTTCCCACTGCAGGTGCAGCATAGTGCAAGAAGCCCCACGTTGCATGTTGGTTTTTACGACATGTAGGCTGGCGTGCGTTGGCCCACAAGACGTTTTACTCAGCGAAACGCAAATCACTCCTCTCAGGGCTTTGCGTGGCATTCTTGCTCTGAAGATTTTAACGGTCGCATGGCCAGCACGCTAGAATTAATTGGTGGAATTACAAGGTTGACGCTTTGACTCACACCTCGCTCACTCGTTCTGAAGTTTGAAGACCCCTTATTACCTTTTACTGTTGTTTTCTGAACTTTACAAGAGGAGTTGGTGCTTTGATGGGCTCACAAAGGGGGAAATAAGTTCAAGAGCCGGAATGAAACAGCTTTTCGATTAGTTTTCAACCTATGCGAGATTCTCAGTGGACATTGTTCCCCCGCAATTGATTTTCTTTCATTCTAACTTTCAATAAGGCCACACTTCTTAAAGGCACATAATGCGCATAAATACTTCTCATATTTTCCATCCAATTTATGCTTACAACGGGCATTCTCATTGGTTGCCAACTGCTCAACTTTGCTGAAAGTCTCACATCCATTTTGGATTGTCCTGATTCGGGTCATGGAGGAAGCTATCCCGACTGATTTTGGAGGATAACCGAACCAAGAACCTCTCGCCTGCAAGCCAGATGTGCTAACCACTGTAGCGCTGTGCTGTCATTGGTCCAAAGGATGCTGATGAATTCATTATGAATTAGTAAGGCACAAGTACCTCCGTACGTGATTGGAGAGGTCTTCTGAGGAACTCGAGGCACGCATTGATTGGGGCCTCCGCTGGAAGTTTCTGATATAAAAGGGATTCGAAACAAATGTTTTTACTCATGAGGATATAATCAAGTCCGGAGCTCTGCGGCTAGCTTTTCAGCTGGGCTGCCAAGGAGGAGGGCTGGGGGTCACTTTCCAGTTCCAGGAACTCGCCGCAAGGAGTGAACATCGCTGGATGTGAACAGTGCGGCAAAAAGGCATGATAGGACGGACATATCGTCTTCATTTTCTTTTCTGTTTTTTTTATGTTGGCGTCTGGCAGGAACCCTCGGTGAGCCCATCTGCTTTGAATTACCAACGGAGGACGATGTTAACCTTCTTCCTGTCCATTAGGTCCTACACATGCAATGTCAAAACATCCTTCGTCTTGCCACTGCAACACTCACTGGCTTTCTTTCCCTCCTTCTTTCAGGGGAGGTTAGTTACACTTAGAATCGCTTTTTTTTATAAGTGAAAGCATTTGAGAGTTATGTGATTTAAGGTCATCTTGTGGTACATATTGGATATCAATTTAAATGGTTGAGGGAAAGTCATCCCCGCATAGTCGAGTTCACGATTCTCTGATTCATTGTTTTATTTTTGTCAATGAAAGCTAACTAGTCAATGAGAAATTCCTCCTTTTAATTTCAACCAGGAAGCCAAACCTCCGCACCGAACTGTGTTAGCACAAGCCACTTTTTTTTTTAATTCAAAAACCTAAAAAGGCTCGAGTCTCAAGCTACTCTGTAAAAGAAATTGAGTGCAGCTCAGCCTTTGGCTAGTGAATATTATAGTTAGCTCGCAATGTGCTTTTGGCATCATGACAAATTCATTAACAAATGTATTGAAATAAAAACAAAATTGGAAGGGTGTAAGACGGCAATTTTTCAGCTGGTCTCAAGTTTGACACCTCTCTCCGAAAGCCTATGAAACCTTTGTACTAATCCAAAGTAATTATTTTGACTGTGGGGTGCCACATTTTGTTGTTGTTTATGGAATAAGAACAAAGCCTATTAATCCCACCGGTTTCATCCATTTTCTGAGCTGACCTTTTATTCGGCATTGCCCCCTGTTTTTGATTGAATTTGACAAAGTACCCTCACGACCGAACTCTGAAAGAAGCTGTATTAAAGTGCTTAATATTTCATGACACAATATTAATGAAGGCACATATTAGAACATTTTTGATTTGGGTTCCACTTGAAATCAAAGCCTTACGCTACCTTGGGAACATCGATGGAGACCTCCCTCATGGCACTGGGCTTCACCATTGACATGGCCCGCTGCAAGTCGGACAAAGTGACGGTCACGTTGCCCATCAGCTGCTGGTCTGACGGGTTGTCGGATGCGCCGATTGCTCGTCTCAGTGCATTTAAACCTGCAGAAAAGACAATTAGTGTTGACTGCACTTTGGTTGGCAGGCATCTTATTCCTTTCCATGCAGCATAACCGCGAAATGCTGCTTCAGCATGTTTGCTTTGAACGTCGGGCTCCACTAATTGACCCTAGTCTGGAGACCCCAGGGCTCAACTCAGTTTATTTTCCATTTCTTCAATGTAATCACACGCTACACCCTTCAGAGATTTACAAGACCATCCACGGAACTTTAAAAGCAGATCTACAGCTGACTGGAAGCTAGTGTAAAGGCTTTAGATCTGGAGTAATATATTCCGATCCCTTTGTTCTGGTCACAACCCGAGCTGCAGTATTCTGAATGAGCTGCTGCTGTTTGATGCTGTTTTGAGTGAGTTCAATCAGGAGACAGATACAATAATCAAGTCTACTGGAGATATAAAAAGCATCGTTAGAACTCACTGGTCAGGTCACTTTTAAAGCCCCAGAACTGTTACTAGTTTTTAAGTGTTGTATTCATCTCATGGCATTATAATGTAAGAGGATTCTTTAAATACCAATTTAATTAAAAGCAAAGACTGGAAAAAAACATTTGAATTGTTGCCTTCAAATACAGTGGGCCATTAACCTGACAAAGTAAGAGCAACGGCAAGGAAGTGGGACTTGTTTACGACGTTGTGACTCGAGGCATTTCATCCCGGCTCCAACATTTAATCCAATTTAAACTCAAAAGCATTTGGGCGGCTGCGCGATGCGACCGTACACGCCGGGCAAATTCAAACCAAATGAAGGCTAATTCCCCCTTTTTGACATAAGTGGGAAGCGCATGAGGTTTGAATAGGAGACATCAGCATTAAAGCCGGGAGGAGACAGGCAAAACATTGATGTGTCACTATCAAAACTCAGCCTTTGTTCGCCACACAAAAGATGTCACGGGAAAGCGCTTAAGAAGAAACTAGCGAGGCGATGAGTGAGTTTTCACGCACAAAGCAGAGGATGTCGGGAAGAAAGAACGTATTTATTCGCAGGAAAAGGTTTTTATTAGCACAAAAGAGACAACTCTTGGCTGGAAATTTCCATGAACGCAAAAGAAGTTATTTCAAACGTTCACGGTGGACAGAAAGAACGCGCAGTTTGTTTCACGGTGGAACTATTTCAAGACTCGGATAGTGCGGTATTTACCGCCCCGGCATAAACGTCGGCGTACACTTATATTTATGATAGTTCGCGGTTGCTATGAAGTTGACGTTGCAGATTGATTGTGAGTTTTTAAAGAGACAATGATTTCACACTCGAAAAAAAATTCAGCAGCATTCCATCAGTCATACGCAGTCGGGGGTCAAAGTTATGGGCATGATTAATAATTTATGACAATTTAAGTGTTACTCAAGTTTTTTTTTTTCTATTTGTTGGTACGTTTGTCAAACTAGTTATTGGTATAACGTAAATGTCACCGAATCTGCATGGTGCAAACCAAACTTCCGGCAATATTTAAACAGTCTGTCTCAGATCTGAACTTGATTTTTATTTCTTTCATATGCTACTGGCTTTTTTGTTTGATGCAGAACCTGATGGATTTGCCAGGTTACATACCTGAGGACACGCCAAACCGGTTCAAGGTTAGCACTCTACAATTCCAAGAAAGGGTTGAAATCCAACAAGAAAAATAGTCTTTTTTTCAGTCATGACAGGATGTGGGCAAATGTGTACAGCCCAATTTATATGTGGTGTGTGTGTGTGTGTGTGTGTGTGTGTGTGTGTGTGTGTGTGCGCGTGCATGCGCATGAATTCAACCTCGCTAAGAGTTTTGTTTGAAGGCTAGTCCTTTAATCAATCATTTTTAATTGCATCAATTTAATTGACATGGCAACAGAGGCTGAAATTTGACTGCACAAAAAAAATCTAACATGCTGAACACGTACGGGAAGGAGTAGAACTGGGAGAAATGCTACAAAGTGAAAAGAATTGACTATTAGGTATGAATGACGGCAAGTTCATTGAACATATCCAGTATTTGGTAATAGATGTACCGTATTTTCCGGACTATAAGTCGCTACGGAATACAAATCGCACTAACCATATGCATAATAAAGAAGAAAAATATATATAAGTCAGACTGGAGTATAAGTTGCATTTTGGGGGAAATTTATTTGATAAAACACTACACCAAGAACAGACATGTCATCTTGGCAATTTAAAATAAAAATAAAATAGAAGCAACAACAGGCTGAATAATTGTACAGTATGCTAACGTTACATGACACAAAATCAAGCAACTGAGAACGTGCTTGACATAACATATTAAGAGTTATTCAGATAACTATAGCATAAACATGCTAACAAGTTTATCGAACCATCCGTGTCACTCCAAATCATTAAATCCAACAGAATCTTCATCTCTGTGTCAGTTTTAAGCAACTCCGCTAACTCCTGAGGTAGAAGACGCAGCACTTCCTCTTCTACGTGGCTTACGTCAGACTCATCGTCAGTTGCAGTTCCAATTATTCCACAGGGCTAGAGCGCCCTCATGCGGTTTAGTGCAAAAAAAATATGTGAAATCTGTAAATAATTTCTCCCACAAGTCGTTCCTGAGTATAAGTCGTACCCCCGGCTAAAATACTGCGACTTATAGTCCAGAAAGAATTCGATACGAGCAGCACAGGAGGCCCCGTCGCCCCACCACTGGTTGGTACTAAACGAACAGGGAACAAAGCGAGATAAGGAAAGGAAAATTCTTAACTAAAGAAAGCAGGCCCGTTTTATAACTCAGAATTAAACCCTGGACGTGGGCAATGATTAGTAGTTCCAAAGCCATCCTGCAATTGCGTTTCAACCTCACAGTTGGCTAACCGTATATTAGCGACAACCATTTCCAGCGCATGTGTGCGCCTTCCAGCTCAGAGGCAGCGGGGTTCTCGGTGTGGCAAATCTTGAAGTGGTACGGACGGGCCGGGAGCCAGCATGCAGTCACCGGGAGGGGGGCTGCATCCTGTTTGCAATTTCCAGCTTGAGGTGAGGGAAACGTGGCGACAAACACAATGAACGCAGGTTTGTCAACAAGTCAAGTTGGGGTCAGCGTGTTTCTTCCAATCGAATACGAGATCCCCCCCAAGGGTGCCGCATCTCATCACTCAAACAACGACAACGACTCTAACATTGCTTAGCTTGCACAAAAAACATCTGGTCTGAGTGGAAGCGAGCTGGCGAGGCAGGATGTGGAAAGAAGCCGGAGTGAGGCGGGAGATGTGGCGTACCGGCCCCAACGCACAACATGTGCACTTAACCCCCCAAGGCGGCAGATCCCGGTGCTGAGACAGTGGCGGTAGTAGCGGTAGCGGCCTCCGCCCCAGAGAAGACGTTGCCATCACAAACACATTTGGGAAATGTTCTCTACCATGCATGTTTTTTGGATGTGGGAGGAAACCAGAGTGCCCGGATGAAATCCATGCAGCCATGGGGAGAACATGAACTCCACACAGAGAGGCCGGAGCCAGAATCGAACCCAGAACCTCTGCACTGTGAGGCGGATGTGGTAACCAGTGCAGCACCGTGCGCCCTACTACAGCAATAATACTAGAAAACTGATCAGATCCAATATTTTCATTGGCTTAAATACGATCAGATAATTACTAGGACATTTTGCTACTTCTGACCGAGAAAAATGAAAATGATTAATAACCAACTCTGTACTTATAAAGTTGGACCATTTGTTTTGCAAATGTCTTTTCTTGCATATTCTGATCCCACTCAATCTCTGGAAAGAATTGGGAGTGCACATAAGGTTCAAATTAAAGTGTGTTGTGCTGTCGCTGCCCCCCCCCCCCTTTTTTTTTTTTCCTCCCCTCTGCCTGTCTTCCTTCCCATCGGATGTTTTCATAACCAAACCAAATGTGTGCTCTGAGTAGGCCAAAAGCACTCAGGAGAGAGAAGATACCGAAAGCCAAAAATGTTGGAGTCACATTGTTGAATTGAGTTTCCGCTGCCCTGCAGGCATCCGTCAATCTCGTCACAAGCTCTATTAGGATTGCCCAATAGTAAAATGTGACATTCACGAGTTGTGTTTTTCCACTGCTACGGTCCAAAGTATAAACCCTATAGACTGGAGTTCATTCACAATTTTCGGACCAATTAAGTAAGACTGGATTTGTGTTCTTCATCTAATATGTTTTCTAAATTTTTACTGTTCACTAATGTTTTTTAGTACCCACTATTTTTGCATTTTTTATTTAATCATTTTTTTTCTTGTAATATTTCCCAGTTTTGGTCTAACATTTGTGAGAAGTATTTTTTTATTATTTATGTAAAATAAGTTTTTTCAATTCCCCTAGTATTGATGTGATTTTAATTTAATATAAAAAACAATCCAAGACTTTTGTGTGACTTGACTAATGGTTGTCAAGCGATGTCAATATTTATGTTCAGGGTTGAACGTGTTTCTATTTCTCAAGAGCATGTGGAGGGACAGCGTCTCTTGAGTAAATTGCAGAATATTTTGGGCGTTATGCCATCGCACAACCGCCGGAACGTATTCATGACTTGCTTGGGCTTCCGGAATACCTGTGCGGTATTTACAAAAGACAGCATCTGCTTTCTCCTGAAAAACCGGCTGTATTTAGTATTATTTACAAATATTTGTGAGTTTCTCATCTAATCATTTGACATCCCCAAGAGTACAATGTAGGCCAAATTGAGCTCCTCCTGCATACGTCTGCCTTTTAATTTCCTTTCCGCCGTCTAACTGTTTTAACTGAAGCATGTTAGCCAAATAATTTGGGAGGGGGGTGGGAGCAAATTACTTTTAGTTGTAAAGTTAGGGAAGTAAATCTTTCTGTTTATTATTGCTCATAATCAATTTTACGACCACCCTATTTTTTGTTTTGGTGGGCTTTCCCTATTTACAGATGCTTGTAAACAGCGGGGCCTGGATGTGGCACAAACTAAACAAGCGCGTGCACGCATGCACACACATGCCTGGAATGGAGTCCATCCAGCTAGACACCAGCAGACCCCATGACGGCTTAAAATTTTCAATGCAACATCTTCTACTTTCTTATTCCTGATGCACTATCTTGAAATAATAATTTCAAAAAAATAAAATAAAAACAGCGGCTTATATCTAGGAGGGTCTGACTTGATTCAATGTTCTTCTTCTAGAGCAGTATATCATTTACGCTCTTCAATTTAAAAGCTCATTTCTGTGCGAAGACAACAAGATGTAGAGAATGAAATATGGCCAGCTAACTGAGTCCACGGTTGAATCAAGCAACACCATGACATGTCCCAAAAATCCACCTGCAGTCATTTCATAGCTTCCATTGATCCCAAAATAAATACCTCGACTGTATCCAGACCTGTACCTAGATCCTTGAAAACCTGCCAGTCACGCCAATTTACAGCAAAAACGTGCTCTCGGACCACCCAGGACGCATACACACATATACCAAGTCAGAATGTGTGTCATTTGGGTGTGTGTGAAGAGTTGTGGGTGAGGAGGGGGAGGATGAGGAGAAGGAAGAGGACGTGGTTTTGGTGGTTTATGTCTTTGGGATTGGAATACCACGGAAACCCCCAACTTCCTTTTATGTCAATATCAACGCACGAAATTTAAAACACAAGTCATTCTGGAAGGAGGATGCCAGCAGTGATTATGGTTTGGAGGCGCTACAGCAAAAAAAAAGGTGAGGTCAAGAGATGGAACCGTGGTCAGACCATTAGGTACACCTGCATGAAAGTCATTGACAATGACACAGGTGACCAATATTCATTTTTCGTTGGTGGGGTGATAGTCAGTCATAATGTCGGAATAGTCGTGTAAAATTTGACTTAGTCCACCACAATTTGACATGAAATAATTTTATAACAAGAAAGCTGTATTTCAATTCAATGTATAAAAAAATATAAGACTAAAAAGAAAATCTATAGATATATGTATTTTTTTGAAAATCACTTGCGACTATCCTTACCCGCTTCTTTGCAAACAGCAACAAGGTCGGCGCCAACATATCCGTGAGCGGCGTCAGCCAGCCGTTCCACTTCCTGCGTGGTTGCGTCGCATGGGACTGAGCTTAGATGCTTGTGCAGAATGTCGGCACGTTCGGAAGGACCGGGAATTCCAACCTGTCGGTGGGTATTGCGATTAGTGACCATACGATTGCGTCCTCGTACTGGTACAATAGGAAGCGATATTTGCATAAATCGGGAATGTTTTGTGTTTATAGATAATTTTACATTTCACTTGGCATTGCAATGAGCATATTTAAAATAAAGGTGGCTAGAATATAGCCTTAAAGAACTGCCAAAAAAACATTGCACTTCTATATTGATAAAAACGGAGAGAATGCAGTGGGTACAATTTGAGGAGGAATATGTATTTGACTTTTCCATCAGGTACCTCCAGCTCCTTGTCAAAGCGTCCAGGTCGCCTCAATGCCGGATCAAGAGCATGGGGCCGATTAGTGGCCCCTAAAACCAGAAGCTGTCCTGAGTGGCCCTCCTAGACAGAATCAAGAATTATTCTAAAAATGCAAATACAATGATAGTCAATAGGGGTTCAAGTGGTGTGAATGTGGCAAAAATATATGTATGTATAATTTTAAAGCAAGAGGGAGAGTCCTAAAATCCTGACAACAAGCCACAGAGTAACACTGATAGGATCCAATGGATTAAATTCTGTATAGCTTGAACAAAAAGTAATATAAACACTAATATTACGTAATAATAAATATTACAATGGAATAATTCGCATTTCTCCTAAACAAAAAAGTTTTTTATATTCAGTTATATGCACATACGACACTTTCTAAATTCATTTATCCATCAACACCGCTTATCCAATGTAGTCTAATTAAAATCAGTGCTTACCGAAACCTTTTTCTAAGGTGAAATTAAATTTTGATGTATAGAATAAAATATTTCAAACAATTTCTCTTTTATAAGTGTAACTTTACAATGAAGCGCTCATGATGCTGCAAAATGTTATGAAAAAGAAAAGGTTGAACTGTTGCCTTGACTCACTGCTTTGCGTGTCTGAATGTCTTGATTGCTAAACGAGGAGGATGAGTGCTCCTCCTTTGGCTGAGATTCCACCCCAGTAAGCCGTAATGAAGGCAGGAATGAAGGAGGAGGCGGAGGAAGTGATTTGTCCAACAGATCAACCATGTGCATAACCTTGATCCTCTGGACAGGAAGTCTTATAGCACCTCTGAAAACAACTACTCCTAGCTGATAATCGTCCGGTCGCAGTGACCCGAGAACTCTATTGTGCGTGTGCGTGCATGCGTGCGATCGAGTCCAACAAACCGGCATGATGTCTTAAGCAGTCCAAACTACAACATGTGCCAAACAATGGCCTCAAGATACATGCCTGAAAGTGTCAGTGTACATCAGTGGGAGGACAAGCTAGAAGTGCAGGGTTGGGACCCGGTCTTGAAAGGATACTTACGGATCCGATCCCATCCATGAGAGTCAGGAGGGACGCCACCACTCGTTTCTCCACCTCGTTCTGCGCGCCCTCTCGTTTGGGACAAAGAGCATCCAGCTCGTCGATGAAGATGATGGAAGGCGTCCTGTCAAACAAGGAGAAACGCTTTCGGTAACATTTTCAGAACGTCTGCTGGGTTCTATGCAAAGGTTACAATGCATCATAACAATATTCAAGACTACAAGAATTAGCTCAGAAAATTACATAAAGAAAACTGAGATTTTAGTAAAAAGTTGTAATTTTGAAAAAACTTATATTTTCTATGAGGAAATGGTAGCAAGTATGAAAACTAGAAATTGTTTGATTTTATTACACAAATAGAGCTGTCATTTTGTGGGAAAAAGCCATAACTAGTTGAACATTTATGAAAACAAAAATACAATTCATGAATAATTTAGGTTGAAATAAAAAAAAAAAAAGTTGAAAAAAAGTTAAAGTATGAAATTTGATTTTGAGAATGATATAATTTTACAACATAAACAGTGTAAATATCAACGGAATTAAGTATTATATGATGAAAACAAAATTGTATGAAAACATTTAATATTAGCGAAATAAACACGTAAAGAGACTTCATTATTTCATCAGGAAAAATAATAAACAAAAGAAGTAAACGATTAAGAAATGTTATGAGAATAAAGTAAAAATATAATGCAATATATACAAAAAAGTAAAAACATTGTCAATATAACCCTTAACACAGCTTCAAAAAAAAAAGGCAATTCTACTCCAGTCCTGTAGGGGTGATAATGCCCATCACAAATTGATGCAGACAAATTGCAAAAAGTGAAAACAGTCCTACGTGTGTACCGTTAAACGCACCGCCTAAAAGTTACCTTTTTGCTGCCTCCGTAAATATTTGCCTCAGCTTCTCCTCAGTTTCACCATAGAACCTGAAGAAGAAAATGACCAGCCCACTCAGATGATATGATAGTAACGACAGGGAGTTTGGGATTTGCTTAGCATGAGCCTTACTTGCTCATGATTTCTGGACCATTGATCACCGTCATGTGAGCGCCCACCTCGTTGGCGATGGCTCGTCCAATCATGGTCTTTCCCGTGCCGGGAGGTCCATAAAGAAGAACTCCTCGGGGAGCAGGGATCCCTGGTGAAGACAAAAATTTGATGTAGGAATTCAGCAAGGGCAAATAGGAATTAAAAAATTTTAATTAAAAAAAAAAAAAAGTTGGAATTTCCTGAAAGAAATATATTCAAGAAAAAAAATTGGGATTAAAACAATGGCATACTTTTTTTCTATGAAAATGATCAATATTACACAAGTAAAACAATAACATAAAATTCCAAAACCTTGAGAAAGAAACATTTAATTGTGGTAATCCCTCATTTTTCATGGTTCTTAAACTGTTTTTTTCTTTTATGTATATGAGAGCTTTGTTTTATTTTCATAATCTAATTAATAATTTAATTTTCAAAATCTATTCTAGCAATTAGTTGTTTTGAAATCTGCTTATGAAGAGAATATAATACTTTTGTTTAAATTGTCATTACCATAATTGGAGAAGAGTTGTGGATGTTTGAGAGGCAGCTCTATGGTCTCTCTGATGACATTCAATTGTCTGCTCAGCCCGCCGATCATGCTGTATGTCACTTTTGCTCTTTTGGCTTCGGCATCCTTCTGCTTGGCTTTAACTGGAAAACTAATCTTGGTCGTAGAGGCGAAACTGTAGAAGGTGTCAGTACTCGAAAAACCAGTAGAGGGTGCTACAGGGATTTGCGGAGTATATTCTGTGTTAAAGGAACCCTCCAAGCTGGTAGTGGTCGTCTCACAGACAACAGGGGGGTCGATATGGTTCACAATGGGAGATGCCGGGGAGAGGGGAGGGAGGCAAGAAGTGGGTCGGTGCGGTGTGCTGGCAGCAGGGGTCCCTGGAGGACCCCTTGTATCATCTAAGGCGAGCAGACCGAGTTGGAGGGACAGGTCGGCGGGGGTGGAGTTCAGTTCCGACGGCTCCTCTGTATCAGAGGGAGGACCAGGAGGAGGGAGAGATGGCCTCCGGCAGGCACTGCCGTCTTCTCCTCGTACACTTTCCACGTAAAGACTGCACGGCCGCCCAAAGTACGTGAGGGACACAATGTTGCCCGGAAGAACAATGCTTCCAACTGGGGAGGGAAAAAAGACATGAAATCTCCACATTGAACGGTCTTCCTTTCATTTCATAGAAAGGTTGAAAAAATGCCATTGTTTATTACACGGAATATATTCAATACTTGAATATTACGAGATTAAAGTCCAGATTTTATGGAAAAAGGTGCATTTTAAAGAAAATAAAACACAAAACAGACGTTCAATGAAGTTTGTGAATGGACCTTTAAACTGTTTGACATTGTGCTTAAAAATATTTTGTTAATAATTGTTCACGTTATAGATATAATTCTCCCCAATATGAGACAAAAAAGTTCAATTATGTTCAATCCTAAGTGTTGCAAACTTACTTAAAGAATTCAGCAAGAAGCTCCTGAACTCGTCCGTATTTAATTTCTCATCATCAACAGACCTAAGAGGGAAAATGGATTCAATGTGACATCTGCAGTTACACAAACACGACAACAGATGGCAGTCTCTCACTTTCTCTCACGCTGCCCTGTTGTCATGGTAACATGGTAACAAAAAATAGCAATTTCAACGAGAATTCTTTTTTAATCTTTTGTCTATTTTGTCAGAATGTCTGATATGATTTAAAAAAACACCTAAGAGCTGTTCTAAATTGTAAAAAAAAGAAAAAAGAAAAATATATATATATTTTCTCTTTGGAAGGAGTGGTCTTGAAAAGAAGCTAACCTGGCAGAGAAAATGACTTCCTGGGCTTGAAGTACGGGACCCGTCACAGGCTGAAGCAACACCACATCGCCACATTTCACTTTTAGGTTGCTCTGTGCACACTTGGGGAGGCCCACTTTGCCACTGGGGAACGCGGCCACAGGCCATCCCACACACACCTGTCAACAAGGACAAAACACAAAATGGAAGATCAGAGAAAATGCAGAGGAGATGAGAACAAAGAGCAGTGATTTCAACAAGAAAAAAAAAGCAGTAAATATTCAAATAAACGTCATAACTAGAAGAAAAAAAAACCTGAAATAAATTATTTTTAATGAATCATTTTATAGGAAAGAAAACTCAGAATAATCAAAGACTTTGGTTTGGAATTTATGAGAAAAGACATGTCAAGTTTGTTTATATAGCCCTAAATCACAGACAAGTTTCATAGGGCTTCAACATGTGCAGAATTGTCAATTATTCTCAATATCCCCGGAAAACTCAAAAAAAGCCCTACTGGGGAAAATGAGAAACCTTGAGAAGAGATGGGAGGATCCCCCTTATAGGATGTTTATATCTGAACGTGGACAAAAACACTAAAGGCTGGCTCATTAAATTGAATATAGACTTTTATGGCAAGGGGTGCCTTAACAGAAAATATAATTTATTAATGTTATTACAAATATTACATTTCAATATATCAGAAAGGTCTATTTTTATTCTAATATCAGAAAAAGTAAAGAGCCGTTTATATTTTACTCTACTTTAAGAGAATAAAATATCTGTTGGCTTAATCTTATGAGGAAACAATTGTAATTTTATGATTAATAAATGAAAAAATTACCAGAATGAATTTTTAATTTGATGAAGGGAGATGTAACTTTGAGATGAGATTCAAATGTACCAAGAATTAAGAGGAGTGAAGTCAACTATTGCATGAATAAAATTTAAATGTGTAAGGAAAAAGGCTGCTTTGTAGGATAATAAGACTACCTCCTGTCGTCCCGTTTGACTTGTGAGGAGGACGGGTCTGCCGATGCTGACGCCGGCCGACTTCAATGAGTTGATGCTCAGTTGTGCAAGCAACCATCTGCAACTTTTGGGCGTTTTGTCATCAGCTGTAAAACGCAAGAAGAAAACAAACATCTTGCAAAATAATTCATGTGGAAAGCATCACCATACAAGCTGCATGGTGTCTTGGTTGTTGGCAGTTCTGTGGTCCTGCGTTAACGTCTCTCAACTAATCCAGATTCAGATAACATCCATGCATTTTCTATTCACGTTTCAAGACGGTGTGTAATTATTACCTTTTTCAACAAATTCGATGGCAGTGAATGCGTTGTTGCTTTTACTTTCTTCGTGACCGGAAGTCTCCAAGTTGCTCGAGGAACAGGAGTCGTCTCCTTCGTTTATCCGGCTGGAATTGTTTTTCTTTTTCTTCGAAGACATAATAAGAAGAAAAAATCAGACACATGTGAAAGTAGATGCATGCGTAAACACCGGGCTGAGGATTGCGTCCGGGTTTAAAGTTGACTACCGCCCCTTTTACCGTAATGCAACAAAAAAAATGTATAGCCAAATTAGACAGCGACCATCTCTTTACTTCTTCAAGAAAAGCTATTTGATATTGCAGTGAATCGAATAAAGCTTAAAACTCCGTGCTAGCCAAGCATTTGAATGTTGATGGTAGGTATTTTATCCTTTGCCAATAACTAGTTTGCGGTGGGTGAGTCACTAATAGCAACACGTGATTGGCTGACTCCGATAAATGACGTCAGTTTTGAAGTTGACTAACAATCGCCCTTCTTCAATGATGCTTTACGGTAATTACGCAACTTCAACAGCGGAAGTCGGCGAGTTGGCATTTAAAGGGGTTTTAAAAGCACGTAAAAGTGACCCAACAACACGATAACATGGCTGCATCAGCCCTACTTTGCAAATTTCGAGTGGCTGGAGTTTGTCAGAAGTGGTCTTCCTCCCGTGCGTTCACGTGCCGTGTAGTTGTCAATCAGCTGCAGCGAGGACAGGGTGCCGCAGGTCTGGCCGGCCAAGTAGACCGGTTTGGGGGAGTAACGGTGGACCTGGCGGCCGTTGGTCTACCAGAGGACATTAGCGAAAGTGCTTTTGCTGACTTATTGACAGGTTTGTTTTTGCTCATTTAAAAATGATTGAAGTCTGTCAATAATTGGAAAGGTGTACACTACCGTTCAAAAGTTTGGGGTCACGAAATTGTTTGGGTGACCCCAAACTTTTGAACGGTAATGTAAATATTACTATAATAAAATATTATGAATTAAATATTATAAATTATATCTTACATTTGTATAAGATTATATATAATCTATGAATATAAGTATACATATATTATAAGATTTTTTACACAGAAGATTATATATATAATCTATAAATAATTATCTAAATAAATATATACACTACCGTTCAAAGGTTTGGGGTCACCCAAACAATTTTGTGACCCCAAACATTTGAACGGTAGTGTATGTACTGGATGTTATCCAATTTCAGAAATTGGTGTCAGAACATATTGCACATCGGAAAGCTCAGTCAATCGCTCCTTCATTATTTCTTATAGGTTGATAATAGTCATGAGTTGCATTGACTGCTAGATGACAGACATACATTTATTTACCTTTCACTAAGAACAATTTGGTGACGTAAGCAGGATCTGAGCACAACACTGTACCTTAAAAGAGGTCTGCCATCCAGTCCCGAGTCTTAATTTCAGTACCTGTTTGAATAATTTAATAATTGTGGTATCAGAAGTGAACTTCAAAATAGTCCAACAGTCTGACCATTATTAGGCCATTTATTTATTAGGTTTAATCCCGTTGGCTGCTTGCCCGAAAGCACCAAATTCGAATCGGGATCAAAAGATTTTTGCATCTTGTACAGTTTGTGCCTTCAAAAGACATTTAACGTCATTAGTTACGTACGTGCATGATTAATCTCCCTTTTGCTGCAAACTGTGGGGTGCAAACATTGCACCTTAACTCACCCATTCTTTCATTTATTCCATGGTCCTGTCCTCTTGACTGCAGACTCGTTGGCCCGATGGAAATCGGAAGGTAAGGTTGCCGTGTGGCTGCGAGTCCCCATCGCGATGAGCCGGTGCGCAGCCGCGGCCTCCGCCCATGGCTTCACCTTCCACCACGCACAGGAGCACCACGCTGTGCTCTCCCTCTGGATGGGTGTGGGAGAAAGCAGGTTGCCTCACTTTGCTACTCACCAAATTGGAGTGGCGGGTAGGCAGACGAACATCCTCGGCATTACCACACAAGGTCCAGGAGAGGGCGAATAGGAGCTGAATGCTTGACCCAACAGCATGACATCAGCATTACATGGCTTAAAAAAAAAAATCCCCCTTTTATGATTTTATCTGGTAAAACGAAATGGAGGCATGCTTCCCAAACGGATTTTATTGAGTGTTTGGAGCGGATGGTAGACTTTACTGCTGAGTTTTCGAGATAGAAAAGTGAAAGTGCTGAAGAACACGAGGTATTCATTCATGTGAATAAAAACTTTGACAAAGGAGGGACGAAAGGGAGAAAGTTGACAAATAACAATTTTACACCTGGGGCAATTTGGAGGGCTCAATCGGCCTACAAAGCATGTTTTTGGGATATGGGAGGAAACCAAAGTGCCCGGAGAAAACCCACACGGGCACGGGGAGAACATGCAAACTCCACACAGGGAGGGCTAGAGGTGGAATCGAACCTGCGCCCTCCTAACTGTGAGGCGGATGAGCTACCCAGTTCAGCACCGTGCCGCCCAAAATGATTTATAAAATGTATTGTCATTTTAAAAAAATATTAAGGATCTTTACTCAAATTCTTAAATGCGCCAGTTGCGAAACAAGCATCACAATTTTTTTATTACATTTTCTGATAACATAAAAACCTTTCCCATCTTATCTGCATTTCAATAATTTATTTCCAAACTATAATTTTACAACCATTTTTCTTAGTTGTTCTCTTTTCCATGCATTCCATGAGTCACTTCTTAGTGACTCAAAGTTCAGCACCAGATATTCAAATTATTTTTTACACCGTTGTGCATTCGAAAGCAGTCATCACTAACACCTACACTTTCATTTTTCACCGCTTTCAATGTTTAGTCATTTTTTCCCCCTCTGTTGAATAGCGTCTGTGACGCAATAACAAGCTTTCTAAGTCAGTTTTTTGGACTCTGGAACAGCAAATGACTTCAATTTCCACACGGAAGTCCAAGTCGGGCCTTGAACACATGCCTCTTTTACGCCGCTGTCAAATACACTTTTAAAGGAGGATGTACCAGAAGGAAAAATGTCCCCTTCTCTTCCTCCTTGCTGAGTCACGACGTTATAAAATAAACAAATAAATGTCCACTTCATTGACAAGTGCATCTGAGTCACACATGCTGTTTAGACTCCACAAAAGCCTGTTATTATTGTAACCCCGATGAACAATCTCTAAGTTAAATATTTATAACACTGAGGACTGTGTGGTTTAAAAGTACCGGTGGTTTGGTCCAAACCACTCGCCTATATATTAGGCACCCCTCAACTTTTGGTTTTCCTTTCTGGTGTTTTCACGGACATAAAAGTTGAACGGGTTTATACGAGTCAATATATATGTTTTTATTGTATGTAGGCGCAGTGGTTGACGAGTCCAACGGAAAGGTTCTGGTGGTGCAAGACAAGAACAAGGTAATTTGCTCAAGCAGAAGTTTTTTTTTCCCTTCACTATCATCAATGCACAGAAATATGAATCGATTTTTTGCACGATGAAATATGATCTTGGCGCAAGAATGAGCTACTAATGACTTGAACAATCGTCTTTAATAAAATGTCCATCACGTCTATTTATATTTACTTCTACGCGGGGGGCCCCAAACCTCTAGTTAGTTGACCCAGCGCAAACACAGTTTATACAGAAGTCTTATGAATGCACTGGGCCAATACCACAGAGCTCTGACTGTACATGCCTGCTTGTAATGGGTGCACTTTCAACGGACCCTTTGGGGGAGAAGGGAAACAAAAAAACACCCCGCTCGGATTTGCTTGCTTTCCCAAAGTGTCTGAATAACTACCACCGGCTGAACAAGACAACGACAGCGCTTGATATCAGTGACACGAAGCGCAAAGACACTTTTATATTCTTTGAAATGTCCCCTAATCGCTGAATTTAGTGGCACATGAGACAAGTATTTTGAAAAGTGACATTGAAAAAGGGCACTTTAAATGATCAGCGATAAATCAGCAAAAGAGCAATGGGGGAAAAAAAACCCATTTCATTTTGCACCAAAATGAAAGAAAAGCAAATTCTGATTTGTAGTGTCACAAAATCTTGTATTTGACCATGTGTAAAACAATTCCAGCAGTAAAGCATTTGGTTAGAAACATACAAATAAAATGCAGCTTTATTTGTGCATTTTTGTGTTCCTCATACAGTCCTAATGTGTAGTTTACATTTCTGCGCTGTATACAAAATAGACCTACAAAAATAGATATATATATACATACACACATACACACACACACCAACAGTATAATTTAATCAGCAGCATTCCGTTATTATTAAATATCAAGGATAAGTGGTGAGACTATCTTTTGTTATTGTTGAAAGACACTTCACTGCACTACACTTCTCTAGTCAATGACACAAAAACACGTTACTGCACTTTTTTAAAGCTATGTAGTGATTAAATATTTATGGCTTGCAAGAATCTGGAACAAGGGGGGGAAAAAAACGGGTTGTGTTGTGATTTTGAACTAAAAATGCATTCTCACTTACATTTCCAGTGAAATGTCTGCAAATGAACAAACAGAACGTTTGAAAACACAAAATGTTGCACTAGCTAGCTAGTTAACTTTGGTTCGAGTCATTTATCAAACACTTGGTTTCTTGCTTTTGTTATTTTTTGTCTGTCCTGAGTGACGAGAAAAATCTCAGAATTCTTGATAATATGCTGAAATTAGATTTCCCCCCCTCAACTTTAATAATAAAATGTTGCACTAAGAACTGTAACTAGAATTGCAGTTCTGCTATGAAATAGTTATTGTTAAAAATGTATTGCTATTAAGTGAGGAAATGTCTCACTTTGATTTTTTTTTGGCAGACAAAAAATGCCTGGAAGTTCCCCGGCGGGCTATCGGATCCCGGAGAGAATATCGGTGAGTGTAAAGTTAGCACCCTAGCGAGAAGCTAACACCACCATCTTTTATTATCAGTGGTTCTCAAACTGGGGTCGTATATTGGGGATCCGCAAAATAATTAGTAATCACTTCATATGAATAAAGACAAAATGCATTACCTTCAAATGTGGAATGACAGGCCAAGAAAACTCAATTCTCTCTTTGGGCTAATTAAAAGCTCTGATTATGTTGGGATGCCATTGGGTATGTAAGGGCTCATTGGAATAAATACTCCTCTGTAAGAAGTTCCTAGACCCCCAAAAAGTTTGAGAACCCATGACGTACTGTACATTTGTTTGAAGTGCACACAGAGAGACAAAAGCAGCTTTACTATTATAGTTGTCGTAACTTTACGTTATTCTGCGACACCGAATCCTTCCCAGGAGTGACGGCGGTGCGGGAAGTTTTGGAGGAAACGGGCATCCGCTCCGAATTCCGATCCCTGCTGAGCATTCGTCAGCAGCACAACCACCCGGGGGCTTTTGGCATGTCCGACATGTACGTCATCTGCCGCCTCAGCCCGCTCAGCTACGACATCCATTTCTGCAGGCACGAGTGCGAGCGTTGCGAATGGTTTAGCCTCGCCGAGCTGGCGCGTACCACCGACACTACGCCCATTACGTCCCGTGTGGCAAAGGTGCTGCTGCACGGGCTGAAGCACGGCTTTGAGCGCATCGACCTCAGCATGGAGGAGCTCCCCGCCGTCTACTCGGGGATGTTTTACCAGCTCTACCATCGACGGATTCCTTCACCTTAACGAACAATGTGAAGACTGGGACTGGACCTTATGTTCTCGGTACTATTTAATATAATTAAACCACCTCTATTGCGGACTACAAGTACTGTTAATTCAATTTTTCCGGTTTTATTTTTGAGACGATACAGGTTGGGAACAGTGCATTTGACAACCAATCGTACCTCAGCTTTCTGACAAACAGCCCAATCCGACTGTCACCCCAACTCGGCAACTATCACCTTCCCTGTGCATTAAGATTTTTTAAACTGAAGTCCTCTTGTTTTAGGATTAATCAAGTCTTGGATGGGATGCTGGTTGTATATGACTGCCACACCAATACATATATGTAGAAATGTGATATTTCAATAATGGTGGAATGGGCACTGCAAATTGAGTCCTAGGAAAAAAGTGATCTTAATGTTGAGGAGAAAAAATTGCCAATTTCGGCTCTAAAAATCTGATCATAAGTGCCTTCAAATTTGAGTGAGACAGTCTTAATACATTATTTCTCAACCTATTTCTTTGACCATTTGTTTTTTGTGACCTTGGGAAACCACTTTTCCGCTCAACTGACAGCAAAGATCTCCACCACTAAGTTCATCCATCTATTTTCTGAACAGCTTCTCCTCACGAGGGTCGCGGGCCCATTAAGTTCATACAGTACAAAATTCTGAAAGGCTTTCCAAGTTGACGTGTCAAAATTACTGTGACATTGCAAATGGCGTCACTTGTTCTTGAATGGCACACAGGCGCAAAATCTGGAAAGAATCCCAAAAAATGTGTGGCTCCTATTGAACGCAAAAATCCAACAGCAGATTCTCCCGGCTCTAATCTCCAATATTTCAGACCTACCTCCAAGAATCATATTTGCCGAGTAGGAACCAGTATGTCCTACCTCTGTGGATCAGAAGCTAAAGTCCTTAGCTTCTACTGTTGCATTATTACAAACAGGCAAACTACAGCATCTACATTGATACTTAATTGAACCATTTTCACGCCACTTGTTTTGCATTGATTTCGTTCTGCTCCAGTGAAGCACAAATGTATTAAAACGCCTCAGGAAGATGCATCAAGTGTTAGAATACGTGCTTGAAGTTTCATTTAAAGTGTGTGAGATGCCCTCTCCAAGACACCTTGTGTTGAAAGGTTTAGCTTAAAAAAACATCACATAATATGAAGGTATATTAACAAATCCTCCTTCACCTGGGACCCTGATCTCTTCATGCCAAGTTGGGATTGTTGGAGGAAAAAAAACAAAACAAGGATGGATGTAACAGTTGTAAAATGATCACAGCAACTTCTTTCCGACAGTGGCGACATACCTTCACCGCCACCGCACCTTAAGACATGAACATGACTCCGGCTCGTCCCAAGTTAGCTCTTGCCGGACATCGGGAGGAAGAGGATGGCCTTCTGACCCGGTCCAGTTTTACTTCCAGACTTATACTGGCCGGTCCGCTTCAGTGCCACATACATGGTGGGGTACTTCCTGGAGCGGTACGTGTTGTAGTTGTTGCTCTCAAGGCGCTCCAAAAAATAACATTCCTCGGTCGCTCGTCTCTGAGGACGAAGATAGAGAAGAATTACAACATCCATGATCATTCTCTGCATTTCTTACCCCGACTTCAGGCTAAGGGACTGGGGACAGTAATTCACTGGGCAAATGTATAGAAACAATCAACCCTAACAGTTTAATTTAATTTTAAAATAATCTTATAACGGTACCTTTGAAACAAATGGATTACAGATTATTTGATTTTGGAAAGAAAAATGGATGCAAAATGCATATGAAGATTTGCCATAACTTTCAGTCGCAACCCAGGCTCCTTCCAGGCATAAAAAAATATTCCTCTAGATCAGGATTTACCTCCTCATCCACCAAATGGTGCTAACTTTCGACAAAGCTTTACCAGCATCTTGTTGCAATTCAGGCTAATTCAGAAAGAGCATGAAATCTGATCGGTGAACTTTTAAGTGACTGGCTGGAGATTTGTTCCGCAAGAAAAAAATAAATGAGTAAAAAAAACAATATGAAGAACTACTCTATTGCTGTTCATTTTCTACATCACCCCAGAGCAGGTCAGTTTGATTTAGTTCTGGTAAATATGATTTTCAGGTATCGCAAAACCCTCTTTCAAACATTGCTGTCCATTGACTCATCAAAGTTCACTTCTATTACAAATGAAGCTTGTAACGGTCGCTTGTTTGAGGATCAATAATTGTGTCTTCAAAAATGCTCTATTCGTGATCTAAGCAAGCCAAAGGACACACAGTAATAGAAATAACCGACAAGACAACGAACGTGGTCCACTCACCGCTCCAAACAGTCGCCCGTCTCTGTTCATGGCCAGGTAGCGGTTGGCACAAACCCCCTTGATGACCACCTCCCCGACTGATGTGGCCTGCAGCTGAAGAGTTACTGTGGAAACAAAAATGCCAGCTGCTGTAACTTGGAACACACTTATTGTGGTTTTTTTCCCGGGTGGTGTGGACACAGTTTGTGGTCAGGACTCAAGGACGTGGTCTATAAGTCACTGGAGCAATTAAGCGCCGAGGTGAATGGAGTTCAACCAATCGCGTCCCACCAAAAGCGCAACGCCTCCGTGACCAAGAGTTAATTTGGGGAAATCAGTAGCATCAAATGGAAAATATAGTCAGTAAATGTTATGCCAAGTAATCCCAAATTTTGGCAGGTCTGGTGTGTTTCAACAAAAGTACCATTGATGATCCCATCAATGAGGAATAGCTCTATTCATTAGCTTCCCATACTAACAGTCCTTCCCCACATCTGCTGGACTGTACACTCTGGTTTCTATCACAAATAGATGTGACTCACTGTTATTAAGAAGTAAATTGAATTGCCTTAACTAGCTCCTCTCTTCTAGTGTACAGTCGAAATCAAGATACTTGTTGCTGGAAATGTGACCCTGGCTGAGGAACAAATTATTTTCCAAACATTTGTTTTCCTGAGGCATTTGGTGAGCGCCTCCCTGTCTCTCCTAATAGCGACTGTTTACAAAGTATTCACTGTTAACGGGCCAAACAAAGTCCTCATACACCTTGTAACTCGGGACTTTGTGCTCTTAAGAAAGTGAAAGTGCCCTGATGTAACCTCAACCTTTTTTGGTCATATAGGCCCTAGTCATCAGGAAGTCGTCTGCACTGACGTTTTGTGTTGCGTTGTGTTGTTGCCTTGTGTGACGTCTAAAAGTATGAGTCAGCATGGCGAATTCACGTTACTCAATACAGCCATGTTCCATTGATTACTTTTAAATGACATTTCAAGAACTTTCCATATCTGTATGAGCAGAGGAAGAAAAAGACAGCAGGGACTCACTGTGGGGATCGCTCTTTTCCCGGATTCCGTCCACGCCCCCATCGGATTTGATCCGCAAGAAGAAGCCGCCGTTCTTACAGTATAGCCTTTTGGGTTCCTTGAAAGTTCCGGGTGGAAAGCCACTGCTACCGTCTTCAGGCGTGGAGGGAAGCGTGGTAATCTCTCCGGTGGCCATCTCCTCCTCCTCTTTTCTCAGTCAGCGACTGCTCCGACTCCTTCTGGAAGAGCCCCACGGTGGCCTCCCACCTACCTCCCACAAACCCTCCTCCCCCTCAACAGAGCTTCACACCAACTCGCTCGCAAAGACTTCGGGGTCAGTCTATTGGCTTAGACAGGCTGCTCGCAAGGGCCTCCAGTGCCCTTTTGACTGGTGGGATTCACAAACAGAAGGTTTCCACGGCAAGCTGGAAAAATGTCAGTAAATTTGCCGTTTCCATGTGCTTGCCTTCTGTTTGGGAAGTTTTAGTTTGGGTGGGTGGCAGCCTCATTCCCTACCCCCTTTTTCTTGCCGCCTTCCTGTGTAGTAGTTTAATCAAACCAGCTGCCTTAGATCTGTGTACAAGGCTTTCCCCATTCGGGGCCTCAGTTCGCATGCGCCCTGAGAGCACCGACTCAGAATAAAGCTCACGCCCACTGGCGCCCTGCAATTCGCAGACGTCGGGAAAGCGGAGCTGGGGGGCGGAGAAGTGATTCTTTTTGGACGGTTTCACTGTGACCCTTCAACCACGCGGCCAAGCGGCAAGGTGACGTCAGTGGTTTACAGTTTTCCCAAAATGTTGCCGAGTTCTTTGCGTAGGATTTAAAATAAAGTGTCTTGTTGGTCTGGGCTTTTGTCCAAATGTAACCAACCACATCTGAAACTCGCGCTGGATCCGTTTAAATGCAGCTGGCCTCATGTTGGTGATACCCTGCAATGGCCTGAAGGAAGCATTTAGTCAATTATGTGCATGTGGGTGTTTCTGCATGATATTGTCTCTGCATCGATTGTGTTTTATAATCTTGAGAATAGCTCTGAGTCTTCATCCAGGCTGGCTGCCAAGCCAGGGGTGGGTAAACTTGGGTGTGCCAGCCGTTATTATGTAGTACTGTAAATTACACAAAGTGCAGATGGACATTTTTAGAAATAGGCTAAAAACAGTCACTCGAAGACCCAACTGGTTTACAAAGAACTAAAGTTACTTTTCCATAATATATTCTCTTTAATGCAACCCTTAGAGAAATTTCAATTTTGAAAGAAAATCAAAGTATTATCCCAATCTATAACGACGGTTTTCCAAGATATTGGATAATCGGGTATGCTGATTTTGCAATACATCACACCTTTTTACCCCTACTCCAAAAATAATCCATAAAAGATATAACATCAAGCAGTCTAAAAACAGACGTGAGAATACCAGACAACTCAATTAGAGACTCAACTAATGCTGAGGTGCCACATTCCAGACAACTGTGTGTGAATATCTTGAGTATCCCAATGACGGGATTCCCGAGTACATTTCGGATACGGCCGCACAAAGTATTCCAAATAAGATCTGTTATCCATTCATGTTCCACCCCCTATCCTCGATCCTATCCCAGCCAGCCAACTACAGGGCACATAGAGACAACTATTTGCACACATATTCATAACTATAGGCAGGTTTGAGTCTTAGAATCAGAATACCTGGATGGAGCACAGAGTCAAACTCCACTAAAATCTGAGATTTGAGCCCAGAACAAATGCGTAAGACACTTTTCTTACCGTTTTAGCCACAATAAGATCCATAGGTGCTTCTCGGAAAAGCTTCCTGTACATGTGTGCGCTGGGTGGCCTCAAAGATTTACAATTTGCGTTTGGGTTTTAATACCCTCAGCAATCACATGAACCAAAACGTGTCGAAATTACATATTTGATTCGGGTGTTGATCAATAACCACATTACCTACATTCCATTTTAATTATTATATTTTCAACTCCATAGCATTGGCATTTCCGCCTCACAGTTCCGGGGGTCAGGATTTAAAACATTCCTGTGAGGAATTTGCATGTTCTCCCACTACTGTGGCCTCCTCCCACATTCCAGAAACACGCACTTTAATTTTACTGAAGAAAAGATTGTTCTCAGGTATGAATGCTTGACCACCAGTCCAAGATATGGCAATGTCAACTGAGATGGGCTCCAACATGTCTGCAGATTACCTCGAATAACCGTCTGTCTCCCCCATGTGGTAAACGTTGGTAGTAGTATATTAGATGGGAGGAAAATTCAATTTACTTACTACAACGATTGTCAAAGTTTTGGGGTCCAGGAATTCCTTACATGAGACTTATTTCGACGGACCCTCTTAATTTGAACGCCGATTTAAAGTACCTCTCATGTGTACCCCTAACATGCAATATGAATTAATAATCAGCCTCTGAATTAGATTATTTTTCTTTTATTCTGGACATGACAAAAATATGCACTTTTATTTTCCATTTCTGTGATATGTCACAATCAGCAAAGCTTGTGAATGATAGTTAAGTTTGCTGTTTGAAAAGAATAAAAGTCATCTTCATCATAATTGTCCCAAACCTAAAATAGGGAGGAGATGACAACTCATAGCAAATCATTTTGTGGACTCCCTAACTATAACTCGCAAAACCCTAGCGATCTAGAGAACCCGTTTGAGAATCACTTAATCATCCAATACATACTAACTGGTCCTTGTTTTCCAGTCTACATCCCAAAGCGAAAACACACACTTCTTCTGGTAAAAATCATAAAAACATGAGACCTGCATGATTGCCATCCTTGCTTTCATCCAAACCAGTGATGATCTCAGCGTCCGTCTGTAAAACAAGCAAAACCAGATCCAAGGCTTTCCGCCATGATTCCTGTTTGACACTAAGATTGTCAAAGACTTTGGATGGGGAAACATCCTCGTGAGAGTCCAAAACGAGTTGTGATAATGAAATGCTGTTAACATCATGTAGTTTCTGATTTACCACAGTACTGGCTTTAACTCGTGACACGCCGGTGGAGTTAACCATCACGGCAGCTATGTAATCCATAAAACTGTCCGCCAAGAGGTGCAAGACAATACCAAGGTAGGGGTTAGAACCACGGGTCCCATTTCGGAGATTCTCTGCATCCGCTTTCTCCGTCAGACGATGAATACAAAACACCTCTGTGACTCCAGCACCAGGTAGCACCGCTTTGTCTTTCAAAGCGTGATGCACGCGGTAGGCACAAGACCAAAAGCGATCCTCCAGCGTCTGCAACTTTCCGTGTACTGGGCTAGTGATTATGGCCGTGACAACCCGGGTCTTACCATCGGGATTAATATTGAGGGCGGTTAACTGCATCCCGTTGTGATTTTGGAATTCTCTCCATATGCTGATGTGGATATCCTTGCCAACGCAGTGTTCAGTCAACTGCGTGGCGTACGTCACCAGAACCGCTCCAGTTGCGATAGCCATTTCCTTTAAAATGGAGAAAGTGACTTTTCCAACTACAAGTATACGATGCTGAGAACAGAGTTGAATTACAGCCTTGTTTACAAGCCCACTGACAAGCACCAAGTTGACATCTAGATGCAACAGGAGCCCGAGGACCTTTTCCATCCAGTATTCCTCTTTGCTTAAATCAGACATATTCGACTGGTTCCCGACACATTGGGTGCCCACAGGCCTGCTAAAACCAAGGTGGCGATAGGAGTGGGATAAATCCCCACTGATAAAAACAACGTTCATGGGTTGGTTCTTGAGGTGATGCGCGACAGAAGCCTGTTCTGCATTGAGAAGAACGACGCAGCCCGAACAAACGTGAGCATGATCCTCCGGGAAGCCTGGCAACACGCATGTGGTTACTTTGGTCACGTCAAATATGGAACTTTGGAAGTCTTTCGACTGGACATGACTGGCTAGGATAACTAAATGCATTGCATCATTGCAACCGTGGCTCAGTCCTTCTGCCAGGTGTGCAACATCAGTAAGACCAGGTTCCGGAACTGAAATACTTTCAGGCTCTGTGTTGCAAAAATGGCGACTTAACTTTACTTGCCTTTTTTCTTTAGTGACTTTGGAGCCTGATGGTATCTCAGTGGGTCCCTTTTGTGTCGACACACAAAGAGCATCTAATGAAATGCTGCTTCTTTTGCAAACGTCCACACACAAGTCCATCCCCTCAATCATGGCTGCAATGACATGAGACGTTGGAATCCCTTGGTGCAAGCACGACAATGCTGCCCGACTCCACGCTCCAGCATAAAACAGCAGGCTTCCGGAGCCCGTGCAATAACCTTTGTGGTGTGCCCGAACTGTCTCGTGAACCAGCTGGCTGACAGCACAGGTGGCCAAGTCAAGGTTGTCCAGGATACGCAAAGATGAGCTGACCAGAGTTGACTCCCCTGTAGCCTCATCCTGGATAAACTTGAACTTTTTACAAGGTCCCAGTGTGGAGTGTGCAACGGCAGCTAGTGCAGAAAGTTTCTGCAATCCCACGTGCTGTCGTTGATTTATTATTGTGCTTCCCAGCATTACTAATCAAGCCTGAAAAATAAAACGACACATTAAAGCTTTTTGACTGAATATTATAAAATGTTATTATTGTGTAGTGGAACTCAAAACGGCAACTTGAAAGAGTATAGAACGTGCAGTTCGTGAGGATGATGGTGAAAGCTAGGCTAACATGCCTTTTCGAAGAAGTAAAGAAACTTATTGACTCTTAAATTTTTGCAAAATTATTCATCTGAACGCAAAATGAGCCACGGGAGAAACTCCGCATAAAACATAGAAGAACATTTCAATTATTAACGATATTACCTGATTTCGAGCGTGTATGCTTTTCCTCTCATTTTAGGGCTTCCCATGTTTGGAACGTTTGCGCATGCGTCGTTTGCACCGTTGCTACGGGACACGGATGATACGCAACGATTGGCGGACCACGTTACATCCCGCCCACGACTATATTGGCCTTATTGGTTCTCGCACTGACAACGTGAAATAGTAACAGTTGTTGAATCGTGTAGCTACACATTTGTACAATGTCATCACAAATAATTTTTTTTTGCCTTTGTAGACTTACATCCCACGACTACGCACGCGTCGTTTCCATGGTGGGTCGGTAACAATTGGTGGAGCGACTTTCGTTTGCAATTGGCTGAAAAGCCTACGTCACGGCGATATCAGATTTCCTATTGGCTCTTGCGTCTCCAAAGGGGAAAGATACTACTTGTTGAAACGTTTGTTGAGGGAAGTCTAACAACAAACGAGGTGGTTTACCTTGACGACAGTTATAAAAGACATCAGCAGCTGGCTTCCTGGTCACCAAACTATCGTTTCGAACAACAACAAAAAAAAGTGTCATCAGGCCTTTTGAGGATAAAAGACAACGAGGAGAAACGAAACGGAGTCGTGAGCTGCAAGAAACAACGTGTCCAATCTTCCGGGATTCCTCGTGTTTTTAGACCTTTGTTTCACTCCATATCTTCTCGCAAAACCACTCAAATGGTATATATCGGTGTTCACGGGTATTTTACTCATTACGAAAACAATGCCTCCTATTTGTCGATGCGCGTGGAAGTAAACTTGAGCCAACGAGCGTCGAAATGAAGGAGTGAACGTTAGAGTCTTTTTATCGCATATTTTGCTTGTTTGTGATTCCAGGCGACGGCTTACAGAAAAACAACTCCGTCTGGTACCCAGAAGAAAAAAGCCAGTTCGAAAATAGAGCTGAGCGAGGAGCAGAAGCAGGAAATCAAAGAGGCTTTCGACCTCTTTGATTCTGATGGCACTGGCAAGATTGACGTGAAAGAGCTCAAGGTTATTCATTTCTCAAGATGCTTTATAAAACGCATGTTTTCTGTGTGAGTTCAGCGGGGTGTCGTTTTAGCTGCAGCTTTCATGTGAAATTTACGGAAAATAATAATTCAAGGTATTGTACTTAAGTGATTTAATAGTGAGAAATTGCACACAAGGGGAAAATAATCTGCGTTTTGACTTTGACTAGGATGACTTGCACACAACAAACATTTTTGTTGTAGTACAAAGACTGACCTGTAGGAGGCGGTGTGGTGCCGGAGGGCATCCAGACTCATTAAAATAAAAAAAACGTAGCTACTTGATAACTATTTGGCTACTCTTCTGTTTTACACTCGATCACAAAGTCTGTGTCAAAGCCCAACCTGGCATAGATTACATGCATAAGAATTTGCCATCTGAGATATTGAGGGTGGTTGTCTATACGGTTTACTCAACATTTTATCTTTGCACGGGAGGCCGAATGTTCAATTTGTTTCCATTTCTCAAAAAATGTGGCAATATCAGGTTGCTATGAGAGCGCTTGGCTTCGAACCCAAGAAGGAAGAAATCAAAAAGATGATCTCCGACATAGACAAAGAAGGTTCTGGAACCATCGACTTCAGTGACTTTCTCAGCATGATGACAATGAAAATGGTGAGTAGAGGAGCTGCAGGTACCCAGTTTCTATTCATTGCTCGTGCAAATATGCAAAACCTTCCACCAGAGTGAGAAGGACTCCCGAGAGGAGATCATGAAGGCGTTCAGACTGTTTGACGACGACTGCACAGGGAAAATTTCCTTCAAGAATCTGAAGAGAGTAGCCAAGGAACTGGGAGAGAACCTTACGGATGAGGAACTGCAGGTACAGAGTTCACTCATAACCCCAAGTTCGGCCTTTTTCTTGGTAATAGTTTGTTATTGTAGTTGACTGCAATCATTACTTGATTTGTTTTAATAGGGATTTTTTAGGCTAATGCTGATTGCAATATTTGGCAGAATAAATGTCTGGTTTGATTCTAAACAAATGATATAAAAATAATGTCTTTTGTCTCTGTCACAACAAAGATATGAATTGTTTGAAAGGGGCTCATTTGGGTCAGTCCCTAACACAATAGAAATGAATAGAATGTCTAGAAAGAATGAAATCTGAAAACCGGCTCCTAAGTATTGGTTTTGCAGGAGATGATCGACGAGGCTGACCGAGACGGCGATGGTGAAGTCAACGAGCAGGAGTTTTTAAGGATAATGAAGAAAACGAACCTTTACTGATGACATTTTTTTTTATTTTTCCACTCCATACGGCTCAGCCTTTTGTTTTTTCTCTTTCAACTTTGTGTGTAAATAAAGACTTCTTTTGAAACAGTTTGTTCTTCACATAGAATTTTAACTTTTTGAACATAGCTGTATGACTGTCTAGTCTGCGGAATTGGCTGAAAGATGAGTCATTTGGTGAAGGTTGCTGTCCTTTCAAGTCAATGTCATCCCATCGGGAAAAAAAAATTCTGACCAAGTCAAGTTTCAGCCCAAACCGGCGTGTGGCGGCGTGGACGTCCAGCCACGAAAGTGGAAGAGAGCTCCATAGAATAGGACCTGGCGTGCGTAAAAGCCATGACCGAGCCCCATCCACCGTCCCCGGACAGCCACCCGGCCGAGCGCCGGCCCTCGACTTCCATCCACGGAGGTGAAAGACAGCTCGGTCGAGTAGGACCGGGCGTGCGTAAAAGCATTGTCCGAGCCCCATCCACCGTCCCTGGACAGCCACCCGGCCGAGCGCCGGCCCCCAACTTCAATCCACGGAAGTGAAAGTGAGCTCCGTCGAGGCAATCTTTGTCATTTATGTAAACAACCACTGCTGACGCGACGTCGCGCTGCTGACGTCACTTGAAATTCAAATTACAGTAATCCCTTGCCACATTGCGGTTTCACTTTTTTTTTTTTTAAATGTTTGAAAAAAACACTTATAAATCGCCCCCCCACCCAAGCTATAAAAAAAACGCGACTTGTAGTCCGAAAATTAATTTTTTGTTAAAGCAAGTTTAAAACGATAAAATTATTGAGTTAAATGTTATATCTCCTGACAATTGAAGCAAAAAAGCCAAATACAACCAATAGAGAGGAGAGAGAAAGCATATGATGAACTTAATATATTTCAAATAAAAAAGTTAATAAATCTTGCTTTGTACTGCATGTTAAATTAAAATGTTGAAGCAAGTTTAAAAATGAATGTATTAACATTACAATGAGAGATCAAATTTGTGGAAAAAAAATTTTCAAAAACATTTTTTGCCCTGAATGTTTATATTAGATATGAAGAAAAACTTCTATTCTACTCCCTCACCAAAGTTACTAAATGACAAGAAAATTATTTTCATTATGCTCTGACTAATTCTTCCTATGAGAACTATGACATAAAACATTAGTTTTCAAATGTATCATCGGTATACGTAAACAATGTGCATTTGTTATTCCTAAACATAGGCGGACATCCCCCACCCCTGCCCTCCTTGACCTGCTTCCCGTGCATTTACAATAAGGTAGCGCACCCTCGCCTTTCACCGAAAACGGCTTGTCATGCGACCTTACTATGTCACGGTCGGAGTGATGGAATCACGTGAATGGGACCACACCTGGGTAACTCAATGGCTAACCAAAAAGGCAGCTTTTGAAAGACAAGACTTAAAAAATAAAATCGAATCAATGAGAATGGGGATTTTTATTGTTTCCTCTCTGATCCTGTGGAGGCTTTCTGTGGAATGTGACTACCAAAAACTCAAACAACTGAAGCTGTCTTTACCTGTTTTGTTTGTAACTACTGAACCCATTATCATCTGTTTTTTCTTTTTTTTGATTGCGCCTATCTGATTTACGTGCTTGCTGAGCCTGCAAATTTGCGCTACCTATGTGATAGACCGCTCAAACACTGAGTTCCTTAAGGTTTGAATGATGCACATTTTAAAATACAAGTTACAACCATTTCTGCAGGAAAAAAATAATCACAAATACCTCTATCAACCATTTGATGTGTGTCATGTTCACACATGTTTCACACATGAGCTGACCACAAGTGAGGTTTTTGTTAGTCACCAGCCAAAAATGCAACCTCCAGATGCCACTAAGCCATCACTTTCCACTCGAAAACTTGTAATGACATTTAAAGGTCAGATTATTTGGACTCCAAATTGTTGGAATGCATAATGCCAGCCTTGACATGTGCATCACCAAAGACAAGCGCTTGCAGTTTTCTTAAATAAAATAAAAAAAAAAAAAAAAAAATTGGAATTGTTACAAGATGAATTTTGTCGTCGTAAAAATTCTTAATCTTACAAGTACATTTTTTTTTATCAAGATGAAGTTGTGGTAATATGAGATTAAACTCATCGATTAACGACGAAGAACATCATATTAAGTGAGTTTCACAAATGCAACTATTGATTACGATGACTTCTTATCCCCGCGGCGGCTCGGTGGCGCACTTGGGTAGCACGTCCGCCTCACAGTTAGGAGGGTGCGGGTTCGATTCCACCTCCGGCCCTCCCTGTGTGGAGTTTGCATGTTCTCCCCGGGCCCGCGTGGGTTTTCTCCGGGCACTCCGGTTTCCTCCTCCCAAAAACATGCTTGGTAGGCCGATTGAACACTCCAAATTGTCCCTAGGTGTGAGTGAGAGTGCAAATGGTTGTTTGTCTCTGTGTGCCCTGCGATTGGCTGGCAACCGGTTCAGGGTGTCCCCCGCCTACTGCCCGATGACGGTTGGGATAGGCTCCAGCACGCCCGCGACCCCAGTGGGGACTAAGCGGTACAGAAAATGGATGGATGGACTTCTTATCCCGAGAAAATTCATCTTTTTCAGTAACACCTGTTTTGCCTCAAATAAAACTTTAATCTGATAACACTACAACTTGCATTTTAACAAAAAGGAATTTATTACCATGTTACAACTTTTTATCTTGGAAAAATATGCATTCTGTCAATGACAACTTACGAACAAATACTACTCTAGTAACATTTAAACTTTTTTTTCATCAGGAAAATGACATGAGGACGTTTAATCCTGACAAAGTATTTATTTGTTCTTGTAACAATCACAATTTTAAATAATATACTCGTAAAAATAACTTTTCATGACTTAACCTTTCTTAAAATAAATAGGGCTTTATTCTCTGGAATACACTTTTTCTATTAAATAAAAATATTGCATGTTCGGGGGACACAAGTTTGAGAAACACTAAAAAAAGCAATTGGGTCAGTAAGTTTTCTATGATGCGTAAGTGAAGGGAAAGGGGACTCCAGAGCCCTTGAGAGGAACTCCCACTCGCTTCTTTCTCTTAGTGCTGACAAAGCGAGAGCGCACATCAGAGGGCGTTTCGCTTTCTCTTCTCAGTATCTCTCTCGCTAGCAACTTTCATCCTTCCCTCTCTGTGCAGTGACGTTTATGCAGGCTCATCCTTTGAATTTCCAACATTAACGAGACATATTCTTTTAATAATAGACACATTTGATATCATATGGCTGATGGAGTTTTTGATGCATCGTGGTTGGCGTCCGACACCATTTTTTTTAACCTACCGTAATTTTCGGACTATAAATCGCACCGGAGTATAAATCGCACCAGCCATAAAATGCCCAAAAAAGTGAAAAAACCCCCCCATATATATGTATAGAAGTTGCCCCCCAAGTTTAAGATTGGCACCATTTTTCTTGTTTTCCACATTTGCCGGTAAATTCCAAATGCATTTTGACCAAATTTCAACAGTGAGCACAAACCTGAAGCACCTGCACAAGACACTTTTAGATGAGTTGGTGTATCATGTGATGGGTTACTTTCCACTAGTGCAGGTATGTACGTAGCAGTGAAATGTCTTCCCCCGACATAAACGGGGATTCTCTGTATACAGCATTGCGGTTGGCAGCATCACTACAACGTGCTATGACGGCGTCAAGAATGGGAAGTGGTATCTCCCTGCTTCTTCCTGCCGCGCTCGAAAACGAACGGCATCTTGACGCCACGCGGCTGTGTGACAGCCAGTGGAAAAGAAAAAGTCATTAGTCATACGAGTTTCTGCAGTGTTCCAACTCTCGACGGGTGGTTTTCCTGCGTTCCCTAGGATGCATATAAAAACGGCCTGCGACATGACCATTGTCACTTCCAGAAAAAAGTACAAACATCTTGCCACCTGTTGCTTACTCGTGTATTAAAATGAAACTTGTACTTTTGTGCCTTCTCACCGTTTGCTGTGCGTCTCTGGCCAGTGCCGATAGCGTGACACTGGAGAGGAGAAAACTGCTTGAGGTCTTAAAGCAACTTGGTGACGTCAAAAACTCGCTAGAGGTAAGCGTGCCATTTTGGGGGACATTTTTTTTTTTTTTTTAATAAGTAATTTATGCACCGGTATTTAATTCATGAGCATTATGGGTGGTTGAATTTGTTTCTCTCGTGGACTTAAAAACAAAAAAAATGATGCCCACCCCCCCATCGTTTTAATCATCAGCTGGTTTAGCATTTTGGGGGACAAACATTTGACTAGCTAGCTTTGTTGGATTTTGCAAATTGATCTACCTTAAGTACAGAGTGCAAACACTTTTGCCAAGGGAGGAAATAACAAATTGTTTGTGTTTTACAGCGCAAAGATCTCCTTCTGAACACACCGCCGCAGAATATTGAGGTAAGTGTTAGTATCGTGTGTTATTACATTTGTGCTGTGGCCGCTTTTAATAGTTGCGGTCGGTTAGTCAGCTTTGCGTTCACAATTAACGCACTTGACTGAGCGTGTGGGAGAACCTTAATCGATGTGTCATGGAAATAGATATTGAAAAGTACAAAAAACATTAACGCATTAACACTTTTCAGTTCTTTTTTCTAAAAGTAGTTTATCACAAAAAAATGATTGGTGTCAATGCAGCAGAATGCAATTCTTTGCTGCAAGAGTATTATTGTATTATGATTATTATTACTATTGTGTTTTAATTTGTATACATTTTATTAAGAAACTATTGCAACTAAAAATTTTAAAGTATGACTCGTAATGCTTGTTTGTTCTCGTCAGACATTTGCAACTCAAGTCGCTTCCTGTTGCGTGGTTTCTTTTTTACACTTCCGCGATTGAACCTCACTCTCTCTTGGTATCAAAATGTGATGAGTAAGCAAATGTGCTCTTGTTGAGATTTACCAACAGAGTACCCAGATTACCTGTACCCTCTAATCTAATGGATGAGCATTGAAGTATTCTGTTAGTCACTATATGTCGCTGCCGTACATACATACAAGATGGGTAATAGAAAAGTTGTAGTAAAATAGAGTGCCGGAGCCTATCCCAGCAGTCATTGGGCCGTAGGCAGGGGATACCCTGAATCGAGTTTCAGGCCACAGATGAACAACCGCACTCACACCTATGGGCAATTTGGAGTCAGTCTACAGTGCATGTTTTTGGGAAGTGGGAGGAAACCGGAATCCTCGGAGAAAACCCATGCTTGCACGGGGAGAACATGCAAACTCCACATAGGGAGGGCCAGAGGTGGAATCAAACCCGCACACTCTGAACTGTGTGGCAGACGTGCTAACCTGTGCTCCTCCGTGCCGCCTGTAAATAAATAATTTATCATACACATTATCGATCATTTCTGATCAATTAATTGGCTTGCGGCACACTTGATCGCTCTGTGGTCAATTTGAATATAAGGACTACATTATTTCTGGCAGCCAGTTGTATTTTTGTCTGGTATACATTTCTTAAATTTGGAAGCAAAAACATAAAATCTCTAGAACAAGATTTATTTCAATTTATTATGAGTCAGTCACTTTTATTAGTAAGATTCTTGTGTGTTTTTTTTTTATAGGACTGTTGCTGTCTGTCAGCGTTGCGATGCTTCCGGGCCAGCTTGCATGTGCACTTCAACATGACGGAAAGAAACCAAAACAAACTTTACCGGAGCCTTAAGCATCCAATCACTGTGAGTAGTGGTCAAGGAAGAAGTTAGCGTTGCAGGGCAGTGCAATTTAACTACAAAAATCAATTGTCTTTCAGGAAAGAGGTCTGGACTTTTGTCAATCTGGAAATGGCGTGGTAAGGGAGTCACTTTCTCATTTACATTTATTGATTCCTAATAATCAAGTCTGTCCTATTTGCTGACGTTAAAGGAGTCTACCTAATTGTTTCTTTTAGTCCACCTGCGAAATGTGCGATTCGCATCCGAAGGCGACCACTCGCGAGTTTGTCGGCAGACTCGAGTCTCTCATTCAAAAGGTAAATGATCGACTTGAAAGAAAAGCAGCACCTTTTTCCCATGTTGCCGTTCAGCGTGAACAGGTGCTATCGTTTTACGTCAGTTTTGCAGGATACCTGTCGAAGAGTCTGAGGGTAGGGCTAAAATGATTTCTCAAATAATTCCATTTGGGAATTAAAAGATTGATACAAATTCTCTGCTTTGAAGCTTCACAGCTATCCGTTTTCCACACGTTATAATTATTGCAGACACACACATGGAAATTGGTGCGTTGGCGGTGAGCCAACAGAAAAATGTTCATGAAAGACCAAATGGCCAAAGTTTGTGATTATTTCACAACCCAAAACCAAATAAAGCACAATGTGTGTCTCCTTCAAAGCGGAATTGGCTTCCGTGAGTCATGTCAAAAGTCGCCAACAGAAGCTAATGGAAAATTAGTTAATGACGCTGATTTAATTATTGGAATGCTTGCTCATATTGTGAAAGATAGATACAGGCGTCGGTGCACTTTCAGTCGCTGTAATAAAAAAAAATACACAAACATTCACGGCTAACAACAACCAACCATCCTCTCATTTTCTGATGTACGTCACTCACAAGGTCAAGCTCCACCTTTTAAAGCCACACACACTTTTTCACAGGCAACCCTCAAGTGGACAAATATAATACCTACATTTCACATGCACGTTTGCAGTTTATTATCCCATGATGTCAAAATAACTGGCACTGTTTAAGTAGCATTTTTAATTTATATGAATCATTTGATTTTAATTGCAATTTTGACATGAAATTGATGAAAATGTTTCTATGTCTCCCTTTAGGCTATCAGCAGACTGAGTGCCAACTGAGCAGACAGGAAGTTCAAGTTCAGGAGAGAAGAAAGACACTATGCTGAGGAGATGCCCAAAACAAGATGTGGCCTATTTATTTAACGTATTTATTTCTTATTTTAAAAAGACATTTTTAAATAGCTGCTTTATGGTGAACTTTACATTTGGTTTTCTTCATGTCAAAAGTTACATTATTTAAATGTGAGATTTTACAATGGTGTCTGATGTAATTTATACTATGTATAAAGGCAGACGGTTGTTTTTTTTATTACTATTTAATTCATTATTTATATAAAATAAAAATTAAGATTTTTGACTATCAAGCTTACAAATGTGATTTTTCATTCATGATGTCTTGGTTTGGAAATACAATAGACAGAATTCCTTATTGCCTTTCAATTGAAATACCTGGCTGGTTATTTATTGTTGTTTATCATAAATAACTATGGCAGAACAGCAGAAACTAAGAGCCTGACTTTGTAGCACTATTGTCAACGGGTGGTCTGTGGCCATCTACTGGTCTGTGGTGGTATTGCAGGTGGTCCGCAAAATTGGAAATGGAAAATAATTGTAACATTTTTAAAAATAAAATTGAGTTATTATTTAGACATGATTGAATTTCCAGCAAGATTTGTGAATCATTTACCCATCCAATTCTTGGCAAATTTAGCTGAGATTCCTAAAATAGACATACATACAGATGCAAACACTGTAAATTTCGGACTATAAGACGCAACTTCTTTCGCAAATTTTTAACCCTGCGGCTTATAGTCGGGTGCGGCTTATATAGGATTTTTTCTGTGATTTTTGTGATTACTTGATCACTTTTATACACTCGTAAAAAGGCTGTGGACCGCTGTTCTGCGGCACCGCTTTGCTGGGCGGACGAATATGTGACACAGTCACTGGGGAGAAAAGTGGTGTGTTGATCGCATGTCCATCCGCCAGGCAAATCGTGCCTTATAATTCACACAAAGAAGAGACAGAACGAGATCAAGACGGACATTACTGAAAGGAAGCGTTTATACACAAACCGCCATTATGGGAGACAGTGCTGCTCATACAAGAAAAAAACTCAAATATACCCGAATATTAGCTGGCGCAGTTTATAGTCCGGTGCTGCTTATAGTCCGAAAATTACGGTAAATAGCCTGTCTAGGTCTATCCTCCTTTGGTGCAAAATAAAATATTCCGCTAAAGCAGTGGTCCTCAAGTTGCTTCTTGGTTATAATGGTGGTCCCTTGGATAAAATCAGTTGAAAACCCCTATTGTAGCAAATAGCAACATGACCAGGAAAGGCAACCATATAGTGTACGTAATAACAATATTGCTTTGGTGCCCTCTACTGGCATTTTGCTAACAATGAACAGTTGCAATGAGTTCTGGAGGTTCATTTACAGAATCCTTTCCTGCCATGGGTTAAGTACTTGTGGATTTTTGCTGGTCACAGCAGGCCTCACTGCATTATATGAAAAGAACATGTATTCTTAATGTGAATCTTTTAAAATGTCACTAAAACCCGTTACATGGGGATTGACCACTCGGAAGTGCGATTGTGAGCATGAATGGTTATTCGTCTGTATGTGCCCTGCGATTATCTGGCGAACACCTCAGGGTGTATTCCGTCTGCCGCGCAAAAAACTGCTGGGATTGGCTTGAGCGTGCCCGCTGCCCTCGAACATAGTAATAGATTAGAATCTGCAAAATGCTAATATAAGATTTATGAACCAAAGGTTGGGGTCAGTAAGTTTTCTTTTTCTAAAATTCCATCGCTTTAAATGAGTTTGCATTGTAAAATTGATGTTAGCAATCAACATGTTTTGAGTCCAGCGTAAGAATGGTTCCAAAATTGCTGCAACTAAAATTTGTGGGAAGAGCCAGGGGATTTTACCTTTACTGAGGTTTAACTTGACATCTGAGAAGGTAGATGTTTCCACACGCTTTGCAATGGTTTTACAAGCAGTTTTAGATGAGTTCTCTTATCATACTTGGAGAGTAGGTGGAGCACATTTTGGTTGAGTGGACATTTTGATGAAAATGTTTGAGGAAACCCAACGCTTTGTGACCTAACATGAAACTAGCGCTTAATTATTGGAAACATTTTGGTCCAATAAGTTCAGGTAGTCACTCTATGGTCATTACGAGATATCACCGCTGACGATTGTTCCAACTTACTTTCACTTACAAATGGGGAAATCCCTACGCTCTGCCATTGACGCAAAGCCACCACCACCGCCTTGAGAATGGCGTTCCAATAAATGGATGATGAAAGACAATGACGTGATTCCTAATTTGTTTTTTTAATCTGTTGCGTGACCACGTTTGTTGTGTTATGACTATTCTCAAAAGATTACAAATGTATTTCTTGCACTGACTTCATTTGTGTGTGATTTCAGCAAATATTTGACTATTGTATTATGGCAACCTTATTTTTTAAAAATTACAACTTTTGAAGTGTATTATCAATTTATTATTTTAATATGACTTCACTTGTAAAGTTACATCTTTATTCTCCTAATATTTCAACATCAGGGACTTATGACTCAATTCTTTTACAGCCTTGTATTATTATGACTTTAATCTCAAATTTAGTTGCGTTTTTATTGTTTAACTGCTTTATACTTAGATTACGGCTTTTCTTCCGTATTGTTTTATCTTCATTCTCATAAGATTACAATTTCTTTTCTTGTATTACATCAAATCTCATAAGGTGACAACTAGTTCTTTCTGTATTACCTTTTTGTTCTCAATACTTTTTCATTGTAATATGACCCCTTTTTGTATTACCACTTTAGATAATTTTTGACACCCCCCCCCCCCCCCCTCTGGATGATCACACTTTAACTCTGATCTTCCCTGTTCAGTAAGTGGTGTCAGTGATTGATAAGAGAAATGTTTGTTGACCACAAACTAAGGACAACCAACCTACTTTCACACAAAGTTTCAAGAGGCCATGGGGGTTTTTTTTCCCCTTGTTGGCGCATCAAGACAAAAAAATCCCAAGACTATCGGTAAAAAAACCAACATTGTATGCGGTGGGCTACCTATCAAGCCCACCCTTCCCAGCCTCACTGCTATATAAATTGAACTCAGCACAGGAGAGCCCATAACGCAACACCAAGAGCCTTTTCTCTTCAGCAATTTTCCAAGGCCACCATGGAGAACCTTCCGATGACTTTCTTCTGGATTTGCATAATCTCTGCCAACCTGCTAGCAAACTCTCTGCCTTTGCGGGACGCCAAGATTTCCTATATACGCAATGTCAAATGCGTGAGTCTTAATTCCTGGGTGCTCTTTAGACTAAGTATGACCTACAATAAATAATGACATTTCTTTCTGTCCACGCAGCCCTCAAACTCGACATTCTACGCGCCCACAAATGTGAAGGTAAGGTTGGACTCTTGGAAATGACGCCGTCGTCTGTAAAAAACTGTATGTGTGTGAAAATAAGGCTGGGAGGGATAACAAGGTCACCTGTATCAAAGTGGTTAGTTTATTGTAGACTTGTGTAAACCGCACTTGAGGTCGTCTCGCACAGGAAGTGAGCGCGACGAGTGCTGTCGCCTCGCACTAAAAGCAAATTTAAAATGATCATTTTCTCTCGCTCGTGCACACAGAGACTTTGCATGACAACTGCACTGAACTGCTGTTTGAAAGAACTCGACGGAAAAATCCGAAAGGAATGCGAGGGCCCTCATGATTACATTGACGATGCCGTGGAATTTCTGAACGTAACCATGGACGAGTGGAAGGAGAGTCGCGTGAGTATTGCGTCGCATAATCATCTTTGTGAAAAGGACGACAGTGCTCAAACGTGCTTGTTTTTCCTTTTCGATAGCCACTGACCAATTCTAGCCAGTGTGCCTGCGAGCGCTGGCCTAAAATGCCGTTGAGCAAATTTCTTGACAAAATGGAGTCGCTGCTTCAGCTTCTGAATAATGAGGCCTCCTTGTAAGTCAACTACGGCCACGTCTTTAGACGGGAACCACGGTGACACGGAAGATCGATTCCAGCGATCACAAAGCAGCTAATTTTCTTGAACGCAGTCCAAAATTTGGACCAACAGAACATAATGTAATGTATTCCATATCTATTTTTTGACACTGCTTTATTTATAGCCATATGACTACACTTTTGAGCTATGAATGTTTTGACCACTGATTTATTTCAATTTAATGGGTGTAACTAGGGTCATTTTGTCACTCCCGGGATTAAAACAGCAGCATTTTACCTAAGGGAGGGTTGAAGTACCGCATACTTGTCAATTTAACAACTTTGGCGGTAGTATCAGACTTGACTCTGTGTGAAAGAGATTGTGTCCACGCTTGATGTACACTTACGTAAAAGGTACCCTATTTATATATTTATTGTTATTTAAAACTCTGGTTGATTGTCTGTACATGAACCTGTAACTTAATAAATACAGTCTCAAAAAACTTGTGTTGAAATGATTGGAATGAGTTTTTTTAAAGAATTAGAAATCCAAAAAAACTAAAGATGATTGTGATCATTTTCCACACTCGTGAGCGGCTATGAAAGCAATGTGGGAGAAGGACTGACACGTCGCCCCTGTAGGAGGGTGATCGCTGTCAACATTTTGAGTAGATCGACTTGTCAGGCTGCTCATTAAAACAAAGATGGAAAATGCAGTCATATCAAAGTCATTGTGAAGTCATTGCGGGATTCGGTACATTCCCATGGTTGCGTAGGCAGATCTGCGAGTCTCTAGGACTTATGATCTCAAAAAAGACATAACATGGGATAATTTGCACAGTGATGGAAAAGTCAGTTTAGAACGTGAATATCACAAAAATACATCCCAGTGTAGGTGATGCTAGTAAAATTGTAAAACAGCGGCTTGAAGCAGATCAAAGAGTACAGAGTAAAAAGCAGGTTTATGTTAAACCTCACATTGGTAGAGGGCATTGGAAAATGGGGGGGGCATGTTAGGGCAAAATGACTTTAAAGGCTTGTTTAGTTTTTTAAATCAAGTACCAAGTACCGTATTTTTCGGACTATAAGTCGCACCGGCGTATAAATCGCACCAGCCATAAAATGCACAATAAAGGGGATAAAAAATATATATATATAAGTCGCACCGGAGTATAAGTCGCACTTTTGGGGGAAATTGAATTGACAAAATCCAACACCAAGGACAGACATGAACCAGCAACAACAGGCTAAACGATACGGTATGCTAACATGACAAACACAAACGATGAGCTGAGAACGGGCCTGACATAACATTAACAGTGATTCAAATAACTATAACATAAAGAACACGTTTCTCAAACCATCTCTGTTACTCCAAATCATTACATCCATCGAATTCTTCGTCCTTTGTGTAAACAACGCCCCGTGTGCGGCACGCCGCTGATGTCGGACTCGTCGTCAGTTGCAGTTCAAATGATTCCACAGGCTCATATAACTAGATGTAAACTATATATCAAATAACAATAATATAAACAACAATTTATCGAACCATCCACGTAACTCCAAATCATTAAATCTATTGGAATCTTCGACTTTTGTGTAAACACTGGCGCTTCTAACCCCGGAAGTGTGTGCGGTGCGCCGCTGACGTCAGTTGCAGTTCAATTATTCCACGGGCCCATATAACTATATATAAACTATATATCAAACTATAATATAAACAACAATTTGAACAAACCATCCGTGTCACTCCAAATCATTAAATCTGTTTACAAATTTAGAACAAAAATCATCTTAACAGGCCCCTAAGGAGTAAACAATATACTATAATTAAATAAAAGTAGTCCACATAATACAATAATATTCTTGTATGACTTTTAACCAACTAACCAAAT